>NC_060269.1:109072889-109429061 GCF_021613505.1 Equus quagga | reverse complement strand
ATTGGAATTTTATGCAATCTGAAGAACATTACTTTCCACTTAATATATATTGTGTTAATACTTTATTTGAATAGCTATTAATTGTATTAGTTTCATTTAATTTTCTGCTACTCTCTCTTATTTGCATTCAGCTCTGTCTAGTGCTACCCTGGAAGTCATCACAAATATAGTATGCTTCATCCATCTCCAGTCGTGATTCAGCTTTACTGATACCAGAAATATAAATGACTAATTCTGGTAAGCATACTCAGATGATCCATTCTTCCTTGAGTGGACAAGAATATCACTACAAACACTTGAAATTGTTGAAATCTTTCTGTGCAAACTTAGTCTTCTAGAAGAGGAAGACCCCTTCTTCCTGTGATTCCATTTATCTCCTCAATGTGTGGGTCTATATGTAGTCTCAGGGGATGCTCAAATCTTTGACCAAGTTCCATCTCTGCCACAGGTCCTTTGGATGTTCCATGCACACTCATTCTATTTATTATGCATATTTTGGGTTTTTTTTTTTTTGAGGAATATTAGCCCTGAGCTAACTGCTGCCAATCCTCCTCTTTTTGCTGAGGAAGACTGGCCCTGAGTTAACATCTGTGCCCATCTTGCTCTACTTTATATGTGGGATGACTGCCACAGCATGGCATGCCAAATGGCGCCATGTCCGCACCTGGGATCTGAACCAGCGAACCCCAAGCCACTGAAGCAGAATGTGCACACTTAACCAATGTGCCATCAGGCCAGCCTCTGCATGGTTTTTATATAACAATATAATCGTGTTCTTAGGAAATTTATATTAGTGAAAAATGGCTATCAGCAAAAAAGTGTTAGGACAGAGATGGTTTCCTATTTCATAACAACATTAACACTTCTACAAAATTCTCCTACGGTTCTGTTAACATGAATTCAGAGTAGCTAAAAGGTGAGTTAAAAGTGAGCAGCAATACAACTTAAATATATCCATCATTTAAGTTTACTTAGTTTTGCCTAAGAGAAATGGCTTTTAGTTTTCTTTCAATAGCAGCACTATTTTAAGTTCAAACCCTCTTACATATTCATATTTACCTTTATGGACTTCATCAGTGATTGTCATCCTACGAACAAATGTAATAGTTGTAAACTTTATTTTTCCTCTATATATTTAGCATCAATTTCCATTCATGATTATATGTAATGCAGAATTGGTCCAAGAGGATTATTGAAGTTAAACTCAATTAATCTCATGAAAACTCAGCAACAAGAGAATTCCATATGCTAATTGAAAATGTGGTCTCCTAGTGACATTAATTTGACATTTGACATTACAGATGTATGGCAGACAAACCCTACAGTCACTCCCCAAATGATATCTGCCTCCTGGTGCTCATGCCTTTGTGTAATCTCCTCTTCTTGAGTGTGACTGTGTTCTATGACTTATTCCTAACCCGTAGAATACGGCAGTGGTGAGGGGATTCCTCTCCTGTGATTAAGTTACATTTTGTGGCAAAAGTGACGGGATATAACTCTTGCAATCATGTTACGTGAATTTCCATTTCACTAAAGTTGCTCTTGCTCTCTGCTGTCCTTGAAGAAGCAGGCTGCCGTGTGTGAACTGTCGGCCACCTATAGGAGCTGCAGGTCCCAGTCTCACAGCCGCAAGGAAATGAGTTGTTAACCACTGGAATGAGCTTGGAAGGGGATTCTTCCCCAGTTGAGCCTCCAGATGAGACTGTAGCCTAGCCAACACAGTGATTTTGAGACCCTGAGCAGAGGACACAGCTAATCTGGGCCTGGACTCTTGACTCATGGAAACTGAGAGATACTAAATGTGTATTCGCCCTGAGACAACATCTGTGCCCATCTTCCTCTATTTTGTGTGTGGGTTGCCACCACGGCATGGCCACTGATGAGTGATGTAGACCCACACCAGGAAACTGAACCCAGGCCATGGAAGTGGAGCTCACTGAGCTTAACCACAAGGCAATGGGACCAGTCCAATAAATGCGCATTGTTTTAAGCCACTATATTTCTAATAGTTTGCTTTGCAGCTATAGAAAACTAACATACGTATTACTTTTGTTTAAATCATTGTTGTTTAGTAGAAGTAAAATGTAAGCCACATATCCTTTCTGTGTGTGTGAGGAAGATTGTCCCTGAGCTTACATCTGTTGCCAATCTTCCTCTTTTTGCTTGAGGAAGACTGTCGCTGAGCTCACATCTGTGCCAGTCTTTTTCTATTTTATTTGGGATGCTGCCACAGCATGTCTTATTAAGTCATGCTAGATCCTCACCCAGCATCCAAAACTGCAAACCCCAGGGCACCGAAGCAGAGTGTACAAACTTCAGCCCTGCCCCACCAGGCTGGCCCCATATATGCTATTTTAAAAATAGTAAAAAGAAAGAGGGAAAATTAATTTTAGCAACATATTTTATTTGTGTTATCTGTTATATGTTTATATAGTATATTGTATAGTATTTACTACTATAATTAATTATACTATAGTATAAATATATTATATTAATTATGTATAGTATTATATGATGTATTTATTATTTACATATTATATATTTATATTTTATTTTGCCTAATCCAGTCAAAACCTTATTTCAATATGTAATCAATATAACTACTATTAGTGAGACATATACTTTTTTTCACATCAGATCTTCAAAATCCAGTGTGTACTCACACATAGCACATATCAATTCAAATGTTAGATTTTTATCAGCAAGACTTAATCTACATCTAAATCTTACAAAGTTTACAGTTGAAAAAATAGGCTCACATAACCAAATTGTTCCAAAAATATCTAAATGTTTTACAATATCTGTATCAGTTTTGACATTTAAACTTGTTAATTATAATTATATGAAATTACAAATTCTGTTCTTCACACATAAATAGTTTCAATACTCAATAGCTACATGTAAGTAGTGGCTTCCTAGGCCCATGATTATATTTCACATCTAAATCAATTGTTTTAAATTTTATGAAACATAACAATCAAAAGGTGTCACTTTTTTCAATGCAGTTTTTCCAGACACTACCCACTCACTTCATTCGGATTCAGTAGATTCTGGTAGTTGAATTAAGTCATTATGATGCAGGTGGTTCACAAACCACACTTTGAGAAAGTAATGGTGATGGAAGTTAATGGGAACTGGAGTGGGGTGAGGAAGTGGATACCAGTTTACCTTAATGCTTAGAGTTCATCTCAGTATCCCAACCCCTTCTGGCTAAAAATTGCATTTTGACCCTAAGAGACCATGTCCATATCTTGTGCAGAAAAACAACATCGCCCTTTAACTTGACCTATCCCTAAGGGAAATATATTAGTACGGAGGAACTCGGAGCTCCACCTAGCGTTTGGAGTGTGCCCACTTCTCTGTTCTCTCTTGCCTTTATCCCTATTTTCAAGTACTTTCATTTCCAGGTTACCCTTCCTCAGCTTGTTCCTGAAAACTAAATGCAGAGCAGAACGTCATCCTCAGCCTTCTGTTCTTCTCAGTTTATACTAAATCCTAGGAGATCTCATCTATATTCACAACTTCTGCTGCCACTTAGATGTTCATGATTTCTCAAACTTTATTTCTTTAGACCCATATTTCTAAATTCTACTTGCCTGTTATCAACATTTGAATGACCCACAGACACCTCAAACTCAATGTCTAAAATGGAATTCGTTTTTACTTCCAATTATTCTTAATTCTCCTTCTTCATTTTCTTTTCTTAAATGCACTACTATCCACATCATTAAAGCCAGACATCAATGATTCATCCTTGATGATTTTCCTTTTCATCTTATCCTTTGGTTATCAAAGTCTAGTATTTCATTTGTTTAGTGTCTCTTGAACCCTTTCCTTCCTATTTCCGCTGTCATTGCCTCATCATTCATATATAACTACTTTATAAACTTCCATGGTAATTCTCTGATTGCTAATTCCACTTATTTTCTTGCTTTTAATTTTGGTCCAATATGCCTCATCCTGCACTCGTCTGAGTAATCTATGTAAAATGCCATGCTGGTCTTCATTATGCCTCTGCATAAAACAGCAGTTTTCAGGAAAATTTTAATCTCCCTAGTGTAATTCACAAAACCACTTTTGGTACAAACCTCACTTATCACCCTGGTTTGATTTTTTCTGTGCCTTGTGCCTGCTGCACATTACGTGCTCAATAAACGCTGGAAGGGTACTGGTTTCTTTATCAAAAGTCAGAGAGACACATTTTCACACCTTTTTATTTCACTTTCATTGATAGTTCAAATATTCACTTAAAATTAACCGGGAAATTTACTTGAAAATGGCAAATATCTTATTCTACTCTCTAAATGGAGTAATTTACAAATCTGTAATATAAATGAAGCAATCATTACTATTATCTTACTACAATAGCTCAATATAAAATAAGTTTTTTTAGTGAATTTTAAAAAAATTAATGCTATGTTTCTTATTACATAGGAAGTCCAGCATGACATAATTGACAGAATACTGGATTGGAAGTCAGAAAACTTAGGTTTTGGCCACAATTCTGCCAATAACTAGCTTACAACTTTTGTCAGATAAACCAACATCTCTAAGTGTCAGCTCACAGCTTTCTTATTTGTAAATAAGTTGGCTGAACTAGATAATCCACGTATCTCTTTCTACCTTATTATATCCAGGTCTGTACTGTTAAATAGAATAATGCCTGCCGCAGAAGACGTTATCAATTTCACTCTGAAATCCGACTACTAATTCTACTGGAATCTTTTATCAAGTGTTTTCCATATGTTAAACCTAAAACTGTTTTATTTCTTCATATGAGATGGAGATAAAATAAAATGCATATGTAAACAGTGGATTGACAAATTATATTTGTCTATTTTGAACAAAAGTGTGAAGATTTACAAATAACATATGAGGAATTTAGTCATCCTCAGCTTCATGCTCTTCCAGATAGCATCATTAAAAAATATTATCCCCTACTCAGTCTTGTTATTGTTTTCCCTGATAGTAGAATTTATATATTATTTATTCTATGGTGAAATTATTGGCCAAAATAATTATCATCCAAAATCTGAATATTCTCAAAATTTCCTAGGATAAAAAAATTAAATAAAATTTTCAAGTCTTCTAAATAATAACTATAATAAAACAAAATAGAAAAAATCCACATTAAAATTTTTATTTTTTGTACATTTCCTCTAACTAATATATAAAAAGCATATTTTATTTGAAATGGTGAACTCTGAAACAAATTGTAGACCAGATTTTTCACTTTGAACATACAATGGTAGGGGGCCAGCCCCATGGCCTAGGGGTTAAGATTGGCACACTCTGCTTTGGCAGCCCAGGTTCAGTTCCTGGCCAACGACTTACACCACTCGTCAGCAGCCATGCTGTGGTGGCGACTTGCATACAAAATAGAGGAAGATCGGCACAGATGTCAGCTCAGGGTGAATCTTCCTCAAGCAAAAAGAGGAAGATTAGCAAAAAATGTTTGCTGAAGGCCAATCTTCCTCAACAACAACAAAAACAGCAACACAATGGTAGATCCCAAATTTGTCAACTTAGTAATTAAATGTCTAAAAATTTATATTGGTGTTGCATATTGTTACTTTATTGCTTTTGCTGGAAAAATCACTGGAGGGTGATAAAATAGGGAATCTATAGAAATTAGTGTGTTTCTACTGAGATAGAAAAAGAATTTGGAGTTGTTACTAGAAGCAGTACTGCCAATAAGTTTTCTATGTTAGACTCTTTCATTATAGTAATTTAATCAACTCATGAAGTATTTCTTAATTGTTAAAATTTACAATCTGAAATTTCAACAAGGGAGAAAAGTATTCAAATGAGTACACCCAATTATTCAACAAGAGAAACAAGGGAAATATCTATTACAAAAAGATAAGTAGAAAAAAAAATACTAAGAAAAAGTACATGGCATGAATATTGCAGTTAATTCACTTCCCTGGGATTTCACTCTGTTCGCTCTCAGGGTAAAATATCAGAGGGACAATTTCTCAAGATAAGAAAATACACTTTACTCTCGTCACCAGTGAAAAATGCATATTACATAGGTTATAAAAAGGAGGTATAATGTGCCATTTTGTTTAATGATTATACGGTTCTGCTTTCCCAAATTTCATCTTATGCAATTCCTCATTTGAGTTACTAATTTTTCCGACTTTGGATATAAAGAGCAAATTTTACAGCTGTGAAACCTGGCTAATCCTTTCCTATGTCACTATTTTATAGAGTAGTTTGGGGGAAATAATAACGCTTTGAAATCAGAAGAACTAAACCTTAAAATTGCAGCAGCTCAAAAGCTAAAGAGAGTAATTTTGAAAGAATTTTGAAACTCATAGAGTGTAAACTTCTGAAGCATTGATCAGAATACTGTAAGTTATCAACAGAGAGCTCTCTCTTGATTTATGCTGAAGTTAAAGAATCTATCTTCCTACAGGGTCAGTGGAGAAAGAGAATTTTTGCTTCTTGTAGTTCTTCTGTTCTCCTTAGTCCTTTGGATACCAGAAGAAATGAATTACATAAAATCAGAAAATAATGCTAAACTTTCTATACCAGTTGAACACCGAAGTGGAACATAAAAACGAAAAAGGAAATTCTTGAATATTCATACATTTGTTTCTGCATTGTGATGAATAGTGGGAGATACGAGATCATGTGTACAATGTTTTATCTCCATGATAAAATATTTCTTCCAATTTGAGCAAAGTAAATCTTTATCATGCAGTGTATGATATAGTCGTTTATATGTTTATAACTGTTTTTATTTTATGATTAAAGGCAAGTTATTAATACTTTTAAAACATTTAGCAATTAAAGTTTACTTCTCAAGTCTTTTAATATTCATTTTACACATTAGAATTTTGTAAAATTCGGACAAAATTGATTTACGTATTGTTTCAGAAATACAGAACAATAATTCAGTGAACTCTAAAATTTATTTAATAATATATCATGTCTTATGATTCTTCAGTATATATTTTAAAACACAAAATATTTAGTGGATTTAAAAAATAATTTAGGTGCCTCCAAACTGACCCTGTTTTATATATTCTTTTTTTTCTATCAAAAGCCAAAAATATTCTCATAAAAATGATAAATAGATTTATATTGAGATTGATTTTTCCAAGTGAGCCATGGAACCAGGCTGGGTGTGAAGGGTTTGTGTATAGGAAATACTGAATTTATAAGCTAAATTTAGATTAGACAATAAAGAGTCAGCATAAGAGATAGCAGGGGTTAGAAGGAGAAGGTTCCAATTAGGAAGTCATTATATCATTAAACCATACATAGCATACACTGTGCCAAATGTTAGGGTAATGTATGTCAGTAAAGAATAAAACAATCAGTGTCTTAAACAAAAGTAGAGTCTATTGGTAGTGAAACAGAGAATATGATATATGCTATGTTAGTAGGATGCTGCGGGATTACCTTGGAGTGACATTCCAGGCTTGAGTGGCCAAGGAAGAATTCCAGGAGGAAGAAACACTTAAAGTCAAGCCTAATAGTCAAGTAGGATCTAGCCAGGGGGAAAGAAAGAGAGAGGAAAGCAGATAAAGATGGTCCAGATATAATTAAGAGATGAAGCAGAGCATGACACAGGCAAGAGGCTGTACAAAATGATGGGACTCTAGAATACATTCAGGGGAGACTGTTGAAAGATGAAGAAAGGTTTCCAGGAATCTGTTGATGAAGGGCTTTCAATGCTAGCTTAAGAAGTTTGAAATTTATTCTGAGAGAAAAGTGAGCTACTGATGTTTTTAAGTAGGAAATAACTGATGATATTATGACATTGAGATAGTAAGTGATGAAGTATACTGTCAAACAGCTAAAAAATGACTCATAACATAAACATGTATCAAACATACTTTTTAAATTTATTAACAAACAAGAGTAACGGTAAGATGCTATAATTGATTCCAGCAAACTCATTTTGGTATTCATGATCATTCAGTTGGATAGACCCCCAATCCTGCCCTTGGTCCAAGCCAGAGATCACCATTTCTCTTCTTGCATTGTGATAATGAATGCCAAAATTCATTTGCTAATAGACGAAAACTGGTAATTATCTTCTAAGGAAAAAAAGGTTATATGTGGGGCAATCTTTTCTACAGGGTAGAAATCAATTGTATTAGTAATTCACATTTTTATGGTCATGAATTCTTTGCATTGCTATTAATTTCAACAAGTAAACTTTACCTTTATAGAATTGTACAATAGCCTAGTCAAAAGGTCAGTTAAAGACCAAAGACTCATAGTCTATGGTTTCAGTTAAGCCCCAGAGGGTCTACAAAGACAACACTCAACCCTCTACTGAAAGGAGTCAATTTCTAAGTCCTTGATAATTTTTCTGAACATAATCCAAGTAAGAAATGATGGTGGCCTGAATTAAGGGGTATGGAAATGAAGAAAAGGGGTTGATGTGAAAAATATTTGAAGGGAGATACAGCAAAATTAACTAGATGGGGGAATAAGTGTGTTAGTTTCCTGTCAAAAGGATACCGCAAACTTGGTAGCTTAAAACAGAACAAATTAATTATCTTACAGTTCTGTAAATAAGAAGTTCAATATAGGTCTCATTGGTCTAAAATCAATGTGTCAATAGGCTGCATTCCTTTCTGAAGGCTCTAAAGGAAAATGTGTTTCCTGCTCATTCAAATTTTGCAGAATTCAGTTCCATGGGATTGTAGGACTGAGGTCTCCTGGTTTCAGTTGGGAGCCACCCTTAGAGCCTAGAAGCCTCTCTTCAGTCCTTGCACATAGCCCCTACATCTCAGAACCAGCAACAGGGTGTCATCAAATCCTTCTCACATTCCGTCTCTCTCTAACCATGGTCTGGAAAGATCCTCCACTTTTGAGGACTCATGTGATTAGACTAGATCCACCCAGATAATTCAAGATGATCTCCTCATCTTGTGAATCTTAAGCTTAATTAGATTTGTAAAGTTCTTTTAGTCATGTAAGCTAATATATTCAAAGGTTATGAAGATAGAGTATGGCTATCTTTGGGGTGTATTATTCCACCTAACACAGTAAGAATGAAGAAGAAATTAAGAATGGTTATCAGTTTGAGTTAAATGAGTAAAAGGTGATTCTATCCATTAAGCTGCAGAACACAAGAGAAAAAGCTAATTGGCTCAGAATAAAATGAGTTTGATTTTCAGGTATTTGAGAAGTCTGAGGAAAACTAAAATAGAAATATGCAAGCAATATATGGGTCACTTGGAACTCAGGAGAGCTATCTAGATATGTTTGAGATGTAAATATGTGTGTGAATTAAAAGCATGTAAACAATAAATTAAGTAATAGACATTAATGAGATCGTCCATCTATCATTTGTTGATGCAAGAGTGGACACAGGAAAGTAAAATGAGAAAGTGAAAGAATAATTGGAAAAAACTCTTTCAAGTGTTTTTGCAATAAAGGGGAGACACATAGGATGACCATCAGAGGAGATGTTGTTGTTTTTTGATAATGGTGGTTTTGTTTAAATATTACAGTGGTTCTAGACTGGTAAAATATTGATGAAAGTAGCCAGGGATAACAGAAGAGAAGTAAACTTGGGAAGGAGAATGTTTCATTATCATAGTGAGATCTTTGAGGAGTTGAGAGGGAAGCAATCCAGAGAGCAATGTTGGAGACTTCGGCCTGATTGATTTACTTGCTATACTGTAAAGAAAAGGAAAGAGAAATACATGGATGACAATGTATTTTGTGATTGGTGAAGCAGTAGAAATCTGAGTATATTATTTTGAAAATTTCATATTATTTTGTTAAAGAGGAAGAAAGGTCATCATCTTGTGAAGTAGAGAGATAGTTTGTGAAGATAAAATATTTTAGGAGAATGGAGAAAATAAGAATTTAGGTGATCAGACAAACATATGGCTAGCACCTACAAAGAACAAAGATAAACTATGTAAGAATGTTCTCATATCATACAAGTAACCTAAATTCTGCCATGGGAGAATAACTGAGCTGATTAATCTTTAGGGAGAGATCAAAATCTGGATAAGTCTTCCTAATCAGTTAATAAATCACACTCTGTTGACAATATGCTATAGTAGAATTCTAAATTGTTATATTAATGCCTCATATCGAGACTAAGCCTAGTTTCCTGGTGCCAGAATTCATTCTTACTCTTTTCTACAGTCTATAGTGAAGTACACGTTTATCCTAACTGGATGTTCCATGGATATGCCCGTACAATTAAGGACTATAGCACTGGGAACTTAATCCGCCTTTTCTTCAAGAGTTGCTGTGTATCACTGGTAGCCTAGCTTTCCCTGACAGGGGAGGTAATTTGGCCAGAGCTTGAGATGCTGCTCATGAGTTAATGTTCCATATAATAATGACATTCTTTATGTTTCCAGACAAGAAGGCTAAAAATAGGAAGTAAATAAATAAACAAATAGTAAGATCTTACGCATCATAGGGAAGAAAGGATTATCTGAATAAGGTGGATCAGCAGGAAAAAACCATAAGTGAGTGTGTCATTATGTTAATTCCTTCCTTTTGTCATTGCTTGCTATAGAGATGGTCTATGAAGTTATTTCGCATTACTGAGAAAATATTGGAAATTGGTGGATGTGAACGAAACTGGAAGTCCTCTCTTTGGTCTAACAGGCAAATCTAACAAGCAAGCTGCACAGGTTTAAAAGCCAGTACAATAGAAACCCAGGCTGTACGGTGAAGCAGCCATGCAGACCTCATAACCCAGCGTCTAAAAGGCCTTGCCACCCCTCGTCTCAAGACAGAGATGCCAGCAGAATGAACCAGCGACAGGGAGAGATAATGGATACCTTGCTCTCACCTTTCCCTACTACATTTTTAAAAAATTGGCAGAAAAAGTGACAACCCTGGTCCTTGCCTCCCTCCACACATAGATAAAGCCAAAATTACAAGCCTTGTTTTGATGTATACCCCAAAAGTCCTTGTTATCCTTGATGTAGGTGACCATTAGATGTGTAAGCCTTTTCCCGCTCAGACACTGCTTTGTTAAAAAGTATATAAACTGCTTCAGAGCTGTAGAGCTTGGAGAAGTTCCTCAGAATACTCTGTTGAACTGTTTCTTGGGATTCAAATTCCTCGCTGTGATGATCAAATAAACTTCTTTAATTAGCATTTACCCAGACTCTTTATTTCAGGCAACCTGGAATTTTTGGAAATTAATTTATTTTCCACCTCAATAAATTAGGAGAAGTGAGAGAAACCTGAGGGATCTGGGCAAACAGACTTTTTGTGATTGGTGTGTTCAGGAACTTTCAAAAGATAAATATGTTGCAATTTAAATGGTCACTTGAAGTGGTACTAAAATCAAAAGATGTTATGCCAGTGGCAATTTGCCAAAACTCTCAATATGCAATTATTGGTATCTATGATTGTAGGTGGTGGGGAATAAGTAAGACGAAAATACATATGTGGTTTAAAGGAAATGTCTGAGACCTGAAGACTTTCAAAAAGGACACCAAATGACCCCAATGCTGAAATATCACTTGAATTAATTCTTTCATTTTATATTTCTAGAAATGTTGATAACTTCCTAATTCATCCTCGTATCTTCATTCTATCCTATTCTAAATTATTGTCAGTAAAGTCAAAAATTGAATTTTAAATTTGTTTTCAAATATAACAAATTTGTTAAAGATGTTATTCAATTGATAGATTTCCACATCAACTTTCATGAAGTTTCATATTTCGGCTCACTAATGGAGTTGCTAGTGGGTAACTCCATGTTTATACATTACAATGTTGTGAACAAGAACTGACAACACTTGCCTTGACTCCTCATTAACTATTTTTAGGATGCTAAACTTACATATTTTTTTTTTTAAGGATTGGCACCTGGGCTAACAACTGTTGCCAATCTTTCTTTTTTTTTTTTCTGCTTTTTTTCCCAAACCCCCCCCCCCCCCCCCCGCCTCCCGTACATAGTTGTGTATCTTAGTTGCAGGTCCTTCTAGTTGTGGGATGTGAGACGCCACCTCAACGTGGCCTGACGAGCGGTACCATGTCCACGCCCAGGATCCGAACCCTGGGCCGCCGCAGCGGAGCGAGCGAACTTAACCACTCAGCCACGGAGCCGGCCCCTAAACTTACATTTTAAAAAGATGAAAATGTTTCTTGGAGTGGGCAGAACATGGAGAGTCCTCTTTGCAAGTCAGCAATGTGAACACCTTGCAAATTCCTGAGTTACATAAGCACAAGAATTAGAAATAAATCAGGAGAGATAGTATTTCCATTACTCAAAGCCCTCATAACATCATGTTTGAAATATTATGTCCAGTTTTAGACTCTAACTGTAATGGAAAACAGTGATTCAAATTCTTAAGAGAGTATAGAGGAGAGTTATGAGATTTATCTGGGGATTAGGACGTCTGCTTTTTGAGGAAAGGTTTCAAGAAATGAACTTGTTCCAAGAAAAATGTGATAAACATATTTCATCATGAACACAGAGTGAAAGAGAATTTAGGTAAAATGCTGAGAAATATCTAACTGAGAAAGAGATGTTCTGATTAAAGTTCAGTACAAATATATCTGAGAAAAATGAAAAAAACTCTCAAGTTTCTGTTCTATAAATTTCCCAGAATTTCATTTTTTAAAAGATTTTTTACTTATGAGAATTACATAAACTAAAACACTTACTTTTTTAATGATACAAAATGTTAAAATTATATAAAATGATATTTATACCATAAATATATATAAATGTACATGTGTTCAATTATTGAAATGTAAGGAGTTTTTATAAAATGCAACATTGTGATGAACCAATAAGTAACATTCACATGTGGGTAAAGGAAAGAAAGCACCAAAATGTACTAAGACTAAATGCTTAAAAAGTCAAATGCTATTAGTTTTCTGGAATCAAGCCTAAGACCAAACAAACCCTGTACAGCAAAACGCTGTAGGGGAGGAAAAGCAATTTTCCCTCCACTTTCTAGGTTCTTGACTGAGACCCCCTTGTACTAAAGACATATTAACAGAATAAAAACAAACAGAAGTTTAATAACATTTATACATGGGAGATACCCAGGAAAACTGAATGATTCCCCAAAATGATCCAATCCACCACCTTAAATAACATCTCCAGCTAAAGATAAAAGAAGATGGTAGGGGTGGGGAGCCAGCTATGGGAGGTCTTCAGGCAATGCACAGTAAAGGAAGATAAGGTCGTTATGCAAATTTGTCTCTGCTTTCTCCATCAATAAGAGTTTCTATAGATTTGATCATAACCCTTTCTTGGTACAGAGAGAGAGATGTCTGTACAAATGGAAATTTCCCTTATAAATGTAAATGTCTCTTACAAAAAGTTAACTTCTACTTGGTTTTCCCAGCTTCCTCTGTGTCTGGTGTTTCCTAAAAATAATCAGATTAAAATAATCCTTATGCCAAAGAGACATATCATGGGATGGCAAATTCTGTACCACATCAATACATACTTCATATTTGACCTGAATAATGCAACTGAACTTCTTGATATGAAAAATCACTAAGAAAAACTCTGTGCAGAAATAAATACAGAAGTATATAAATAATAGAAATTAAAGCAAATGTGGAAAATGAGATAGAAAAACAAGCTATTTTCTATGGAATGAGATGACTTTATGTACATTAAACAAATTTCTTATAAAAGTAGGAACATGTTAATATTTTTAAAAAGTACATAGGATTGCCAAAAATTCAGTTTCAAAAATAATACGTTGTATGTTTGACAAATAAATTAATATCAGAGTCATCAGAATTATAGTAGTTAAATTATACATAGCTGACATGAGTGTAATCACAGACTTTCAAAAGATAAAAGGGTACAGTGTGGTCGCATACAGGTCTTCAGGATCTTCCCATTAAAGAAGATAATAAGCTCTAATTAGTGTGTTTAAAGGAACATTCCTTGGCTGGATTTTCTTCAGGTGACACTGCTTTGTGCTCATTGTATGTGTTTTTACTTCCAACACTTATCACTAATCGTGATCTTTGCACAGAACTGCTTGACTTGTCTTTAAGTTTCAGAAGCCTATCTGTTTATTTCTATGAATGATTTTGTTTCCTGTGATTATGTTCTTCAAATTGCCACCTGTTCATTGGATAATGAAAATGGCCAGTTGATCCTGTAATTCTTTATTTTCTATATCCCGAGTGTTCAGTGTTTTTGTTCTTTCTGGTGGCTGCACTCTGTCTGTGAGAGGAGCATTTTCTGCTATTGTTTACAATAAGAAAAGACACTGTTCTCTGGATGAGAAGACACTCTCTACTTAGAGAATAAACTGAGATATGCACCATGATATTATCAGTGGAACCCATATTCCTTTACATGAACAGAATTTGCCTCTCCAAAATGTGTCACTTCAGCATAGAAAACTATTTTGAGCTGAAGGAAATCAAGACCCAGCAGAGTCAAGAAAAACTTTTACCTCTCCCTTAACTATTTAAAGAATTTAGATAGGGAACTTGGCCACGAAAGGGATCTCTTACCAAGAAATAACTTTTATCTGAATAACCTACCTGTGTGGGAGGACAAACTTCTAATTACCAAACATCAGTTGTTCTTGTCATCCTGTGAATTACCCTCTTCCTCTTTGAAGCCCTAGGCCTCTGTCCCATTCCTTAGCTCAGAATAGTACATAAACCTCAACTGCCCTACTTGTCTTTGGGTCTTATTGTCTTTGTGGGACACCCCATATGTATGAAATTAAACTGGTTTTTCTCCTCTTAATCTGTTACACTTCAGTTTAATTATTAGACCAGCCAGAAGAAACTAAAAGGATAGAGGAAAAATTTTTTCCTTCCAATACCATAAATAATGGATATTACATTTACTCTTCACATGTAGGTAAAATGAACATAGCAAGTTCTTGATAAATGCTTTTATCATTATTATTATTATTTTGCAGTAGCATTGTGCTAGGAAAGTATTGGATAATGTATCCTATTTAGGAAATAAATAAGCCTTCTACAGCAGATTTTGCACAATTCTGTTTTTAAAAAATGATGTAGCTAGTTCAGGCACCACATTCCTCTAACTCACTTGCCATCATGGTACATGTAAACTCCTTCTCTAGTTCACTTCTCCACTTCTGCCACCATGCCTCTGAAGGGGAGCGAAATATACCACCCCCAAATATGCCTTTTTGTAACACTGATTATTTTACACTGGCTATTTTTAAGAAACAGCAGACACTGGTGCAGCTCTGAAAACTTGAGAAGTTACCCTTTTATAAGAAATACATTCATTTGTAAGGGAAATCTCCATTCATAACAGTGTTTCCCTCTCTGCACCAGAAAGAGAAGGATGACTATAAATCTCTGGAAGCTCTTTTCAATGCAAAAGGCAAGGACTTAAATCTGCATAACAATCTTAATCTTATTTACTGTGCCTTTTCTGGTAACCTCCCATAACTGGCTCCCCCACAACATTGTTTGTCTTTAGCTGGAGATGATAGCTTGGGCCATTTTGGGGAGTTAACTCAGTTTTCCTGGGTATCTCTTATGTATACAGCAGGTATACATGTAATAAACTTTTATTTTTCTCCTTTTAATCATTTTATTACAGAAGAGTCTCAGGCAAGAATTTAGAAGGGTAGGGTATTTTTTCCCACCCACACCCCAAAAGCATGTAATCTAAACTATTTAATATGTGTTTTTAACTTATGCACATCTTTGTAAAATAAGCAGTGCCATTTTACATGTTTGTATGTATACAAATAATACTAAGGCTTAGCATTATTTTTTTATATTTTTCTCATTCAACAATGGGAGCTCTCTGTTCTTGTACATCTATTGCAGAGTATTCTTACATTGCCTCCATAACATGAGTTCAGCACATTTTACTTAACCATTCTCCTGCTAATGAATAGCTAGTGGTTCCAGAAACATTGAAAATATCTTGATCAGTGGTGTCCTTCTTTTATCAGAAATATTTGGATGAAATTCAGTTCTTCAATTTTCGTCTTATATGGTCTATGCTTTTGGTAATAAGTTTTTCATTCCTCTAGGATACAAATATTTTTCTCCCGTATAATTTTTATTCATGTTTTTTGTTTTTTTGCTGAGGAAGATTCACCCTGAGATAGCATCTGTGCCAATCTTCCTCTATTTTTAGTATGTGGGCAGCCAGCACAGCATGGCTGCTAACAGAGCCACGTAGGTCCATGGCCTGGAACCAGACCCGGGGCATTGAAGCGGAGCATGCTGAACTTAACCATTAGGCCACTGGGGCTTGCTCCTTTTATTCATTTTCTTTCATCCTTCTTTATACATGGTACAAAATCAAGACCCAGGTTTATTGTTTTTCTGTATAGAAATTCAGTTTTCCCAGCTCCATCTGCTAAACAATCTGGCATTTCCCCCTGTGTAGCACCATCATCATATATCAAGTACTCATATATACATGGAATGGCTTCTCAACATTTTATGTTTTTGCATTGATCTGAAGCCTGTCCTTTAAAGAAATAGACTGGTTTTATTTCTATAGCTTTTTAACTTGACATTCTATATTAAGGCAATCTTCTTTCTGTCATGATATTTTTCAAAGTTGAATAGCTACTTCTTAACTTTTATTATCCTATATAAATACTGGAATGAGTACAGAATCCCTAAAAATTAAGCTGATATTTTTCACTGGGAGTTTTTAATTGTGGGGATATATTTGGGAAAAGAATTACCATTACAAAGGTACGTCCTAGGTAGAAACACAGAGTAATGATCAAGTCTATTTCAAGCATTTGTTATACTTTAATATGATTTAAAAAATTTTTATCCATAGAGATAATTTTCACAGCTTTTAGAGTGATCATTATATACTTGTAGTTTGCCTTAATAGTGAGAAAGAATTTATTCTTGATTTCAGAACTGCTGACATAGGGAAACATAGTTAATTTCTGTAAGTTTAATTTTAAACAGTGCAAATATAAGAATTTAGTCAGATTTGCTGATTTTGATCACAAGATATTTGGTTCCTCTTTCTATTGTTTTTTATTAAAGCAATGATTATATAATCCACATACAATGACATTTTCCCCTTCCTTTCTTATGCTCACATATCTGGTGCTTTCTTTCTTTTCATATAGCATCAGTCACAACCTCCAGTACTGAACTAAAATGCAGATCAAATAGTAAGCCTCATTATGGTGTACTTGTTCCTACAGATAATATATCTAAAAGACTCTGCATCAGGTATCAAAGCATTTCTATTCTATTTCTTTTTGTCTGAGAGGTTTGTTTTGTTGTTTTTTTAGTCAAACAGGGTTGAATTATATTTCTTTAAATGTCTTGAACTAATTGTAAGACGTTTTTCTTGTTTTGTCAATATGATGAATTGCATTGCTAGATATTCTAATTTGTGACTCTTCTTACCTTTAGGGAATAGGCAACACTTGGTTAGAATTCTTTTTTTTAAATTATCTCTCTTTTATTTATTTATTTTCCTGGGAAAGTTTCTCCTTGAGCTGACATCCCTGTCGCCAATCTTCCTCTTTTTTTTCTTTTTTTTTCTTTTTTTCCTCCCCAAAGACGCAGTACATAATCATATATTCTAGCTGTAAGTCCTTCTAGCTTTTCTATGTGAGCTGCTGCCACAGCACAGCTACTGATAGAACAAGTCTTGTGGTTCCATGCCCAGGAACCAAACCTGGGCTGCTGAAGTGGAGCACATTGAACTTAACCAGTAGGCCATCAGGGCTGGCTCTGGATTCATTTTCAATAAGCCGTTAGACTTAAATGATATTTTCTTCAGACATTTTTAATTCATGTTCATATATAAATTGGATCCATAATATTTTTCTATGACGGCATGATTTACATCAAGAATCTATTAGCCTCATAAGAATGCTAAGCATTTTTCTCTTTTTATCTAATTGCTGGTACAACTTATATAAAATAGGTATTGCCATTTCTTTTAAACAGTTGGTAAGAATAATCTGTGAACTATATGAGACATGGGGATTTTAGGATAGGAGATAGTAAATCCCTACTTACTGTGAACAGAAGTAGCCATATTTGAAATATGGTTGTCCATTCAGTCTGTATTCATTTTCTTTTTTATACTCAGTCTTGTGTTATATTTCAGAAGAGCTTATTATTATTTTACTAGTGCCAGGAAATGCTCTAATCACATTACAAACATTAAGTTAATTAATCCTGACAATAGTGTGTACTATTATTGTCAGAAAGGTTAATCAACCTGCCTAAGGCCGTATAGCTAGTAAGGGGACCACATAGCCAGCCAGCATTTGAATTCAGAGAGTCCATGGTCTTTGACTGTTGCCATTGCCCTAAAAGCTGCCTCCTTAAAAAGAAGATTTTAAAAGCTCATGAAATGTTTATTCCTTAAAAATCTTGGTCTTAATATCTAATTTTATTTTTATTTATAAATTGCCTCTAAATCATCTTCTAGAACCACTCGCTTCCTCCACATCCACCACATCTACTCTTTTCTTTGTCTTCTGCATCTGGGTAAAGAAGAACTATCTCTGATGAGAGACTAGCTCTACACAAACACTGTCCTGAATCTCATATGGTTGTGATGCTGTGTAGGACATAGATACAACGAGTAAAATGCTCACAATTCCCCATCAGCATGCTAAAAGCAATCTAAATGTGGCTAAATGCACAGACTCCATCTGTCTGACCCAATCCTGACTCCCTACTTGGTTGTGTGGCCTTGAACAATATGTTTGCATTCCCTGCACTTCAGTTTTCTCATCTGTAAAGTGGGGGTAATAATATCACCTATCACACAGAGCTTATGTTAGAGTTACCAAACCAGTACACACAAAGAGCTTAGAAAAGTATCTAAGGGTTAGCATGTAGTACTTAAGTATTTGTTATTCCTCTTAAGACATACATCATTTGGGCACTGCTGTAATAGATGTTTAAGTAAATAGCTTTTTCACCTAACTGAGTGTCAGTTTTTGGTAACAGTGTGATGTGTTTTTCATGTGTAACCCCATATCCACACCACCACCTGCCCCAGCACCCAAAAACCCAACAAATGATTGTGCATGTGTGAGTGAATGAAGGCAACATGTTTACCATTATGCTTGTCCACTTATTACTTATTTTGTTCTCAAAAATGTATGGTTTTGTTTTTGCCTCCCTGAAAATTTAACAGAAAAGAAGGGAGATGTTCATTGAATTTATTTTATTCTTTGAGTAAAAGAATATAATTTTATGAATTGGAGAATCCAACTGACTTAATTTCATATTTTAGGACAGAAAAGTACTGGAACAGTAGTATGATAGACAGTAGAAATAAAACACAACTTTCATTTACTACTTAACTTCCTTCAAGTGTAAAATAGGTACAGGTTTCTTATTATTTGGAGATAAACCTTGGAGGTCAGCTGAACTTAAAAGAAGCGCTGGTTTTATTTGTTACAAAAGTGAGTGTTCCTAATACAATATTAAAAATTGGCACACCAGGACCTTGGATGGTTGTTTGCAAGTGTGTAGGGGGAGATCTATTTTTCCCTGGTTGATCTCAGTTTCTCCATTTCTTATAGGGTTATAAAGCGCATGTCTCTGTCAGGAAGTACTAGCTTGAAGCAAGAGCCTAAGGGCAATCAGATGGTAATTTAAGCCTTTGATTCTACCCTTTAAGTAATTCTCTTCCACGAAAAAACTTTTCTTCACATTGATACTCAGTGCAATAAAAATGTGTATGTTATAGATTAGGTTGTAGGGAGAGTGGCTTACAACAAAGGAACCATTGGACAGGAGATTACAATTTATAGTAGATTTACTGTAAATTTTGTTTTGGTGAGGAAGATTGACCCTGAGCTAACATCTGTGCCAATCTTCCTTAATTTTGTATGTGGGATGCTGCCACAGCATAGCTTGATGAGCGGTGTATAGGTCTGCTCCTGGGATCCGAACCTGTGGACCCCAGGCCACTGAAGGAGAGCACACGAACTTAACCACTATGCCATTGGACCAACCCCTGTAAATTTTAAACTACACACATTTTTAAAAATTAAAAATTTTTATTGACAAAAGTATCTTTCAGAAAAAATATTTCATTTCAGAATTGTCAGTGATATTCTTGGTTAAATTAAAAGCAATGTCAGTGGTTATTTGTGACATTCCTTCAGTTTTGTCTCCAAATCATTTTCTATAAAATATCCGTTATATGTGCCTGTGCCTTTCTTCTGAATCAATCAAAGTAAGCTTGAGTGCTGATAATGCAATGCTTTTGCCCAAAATTCATCAATAAAAAATTTCACTCGTTCAATCAATTATTGAGCAGCTACTATGTGCCAGACAGGTACTGACTGCTGGGATTCCATGTGAATCAGAAACAGACATGTTTTCTGCCCTATTAACACTAGGGGGAGAGGAAGATATCAGTCAAATATTTATACAAGAGGAATAAATTTGTGACTGAGGAAATTATGAGAAAGAAAAGAAACATGGGACTCTGAGAACGTAAAATAGGTATTTCTCCCAATCCATGAAGACAAGCAAAACTTCTCCAAGGGAGTAGAAGAATTCCTGAATTAAAAAGAAAAATGTCGTCATATTCATTAATCATCTTAATCTAATATTGCTTAAGAATGTTCTGTGATAAATCTATGGAAAATTATAGCTATATTTCTACAAGCAGTTACCATTATCGATTATTTATTAACAGTTTACCTTTATTCATCTAAATATATATCCTATATATACACATAGGTGTGTAAAACTAATGCTATAACACTAATAAGAATCTTACTATTAGTATGACTGCGTTTAACCATCTGCATAAATTAAAAGAGCAAGGGTAGAAACTTAAGTATGGTAAAATACTAAAGTTCATTCAAGTTTCATAAATAACTTTAGTGAATTAAAAGACTTCATAGAAATTTACAAGATTTCTTTTCTAATCAATATCAACAGAAAGTGCAAAATCAATTCTGACTGCTCCCATTGTGGCAACACAGAAACAAGCCACCATATCTATTGGTTCTGGAGAGATGATTGTATATTACAAATCATAAATGAATAAATAAATAAGAAAACTAACATTTTCAAAATAATCCAAGATATTTAACTTGGTTTTTAAAGTACATATAATTTTATGAGTTACATATATTTTTCATAAAGTGAATATACCATGTTTAAAAGAAATATTTAGGATTGGTTTTCATAATTCAAAGAAAAGTGGGAGACTTCACAAATGCTATGACTTTTGCAAACTAAAATCCTAGAAACATACATTATTTTGATGATAGGAATATTTATTTTGGGTGACTGTGTAGTTTTTTAGAAACGCCTCTCAGAAATTTGTCGAAAGATGAGACCATAAAGCATTATTGTTATTCAAATGATAGATTACTAAATCCAAAAACAATTTTACCAATAAATATGTGCTTTCTTAATGTTGTTTAGATCACACCCATTGTAGCATGCTCCAAATTTGCCAGTAATTCATTTTAGGCATATTTTAGTAATGTTAAAATCAGTTCTCTCTTTGAACTTTCTAAAGAGAAATGACCTGTATCTCTAGAAATATAAACATACTGGCTCTGTGTATCTTCCACATTCCACAAAATAATAATACTACTAACATTTATGTGAAATCATTAAGTATGCACTTATTTAAATTCTTTATGTGTAGTAACTCTTTAAATTCCAAAATAATTATGAGGTAGATATTATAGTAAATGTGCATTGGTTAAGCCACTACATTTGTGGTAATTTGTTATATAGAAGTAGAAAACTAATACACTATCCTCATCACTTTTTTTTTGCCACTTAATTGTCCAATTACCTATCTTTGACAGTAGGCTGCGAGCTACCTATAGGTTTGTTTATTATTCCCCTTTTTATTTAGAAGATGAGTACAAAATGTTTGGCACATTTGTTTTGAATTAGCCTTATCACATATACACATATGAGTTAACTATTTCTGGTAATAAAAGAGTATTCTATATATGTTAATTGCATGAATGAATAAATAAAAAAGTGAATGAGTTATTTATCACATCCATTTTAATGATTAGGAAATTGAAGCCTGAGAATGTTATATGGCTTGTAAATGGCAAAGCCAGGATATGAATTAGAGCATCTGGCTATAAATCCTATATTTCTTCTGCTACACAATAGAATGTATAACCTTATGTATTTTCACTAGAGGATTATTGTGTTGTAGATTTAGTGAAATAAAAGTTTCACTAGAGGATTATTGTGTTGTAGATTTAGTGAAATAAAAGAGATAATGTGCTCAAAGGAGTGTGTAATGTATAGTAGGATTTTTAATAAGTCCCCAATAACTCTCAATATGTTTGAGCTCCCAGAAAGATGAAAACTCAAATTTGTGCTATTATAATAATCATATCATCCTGTATCCAGAGTAATTTTATTTTTCCTCTTTTTAAATTGTGTTTGTGTCACTTTCAGATATATATTTCAATAATTCTGTTTTTATATGATTTTTAATGTCACAAATGTCAAAATTGTTGGGGAGAATAGGCAGGGTTCAAAACATATATAAATAAATACAGAACTTTACTCCATAGTGAACACTTTGCATGATATTTTATGTACCAGACATTTAGAAACTCAAAATCCTTCTAACTGATGTAAGTCCGGCTAACAGTTCATTAAATTCTAACGTCTACATAACAAACAAAGAGACCACTGGTTTCTTGCTTTCTCAAATGTTTCCATTCAGCAGAAATTGCATCTATTTTCTCTTGCCAGACTTTTCATTTCAAAATTCCTAACACTTCTGACAGGCTTGACCCATTCGGAGTAGCATGTCTATAAAGGTAGGACACAAATGAAAGGCTGAGAATGTGCTTGTTTTTTAGTTGTTAAAACAACAGAGGATCTAGGGTTTAATCATTTTTATATAATGTGAGAGAAATCTTACTGAACTGTTTGAGTCATACAGTGAAATTTTGAAATTCACATACAATCCTTATATCTTTGCATTAGTACGAAAATTTTCCTTGACATTAGTTTCTATGTAATATTTCCAGATGGAATAATGACCGGACTCCATTGCCTACTCCAACTCTTCGCTTCTGAGAAAGACTAAAATACCAAACAATTATTCTTATTTCTGCGTTATGTTAGAAATTATAGGAATCAGAAAATACTTCATAGTGTATATGTCAAACTTTATGTGTGTGCTCTTCACAAAGAAAGAAAGAATTCCTCTGCTATCTTGGCTTCCACCAATAACCACTGACATCCTTTTATTTCCCTGAGGTGAAATATCTGAGTACATGTTGCTTTGTTTCAAGCAACGTGGTTCACCATGGTTCTGCATAACAAGCCACCTCAAAATTTAAAGCAAAAATCATTTATTGTTGTCACGTGTCAGTTGGGCACATCTGATGACAGGGTTCAGGCTTGGCTGTTTTTGCCTGGGCTTACTCTTGCATCTGCTATCAGCTAGAGGTTTGAGTGGAGGCTGGCTAGTCTCGGACAGTCACATTCGAGTGGTTATTGGTTATTTGGCTGTCAGATGGGGCAGGCCAGCCCGGGCTTATTCATGTAGCAATGGTGGGATCCAAGAGAACAAATGGGAGAAGAAAAGCTCTCTGAGGCCAAATCTTGGAACTGGCACACAGTTGATTTTTCTATATTTCATAGAACAAAGTAATTTTTAAGGCCAGCCCATATTGAAGAGCTGAGTAAACAGATTATAATTTTTGATGGAAGTACCTGAAGTATAGCATCGCAAAGGATGTAGATATAACAGTGGGTGAAGATGTATGGTCATTTTTGCAAACAGTATACCACAACGGCTTTCCAAGAATTTCACGGAATGTGCTAGCTTTAGTTTTTAAAAATTGTTAGACTAACTCAATCCTGTGCCAAAACATCTTGCCCCCATACACAGACTGAATCTCGGAGGAGAACAGAAAAAACTACTATGCAATCTATTCCACATGACCACTATTCCTCTCCTGCTGCCAGCCCCATTGCTCAAGCGTTCATATTTGATCTGCTCCATTTCCTGCTTCCCTGAGAATCCAGAGGCCACACAGTCACTGTTGACTATGCAGGCTGTAAGAGCATGAACTTTGTATTTAGAGAGACCTGAATGTGAAACCCAGCCACTGTCCAACTGAGTGACCCTAGACAGATAATTTATCCTCTCAGTGTCTGCTTCTTTATCCTGAAAAATGAGTTTAATGGCCCATATCTCATGGGTCTGTTGTAAGGATCTAGTGATTGTAAATAGCTCTAGAGAGTGCTATTATACAGTAGGTGCTTAATACTTACTAATTCCCTCTACTCCCACAACTTTCTTGGAATACATATTTTTTTTCATTATGTGATGTCTTAGCTCATAAGCAAAACAATGCCCAGATTTGTTCACAAAGAAATAAGCTTACAATTTTTAAGTGTAGAAATATTTACGCTGAAGAGTAAAATAAAAAGAATAAATTTGTCAATATATTGTCCTAAGGTTTATGATTTTCTTGAGGATATTTTCATGGCTTTTTTCCAAACATATACACATACATCAAAAGTGTACATTGCAAAGATGAATAACGAACACAAGGAAGAAAGTGCTGTCTTAGGTAATATGCATTCTTTGAGGATATAAAGAATATTAATAACTCAATCATAAGCAATATACACTGGAATGGCATTACTAATCTTTGATATATTTGGGGGTCACCTTTAATAAGGGCATATTGAAGTTATTAATACAAATGAAAATAAAAGACATAAAAAAGTGACATTGATTCATAAGACACCAGAATATATTACTTGGTGCAACATAATTATTTAAATGGTCTCCACTTAAACTGATGAGGTTAGAACCTCCTCATTTCCACAGATATATCTCCTTAGCCAGGCTTTCCGAAATCCAGTAGGGGAGTGGAGAATTTATATTCCCTTTAACACAAATAATCCAGATAAAGCATTCAATCTCAGTAATGAGATTTAAAGTCTAATTTCATTCCATGAAGGGTGAGAAGCAGCAGATTGTTTTAAAGTCACAGGGAAATGCTCATTAAGATCTTTCTTATTTATCTATCTTCTCTCATTTAAATAAACAGCCCCACATCCTCTAAAGAGATCCCAAAGGGCATATGACTGGTAAACATCAGCTTCAGACAAGTTATATAGTCGGCTATACATTACAGCCACAACTGACCCCCCTGTAGCATTATGAAATGGTCCATAAATCCATGCTTGCTCACCTCCTATCAGAAGCTACTCTTTACAACACATCCCCCAATCCAATGAGGTTGCTATATTCCTACTGTAGTAAGTCATTGACTCCTACGTTCAGACCCCATTTAGGCCTTTTCCTAAGACTGGCTTTTGTTCACGTAGGAAGTCTTTGCTGATTTTTCTTCTGAGGTAAACATCACTGCTCTATCAGCTTCTCACTGTCATCGTTGACTCCTCTGCCTTCCTAACTTACCTGGATCTCTAGTATCACATATGGCTTGGTTCCACAAATTCTTGTAGATCTTGTTCCCCATGGCCTTGTCATTTGTTTTGTCACTTATATGAACACTACATCTTGACTTCTCATCCAAGCTGGCGTCGACCACTGGCTTCTGGGAAATGCCTGAGATCAAGGTTGCCCTGATCTTTCATTGCCTGCTTGACCTGGACTCTTCCTATCTGTCCAGCTGCTCTCTCCCTGTGAACAACACTCTCTCCTATGCCTGTCTTGACAAATTACATTCAATCTCTTGTAGATCAGAAGAGAGTCATTGATTTAATCACATAATGCACATGTATTGTTTTGAGGGTTCTCAAATGTGGTAGTCTTGTTTGTATGTGCAAGGTAGAGTAATTATTATTTTATCAAAATAAACAGATCATTTTAATTTCAGCACTCCATTTATATAATGAGGTCCAATATTGTGTTGTAAATGGGGGAGTAAGTCCCCCATATGGGGTTTTTAAGGATCACTCCAACAAGGCCATGGAAAGTACACTATAATAGGCATATGAAATTACAGGATTTATTATACTCACAAGTCCTAGAGGGGGAGGCACAGCATGCCCAGAGGGCCATACAAATTTACCCAAAGACCAAAATTTGGTCATGGTAGGCAGAGCAAGGACCTGAAGGCAAATGCCTTTAGTGAGGGTCTTAAGTGGGGTAGCTGTGGCATGCAAGAAGCATTCTCATTGGGTAATTTGAGTGTAATTGGGTCAACATGGAAAACAGAGAAAGAGAAAATGGGGAAATTGTCATGAGGCTTATTGTTTGAACACATATTTTGGAGACCAATACCCAGAGATAGGCAATAACTAGATTAAAGTTCAAAAGAAGCAGAGCAGTACCAGCACTCAAGGACCCACTGAAACAGCAAATAATAACTTTATACTACAAATATATAAGCCATTTAGCTTTCTATCCTCCCTGTACACTGGTTATTGTCACAACTGTATTTTGAAAAACAATTTATTCTATTTTAGAATATCTTTTTATTGTAGACAATATATACCAAAAATTTAAAGATACACATTGAAGACAGGAAGTATTCTGAGCAAAAATCCTATTTCGTATACTGAAAATAGCATTGGTAACATTTTGCTGTTTGCAAATGTCTCAATAAAGTAAGAAAGTTGTTACTGTCTCTTATGCTGGCATTAAACAAGTCAATTTAAAACGTGAAAATAATTCAGAACCATAAAAAGACTCTGCCAAGACTGCCGTCTCTCACTTTAAGGCAAAGCTGTTCCCTTAAAGACCGAAACCCTTTTTAGAGATTTAACAGTGTTATAATATCTATAGGAGACTGGCAGCCACCATTTCATTCCTCTAAGGAAATTAAAATGCCACATGGGTCTCCAGCTGTTCCTCACATACACTTCTTTTTCAATGACTTTTTATTTGGTATTACTCACACTTGGGCACCATTGTCCAAAACTGTCACATAGTTTCCTCCTTCACTTCATTGAGTGAGATGTTTTTTTAATGTCACGTCAGAGAAGCATTCATTAATGTCACCTCAGAGAAGCGTTCATTGATTACCTTATCCATGGTAGGAGCCCCATTCATTCTCTATGTCCTCAATCCAGTCAATTTTTTAAGGATTCATCATTATTACAAATTACTATACTCACACATGCACAAACATGCACACGTTTGTGTAGTATTATTAGCTGTACCCCACAGTAGAATGGAAGCTCCAGCGGGCAGAAAGTCTTACATGGAAGGGAAGATATCAAACAGATTTATCAGTAAATATATACGCACACATAGAGAGTAGCATAATAAGTCATTTTTGAGAGTTGAGTCTTTGATACTTTACAATAGCAGTAGACATACTAGTGACCAGCTTCTTGAATGGTAATTAGAATTATTAACCAAAACCTAGCAGCGCAGACAGCTTGGCAACAATGTCAGCTATACCATAGGTCAGAGCTATGCTAACTCCTTAAATGACTTGGCAGGCCAATCAGAATGGCTTCCTACTAAAAAGAGATTTCCAAAGGGTAGAAAATGATTAATATTTTGTAGTTACAGAACTTCACAAAACTGTCATCCGTGCTTAAATTATTAACGGAAAAAATCAGAAAGAGATGGTCAAATATTGAAGGAGGTAACTAATTTTTAATGGGACTACTTTACAACAACAAGTTTTAGACTCCACAATTATATCTATACTTTATGATACTACGGCTATGTTCCTTTTTTTTTTCTAGGACAGTTTCAGTAGAAAAAACATTTTGTTATTTTTGAAGTACACTTGTCTTCTCTAAACATGTGTCCCAAGTTCTAATATAGAAAATAATTGTTAACAAGGCACGCTTTAGTAGAAGGCATTCTTAGAAGGTATTTTCAGATTTTTCTAGTCGTATTCAGTTTATTGAATAAAATAGTAGAGAATCAAAAGTAAGAATTCCACCTAAATTCTAACTGTTATAACTCAGTTTGTAGCGCAAAGCGTGTTTTAATATATATTATTCCATTCGTATTTGCATAGTACAAATAAGTAGAACTATGACTCATCAGAAAACATTTAAATCAGTCCTATATTTTGGATTCATATCTCTAGATCCTTCCAGCATCTCCTGTAAACATCCATGGAACATGAGCTTACTTATGAGCTTCTCGTGTTCTTCGCATTGACCATGAACTAACTCTAGACAAATGCTGTTTGAGAATAAAAGTATTAAGACATTGTGAGAGAAGAGCCTTCTTTTGTTCTAGGTGAATTGAGCATGTTATTTTTACTATAGTTTATCAGGCTGTAATTATATAAATCTGAGATCTATATGTGAAGAGTTGTAGGTAGAGACGTCCATGACGTTGAGAACCTATGGAAGTAACGGTAATTGGTGACAATGGTGGTTTGAACCGTTTATGAAATCAGAGTGTGACCACCTCTGTTCTGCAAATGAACTCATAACTGAAGGTCCTCAGAAACTTGGAGGTGAACTAAAAAATGGAGACGGTTTTGGACAGTTTTGTTAGAGCTTGCAGGTTTTAAATAGACTTCTCCATCAAAGTCTATGCAGTACCTGACTCGTTGTGAAGTGATATTCCTCATATTGCCTAACAACAGGATATAATAATGTGTATTTTATAAATCAATATTTTCATTGTGATGGAATATTGGGTTTGTGTGGAAAAAAGTTGTCTTTGGTCAAATAAAGATAGAGAGCCAGTTTAAACATAATTAGTTTCTTTTATTGCACGACTTTTCAGAACCATAATTATGACAGTGTTGATCATGATTAGACCACAAAATCCCATTTCATAAGGCATCTTTTGCACCTAATCTTCTCAAGAACCCAGTTTGCAAAGCCCTTGTTTGGAAAAATAGGAGAAGAAATAATACTTTACCTCAAAGTAGAAGTAGATTTTTAAAATAATGGTAAGTTGAGGGCTGGCCTGGTGGTGTAGTGGTTAACTTTAGGGAGCTCTGCTTTGGTGGCCCGAGTTTGTGGATTTAGATCTGGGATGTAGACCTACAGCACTCATCAAGCCATGCTGTGGCAGTGACCCATGTACAAAATAGATGAAAGATCAGCACAGGTGTTAGCTCAGGGCTAATCTTCCTCAAGCAAAGTAGAGGAAAGATTGGTAACAGATGTTAGCTCAAGACCAATCTACCTCACCAAAAGAAATAATAACATTAACGGTCAATCAAAACCTTTCAGGAAAGCAAGATGACACAAAGATAACTGAACAAATGATAGGATTACAGAGATTTACATTCAGCATGGGCCTGAAATCAAAAATACATATATACGTGCTGAGATGTGGGTCAGTATGCTGATTCCCAAAGGAGAACAAATCTAGATGTATACATCTACAAAGGAAGGCAAGGCACAGAGGCATGAGACGATAAGTCATTTTTGCAGGTCTTCATTTAGCTATTAAATAAATATTTGCTAAGCAGCTGATATGTGTAAGATGCGGCTTTAGGTACTATAAATACAGAGGGGAGCATGACAGACAGGGCCTCTAATACCTAAATTTACTTAAGATAAATCTCAATAAAAATCAGGAATGTCCAACCAGGTATTTTTTCATGTTTCTGGGACTAAATTATTCTTCAAGTGAGTCTTGCTCTATCCACTATTTTTTATGTTTGTTTAGTTACCCGCATTAAATCCACTTAAAAATACAAAAGGATGAGTATTCAGTTTTCAGAGAGAGTCATTAGGGGAGAAATAGATACTCTGCTTCCTGTTCTTTAGCAGCTTGTCAGCCTCTAGGCGGGGGTCAGAGACAAATACAAAAGAGGAGAGTGGTAATTAGGAAAGGAAGGAGAAATGAAGAGAGAATATCTAAGGCCCATAGTTTTGGGGCTTTTTTTTAAAGAAAATAAAGCTACAAAACGAGTTTGGTGACACCGGTCCTGAGGAGGACAACCAAGAGCAAGCACCTCACCTTCCTCCATGGGCACGAGCTCCACCGGTAACAACGTCTAGGATGTGGTGACTCAGTTAATGAGTGACCATTTTTCAGGGTGCAGAGGAATCTTTCTGTTAGTTACTAGATTAACTGTATGGAAGCCTGGAGAATTATCTGAGGTGTAAATCTAGCACACCTGGATCAACATGACGCCTATCTCATCACTAGCTCTTTGCTAGGCTTTGAATGATTTGCAACCCCTTGGTGGTTTGTAAATTAAACATTGTAGTGTCTAGCCTTCATCACATGAGTCAGCAGTACAAGAAAGAACACTTGAAAATATAAGCATTTTTTGTTCAATGTACCAAATGTCACCTGTCAGTAAATCATAGGACTGTAATCAGTTCAATATAAAATTAATGAAGGATCTTTTGAGTAAGGTGAACTATAGAGTTTCCTGCTTTCTCAAAATACAGTTGGAAGGTGATCTTGCATATTTAGAATCATAAAGAAATCAAAATTGCCATTTAAACCCACATACTTAAAGCACAAATACACTTACTAACAAAACATGAATAGAAGTCAGAAATTTAGAATTCACTCATTGTGTTGTCATGCAGACAGACTTTAATTTAAAAGGAAAACATCATGGGAAACACGGTTTTTGTGCTCAATATTCCAATTAGCCTGTAACAATGCTTAAAGATATTCACATTTTTTCAAAGGCCATGGCTGACATAGTGCCAGGGATCCACAAAGTGTGAAGGTCCAAGTACCGGCCAATACATAGATCTTAACATCATGATGCTCCAACTATAATGAGAGAGGAAAGCGTGGTCTAAATATGTTTCCTTTTTTTCTTTCATAATTTGATCCTCTCCATTTTCCTTAGTTATCAAGCAAGCATATACAAATTTAGATCCAGACTTCAATAAGCTGAAAACTTAAGTCACGCATATAAATCACGTATAGGCTGACACTGATATTTATTTTGCCTGCCAATATTTGCTACTGTTTGGTGATGATTAAAAAAACAAAACAAAACAAAATCACTATATTTCACACATCATCCATGTGTGTGGTCTTCCAATTACTGCAATGTCTCATCTATCTTAGTTTAGATGATACAGGGCCACGATAAATGTATTTAAAATAATTATTTCCATTTTCTAAAAACATAATACATTGAAATTGCAAAATATTAACAAAGAAAGCAAAATAAGTTTTTTTAACGCCACAAAGATTTTTTTCCCCTGCAGTCTATCTGTTTTCTCCCTAAAAATGTATTGTAGCAGGAAAAAAATAATAAAGGAAAGTTAGATACAGTTCTTCTAATTTCTTTGTAGAGACATTCTAACTGACTATATCACTGATGTTGGAAGAATTTTGTTAGTAGACTAATCAAACCAATTATGTTTGCCACAGATATTTCCAGTAATTAAATTGGAGACAGTATAACAGATGAGGTTCACATGTTAACAGCTCCTCCTATCATCATTTACTTCTCAATGCCCATAAGACAAGAGAGGCAGTTAGAGTTAGCAGCTGTATATTACAACTGTGCCGGTCTCTTAATAAATCAATGATCTGAACACAGCTTGATGCCACAAAGCAGAAACTGGCAACATTCATCCATTTATTCATTCATTTTATATCTACTAGAGTCTACTACATGTCTTAGCACAGTGCTACTCATAGTTTGGAAATACAAAGTGTATGGTGAAACTGGACATTGAGATAATTTGAGGAAACAATGTGAAATGGAAACAAGAACATTCAAACCAATAGAAAAAAAATCAGTACAATTTCTAGATTATGTATGTATGACTAGAAGCACATGGTCCAATTTGTGTGTGTGTGTGTGTGTGAGGAAGATTGGCCCTGAGCTAACATCTGTGCCAATCTTCTTCTACTTTATGTGGGATGTGGCCACAGCATGGCTTGATGAGCAGTGTGTAGGTCCATACCCGGGATCCAAAACTGCTTTAGTGGCCTGGGGTTTGCTGGCTTGGATCCTGGGTGTGGACCTACACATTGCTCATCAACCCATGCTGTGGAGGCATCCCACATACAAAATAGAGGAAGATTGGCAGAGATGTTAGCTCAGGGCCAATCTTCCTCAGCAAAAAGAGGAAGATTAGCAACAGATGTTAGCTCAGGGCCAAGTTTCCTCACTAAAAAAAACAAAGACTGTTTTTATTTGGAAGCAAGTATGATGTGATTTCAGTATCTGACTTACAGCTTTACACTTACTAAATAATTTTACTTTTCTTTTAAACATTTAACCAAAAGGGTATTTTTCTAATAGTCAAAGAAATCTAAATTCTTTTAGGGTATACAGAGCACAACAAACCATTAATTATACTCCGTGACGATATCAGACATTTAAAAATTATTCACCTATTTACCTACCCACAAACTTACCTATTAAATTTGAATTATTATAAATTAATTGTGTAATTCTTAAGTTTAATTTTCAACTGCTGCCACTTCTCACTAACCTTGAGTGACCCATTTATGTGGCTCTTCTTCCCTCTTGAGCTGTGCCTCTTGAGCTGAAGGGCCAAATAGTCACATATATTAGAATTGTGCATAAAGTAAAAGAGCCAGGCAGTACGCTTTGTGAAAAGGCGTAGGTGATTCCTTGCATTGATTGTATGACATCAATTACTCTTACCCACTTATAGTTTCTCTATTGATTGGTGCTCAACTGTATTCATAAGGGAGATTTGCAGATTCATAAATTTCAGATAGGTGAGGTGTTGTAAGGTCTTTCACAGAAATAAAGGTGCTGTGTTTATTAACAAGTGAACATGATCATTTCAGAAGTAGCTACAAAGTGCTTAAATAATGAAGAGTGATCTTAACAGGTGTGTGTATGTGTATAAATACATAAGTCAGTGTCTTAAATGAGCTCGGTGGATTGAGTAAGAAAAATTACACACGTGGTTAAGATATATACCTATAATTCCTTTAATGAAACTCTATTCTAAGGAAAAATTTTTAAATATACAAGATGAGCTCTCCAAAGTTCTTTGTATAACCATTTATAGCTACCATGGTCTGACCTCAAATACATCTTTCACCAGGTATCTCGTCATATCATCCCTCCATTATGCCTTCCACTTTATAACAAAGTCTCACCATGTAACCCCCTGGCCCTACTGTTTGCTTCCTTTCATTTGCTGCCGTCTTGCCTGTGTTCACATCGAACTCACTAACAAAAGCATTTCTTCTCATTAACAGTTGTCATCTTTATCAGTTTAAACCTTATCCATCCTTCAAGACACACTCCAATGGCAGCTTCCCAGTAGATCACTCCAAAATGTCTGCATTATTCAACTTTAATATCATTTCCTTCTGTGTTTTGTTTGCATTTTTAGTACCAAATGTATCATAATTTCCCTAATGTTTTTAATTTGCTTCCATTCCTATTTCACCTGATGGGTAACAAAAGTTTTAAGATCAATGACCACATCTTGTTTATTTCTATATATACGATACTGCCAAGCATAGTGCCTTAACAAAAGTAGATGCTCAATAAATATTGGTAGGATTACGTTGAATTGAGACAAAGTGAACTAGCACGAGGACGCAATGCACTGTTTCTCCATTGTTGAGTATGCATTGCTCTTGAATTGTAACATTCGTCTCAGTTTTCGCTGTCGTTGAAAGCTGATGAACTCTTAACTTAGCTTCATCTAAGTAAATTGGAGGGTGACATTTATTAATATTTGCATAGCTCGAAAGCAGTTTACTCTATGCAAAACAGTGCAAATTGGAAGTGCTATTTAAAACTAAAAGGATGTACAGTGTAGTAAAGTGCAGCAACTTGGCAAAACCAATGCATCTCTTGAATTTTTCAATATTAAAATTAAAAGAAAGAAGCACCTGTTATACATCTCCTGAAACAATGGGACACAACTACACTTGCAAATGGTGACATTGTTTTGTTAAAAGAAAACTTGAGAACAGTTGCTGGGGATATTATGCATTTATGGTGTCTATGGAAACTGAACCTGCACAAAACACAAAATAGGGAATAAAGAGATACCTGAAAAAGGGCCCAGCATCAGAAAGACAATGAGAATAACTTTTCAAAATTTGTAAAGAGCAAAAAGAATAAAAAAATACACTTAGCTTGTACTTTCGTGTATCAGCAGGATGTCTGAATTCTGGAAAAAGAAAAAAAACATAACAGGAAAACAAAAACCAAAACAATTTTTAAATCTTGCTTTGATTTACTAACATATTACCAAAATTCAAAAAAGAATATGGTCACTACCTCTAAGACACTCGTAGAAGTGCCCCATGCTTGTGTAGTATCTGTAAGCCATGCAAGAATATCCTCATGCTCTGAAACTGTATTTATATTTCAAAGACAGGGAACACAATTTACTTTCTTTCTGAAATGTTGAACCCTAGCACATCTAATGATTTTGGATTTCGTTAATTACAACAGACTGCCATATCCTTGCCCAGGCTTCTAGTAGCTCGCTTCGGCTGATACAAACAAATCTTTTTCTGAAAGAGTGGCTAGTTTTTTAGAGAAGAAATAGACTTATCCCTTGTCCTTATTTGACTAATGACTTCACATATAGTGTTTTCTCAGAATTTCATCTGTCTCCAAATGATGATATGAATACAATAGAACTATTAAATTAATGAAAACATCTATCAGCAATTGGTTTGTGTATAGTAAAGATTCTGAAATAAGACATTATTCATTGGTTAATTTAATTTTAAAAAAATGAGTGCTTCCTATGCGTCAGGAATAAGCACTAGAAGTCAAAAAAGTACCAGAAATAAGTACCAGAGAGCCAGTGGTGAGTTTAAATAGACACAAGCCTTGCCTTCCTGATGCTTACGGGTTAATAAGGAAGAGAAATCTTAATCAAACTATCACATATAAATATATAATATGTGTCAAAGATAACTGTTTTTAAAATGATAAGTCAATATGTATTTGCACTTAAAAGAGGTAACTTTAGAGATTATAAATGTAGGAAAAATACACCTTGTGTTAATGTTTTAAAAACAATAATAGGGGCGGGGTCTGTGGCCGAGTGGTTAAGTTCATGGGCATCGTTTCGGCGGCCCAGGGTTCCCCCAGTTTGGATCCTGGGCGTGGACATGGCACAGTTCATCAGGACATGCTGAGGCGGCATCCAAATAGCAAAACCGAAGGGACCTACAACTAGAATATACACCTATGTACTGCTGGGCTTTGGGGAGAAGAAGGAAAAAAAAAAAGATTGGCAACAGATGTTAGCTCAGGTACCATCTTTAAAAAAAAAAAAACAACCAATAACAATAACTTTGCCACTATAGATCAATTAGCAAATATTTTAAAATACATGATGCTGTTTCTTTAGTTTTATACAGCATTCGAAAAAAGAACACTATTCCTGATCACAGAGGGATTTTTATAGCTTTGTATTTTGAATAGCAACACTCTTGTTTGCTATTCATTGACTACTGTGTACCGTGTAGCCTATATAATACTTTTTTATTTTCTGAATTGCTAAGTAAATTCTTCAAATTCAAGAATTATTTAAGAATAGATGGATCTTTTATAAACACTCAGTCAATTGAACAGTTCAATTGACCAGAACATTAAGGGATTATAAACAAGAGAGAGTGGAGAAAATGTACAAAGTAGACAAGATGGGAGAAAATAGGAACCCAAATCTCCAGGGACCAGTTCAGGCCCTGTTGAAGTCCATTAGTTCAGGAAGAACTACAGGAGTCCAAATCCATCAATCATTTCTCACTCAACTTCATGGGGTCAAATTCTACCCTGAATTACACGCCCCTAATTTTCACTCAAGTCACAGGGAGTTATACAACATTCAAGAGGGAGGCGCTGGCCCTGCAAGTTGAGTGGGGAGTAATTGATGACTTTCTCCTTGCTATGCTTGGCTTGGTGAGCACAGCTAGCAGCAGAGGCCTACCCTCCTCAGTAGAGTGGGAAGGTGCTGTAAAAAATACTCAGCCATCAGTGCTGTACAGAGCTCCGCAGCTGTTCATTTCAAGGTCTAAGCACGCCAACTTCACCACCCATTAAGATGTATGTATTTTCTCAAATATTCTTCTCCTTAGTTTTTTCCACTTTCTCTTCCTATCTTAGATGTTTTTCTTCCCTAATAATCTGTTAGATTTTCTTCTTCTCCTTTGCTCCCCTTTTCAGTTTTTCTAGGTCTTTTAATAGTGTTAGATGAGATAAAGTGCTTGGGAAAATCTGGAACGCTATATGAATTCGATAATTGCTGGTTTTGTTGTGTCATTATTATTTTGTGTTATCGTGGCTATTATTAATATTATCTTGCCTTTTCCTTGATTTAAGGGGGTTTTGGATATATACAGAAATGATAATTCTCTAATCTTGATAAGATTTTATTTAGGAAATTTTATTTTTTGTGTCTTTGTCTAAAATTACTTATTTCATCCCAAACTTATAAGCATATACTGAATTTATCTCTGAAGAAAATTTTAGTGGTATTTCTTACACATTACGCTTTCATGAGAAAAGTGATAGAAAAAGTATTTAGCAACATTGAAAATATTCCCAAGAATGTTGCTAGCAGAGCCATAATACTTGACCTAATCAAACTTCAGCTTCCTGAGGTGGATAAACATTGAACCGGTTTACTAAAAATAGCTAGAAACGGTATATTTTAATGACTGTATGCCTTATTATAAGATTTGTTATGGGAGACCATAATATAGACTATTTTGGATGGTATAAAGCTTGAAATTATATAGTAAGAAAGTATTATAAATGTAAACAATATATAATAATCTAAATAATATGTATATATAAATATCTGTGTGTTAAATATGTGTAGTGAAGTAATTTTTTTTAACATTTTGACTGCTCTACTATCTAGATGCTAGTATAAATGAGAGGCTTATTCTGCTATAGCAGTACATTCAGGAATATAAAAAACTATAATATATGAATTTTACAGTAAATGAAAATACTTCAACAGAATTTATATTAAAATTATGAGTAGGTTTTATAAAACAAGCACTCTGAATTTCTAGGTACCTCCATTCCTCAGATGACTATTTGTTCTACCATTTTCCATTTTCCTCTCCAGCTTCCACGTGCAAAAGTTCTGGTATATGTTGCCCTTTAGTTCAGTTCTCACAGTTTCTCAGCTTTCTCAAAAGTCCATCAAGCACCCTGATTTTGGATTCACCAAAGAACCTTAAGGAAAATACTCAACAGCAACACTTTCACGACTAGGTCTTGAATGGCTGCTATGAGCCAGGCACTGATCTTCTTACTCATTCATTCCTGAATTTTCCCATGCGTGCACTGCCCAACCAGTCTTCAAGGCAGGTGGCATAAACCTGCTCTTGCTTGATCTCCCAGGTTTCCTGAGTTCTCTATAGTCTACATTCCAATAACATATGAAGGGACTATTTCAATAGAGTCTCATATACCACCAAATTTTTTTCAAGAAGAAAACAATCATACCTTTATCAGTTGTTGCTTTTTTTCAATCACCCATTAACAACTATGTCTTTCCATGTGTGTATACCAGATCTTGCTTTCCTCTTCATTGAAAGGCATTTTACTGTACAGTTAATACAAACTCCTTCTCTTGCATTGTTGTCCACAGTGCTTAGAAATGGGTTCCTTTTTAACCTTTGCTCTAAAGCCTTTCTTAATTAGTTTTATTAGTATGGTAAACATAGTCAAAGACTACTTGGGAAGGTAGTATAATTAGTGATTAAGAGAATGGGCACTGGACACAGATCACCTTGACATTTATTTCTGAAATTTCTAGCTGAATATTTAATCTCTCTTTTTTCAAGTTTCTTATCTGTAAGTGACGATAATAAGAACTTCCTTATAAGATTATGAACTTTAATATACTAGTTAATATCAAGGCATATAAAAGCATTTAGAACAATACACAAAGTTAGTATTCAATAAAAGTAAATATAAATGAGAGGATCAGTGTTTCATCAAAAACTTATTTAGAAAATAAATAATCTGTCAAATAGAAATGTGTCCAATCAGGGGCCAGCATGGTGGCTCAACAGTTAACTTCGCACCTTCCGCTTCAGCGGCCAGGGGTTTGCCAGATTGGATCCCGGGTGTGGCACCGCTTGGTAAGCCATGCTGTGGTAGGCGTCCTACATATAAAGTAGAGGAAGATAGGCACAGATGCCAGCTCAGGGCCAGTCTTCCTCAGCAAAAAGCGGAGGATTGGCAGCAGATGTTAGCTCAGGGCTAGACTTCCTCAAATAAATTAAATAAATAAATAAATAAATAAACGAAGAAAAGAAATGTGTCCAATCAATGCAGAACGTTCTTTCCTAAACATTTCGGGCTTTCTAAAAACACTAATTTTAAAGGATGTTAACTAACATGTGAATAAAAGTTATTCTATCATCAGATAAATTGAAAACTCAGGATTAAGAAAGGCAAACATTTTAATTCAGGACTTCACAGACCTGCATAATGAATCTCCCAAAGACGCATAAGTTACAAAATATTCCTGAAACAAATTCAATTTTGAAACTCTTACTATTTGTAGAGCATCTCACAGTTCTATTGTTCTAGCAGATACAATTTTTGGAAGGTTTGTTTCTAATAGAGTTTGAGTTTCAGTTCTGTACCTGTGGATTTGTGTCATCAGAAATAAAATACTTATGGTTTTGGCTTTAGAGGTCTGGATATTCCTCTTATATTTAGACGGTATGGTCAAACATGTCTTTGACCAGTGGCCCCATACAAATTACAGAACTACAATGACCAATGTATTAGACACTAGTCCCATCTGGCTATTAATCACTTGAAAAGTGGCTAGTCTGAATTGAGATATGCTGTAAGTGTAACTACACACCAGGTTTCTTAACTAAAGGAAAAAAAAAGTAAACTATCTAAAAGGTTCTGGTCACACAATTCCAACACGAGTGTATGGGGTGCAGGGAGTTTTCCTTACACCATCAAGCAATTTTCCTGATACCAGCTGGGTGTCCCATAATTCAATTCAATTCTGACACTGTCTACCAGGAGACAGCATCAGATTCCACAGACTGAGGGCTTTGTTTACAAGACTGCCCCCTGCCCCTTCAGATGCCAATCTAAGCCCAGGTTGTTACCTGTGCTTCTGACCAACTGGCTATAAATCAGAGATTCTCACGACCTCTCCTTGGGTTGGATTAATTTGCTAGAGTGGCTCACATAATTCAGGTAATCAGTTCACTTACTAGATTACTGATTTATTATAAAGGATGTTACAACATAAAAATCAACAGGCAGATGAAGAGATAGAAAAGCCCAGTATCGAACAAAGGAGTTTCTGTACTTGTGGAGTTTGAGGCCCGGCACAGTGGCACAGAAAGCATTCCCCAGGTTCCCCAATCTGGATGCTCTTCAAACCCCCTTCTTTTGGGTTTTTATAGAGGCTTCATTACATAGACATGTTTGATTAAATCATTGGCCATTGGTGATTGATTCAATCTCTAGCCCCTCTCCCTTCTCCAGAAATCAGGGGGTGGGACTAAAGTTCCAACCATTTACTCCTTGTTGGTTCTTCTGGCACCAGCCCCTCTTCCCTGGTTCTTTCCAAAAGTCACCTCAGTAACATAAACCAAGCTTTGGTGAAAAGAGGCTTGTTAGAATAACATGAGACCCATTTCAACTTTCTGGCTCTGAAGCATTACAGGAACTGAGGACAAGAGATCAAATGTTATAACAAAAGATGCTCCCACTGGGGCTGGCCCCATGGCTGAGTGGTTGGGTTCCCGTGCTTCGCTGCAGACGGCCCAGTGTTTCGTTGGTTTGAATCCTGGGCGCGGACATGGCACTGCTCATCAAGCCACGCTGAGGCAGCATCCCACACGCCACAACTAGAAGGACCCACAACAAAGAATATACAACTATGTACTGGGGGGCTTTGGGGAGAAAAAGGAAAAAAATAAAATCTTTAAAAAAAAAAATGCTCCCACTGCTCTTATGGCTCAGGAAATTCTGAGAGTTTTGGGATCTGTGAGCCAGGCACCAGGACCAAGACCCAATATACATGAGAAATTCATTTTGGTCAACTGAATGACCAAAAGTGTATATTTCTTATAAATCACAATATTACACTATCTCCTTTGTAACTGATTGCGAGTTAAAATGATAATAGTTTGGACACATTGGGATAAATAAAACAGACTATTAAAATTAATTTTACCTATTTCTTTTTACTTTTTTAATATGCCTACTAGAAAAGTTAAAATATGACATAATTAGCTCATATTAGATTTTTATTGGACAGTGCTGCTCTAGGTTTGGCCGAGATGCCATAGCACAAAGAACCACACTTTGTCACCTCCTCTTGTCTCCTCCACACTACTCATCCATAATATTCAGAACACATGGGACCAGAGAACAATTTAAACAATGAAAATGTTAAAATGTTATTTAAAATTCTTAACAATAAGATTCATCACAGGTGAAATTTTGAAGAAATTAGCTATAAACTCTTGCTTTTCAAACAAAGCCTGAAAATCTTGTGATGAACAAGAGATACACTGAAGTGTCTGTTCTAGCCAAAGAAGACAAATGGACTTCAGTCCCAGAAACAGCACAGAAGGAACATAACATCAGCCTGAAATGGCTAAGCTAAGGGCTCTAGACGATCATAGGAAGAAGAATCTTCAAGCTTTTTTTTGATCTAGTGGCAAGCCACGAAATTCACTAGCGAAATAGAAGAGATGCATAGGGTGAAATTTAGACACTTGGCATGAAACTTCAGTTAAACGGAATGGTAAATATCATAGACAACTTATAGGAGAAATTCCTCCTTACTTATTAAAGAAAAGGTAATGGCTGGATGAACAGATGGCTAAAAGACAGAAAGATAAGAAATAAATTGTACAGTAGAATGAATTACAAATTCCAGTTTAGCGGGACTATGTTTTGTAGATTTAGTTATTTAATTTGTATGTTCCAACAAGTAGAGACTCATAATTACATATATAATTCTTAGTTCAAGAATATTCTATGGCAGAACTAACTGTGTTTGCCCATTAGTGAAGCATATTCTACAGATTGGTTTATTGATTCTCCTTCAGCTAATGAATCCAGTAAAAGAGATGTTCAGAGCCGCCAGTTCATAGATGTGTGAGAGGGAAGTCTGATAAGAGCTGACGATTTACTACTCAGAACATAAGTGGAGGTCATAGGAAAATAGCTGATATTCTGCAGCTTAAATACAACACAAGAAGAATTTATTGTTGCCCTATAGCGAATCTTGGCAATTATAATTTATTCTTCTGAATTTGGTTAATGTGGTAAACTGAATAATGGCCCTAAAGATGTCCATATCCTAATCCCCAAACCTGTGAACAGTTTATCTTGTATGATAAAAGGGGACTTTGCAGATATAGAGAAATTATGGATCTTGAGATGGGGAAATTATCCTGGGTTATCAGGGCGCGCCCAATGTATTCACAGGAATCCTTACAAAAGGGACCCAAGAGGGTCAAATGCACACAGTAGGCCTTCTGACAACAGAAGCAGAGGGAGAAAGGCCATGTGATACGGGGCCAGGAGCCAAGGAATGAGAAGAGCATCCACCCTGGAAGAGTCAGGAAAACAGATTCTCCCTGAAACCTTCAGAGGGAACCCGGCTGCTGATACCGTCACTTTAGTCCAGTGAGACTGATTTTTGACTTTTGATCACTATCACTGTAAGATAATAAATTTGTGTTGTTTTAAGCCACTATTTTGTGGTAATTTGTTATAGCATCAAAAAGAAACTAATACAGTTAGTATGCTTACCTTACAATACTTCTCTACAGTCAAGTAAGACTCTAGCACTTCATCAAAAGGGTCTGCTTTTTGTGCCAAGCGTACTAATAATATAGTGGTGAAGCTTAACCCGTAAATAGCAATAAACATGGGCTGACTCCACAGTCTCGATATAAACTCAGTATAAACAGCACCTGTAACTGTGATTCCAAGCGCTAAATAGTCCCTTTATCAAAGCCTGTGGAAGAGAATCTGAAAGGAGTCATTAAGACCTAAAAACAACTTAGTTGTAAGGAAGGGAGTTGATTCTAGAACTTATGTTATAAAAGTAAATCCTAACCAAGACAATCCCTGAATCCTTGATGAAAGGTTTGGTCTCAAACAATATCAAAAAATGATATTGTCTGTCATTTGAAATTTATGTACAGCATTTCAGTATAGCTCCTCTTAGCCTCTAGTTAAATAAATGTCCTTTCTAAGACTATTTTAAAGTCAAAAACAAGGAAGAAACAAAAAGGAATGATAAAATTGTCAATTCTTATTCCTCTTCAACTTCCCATTCTGTTATAAAGAGCCAGTTTGAATAAGAGCAAATTTGCGCCTATGAATCTTTGGGCAGCAAATCTAAGATGCACTAATTAAAATTTGCAGTGGGGTGACTTATTCATCTTTATATTCCTTCCATAATCCAGTGCATGTAGTAGAAGTTCAAGAATATTTTGTTAAATGAATAAATTAAAACAGACCGAAGTATATTCACAGTGAAGTGTATTTACTACCAATTATATCACATTCAGATTACAGATAAAAAGGTTACTTTGCCTGCAAAGAAAAATGGACAAGATACAGTGCATCCTTTCCCTACACAATGGGTCAGGGCTAACGTAACCTTGAAGTTTCATAGCTGCTTCACTCACCTTCCTAGATTTGCTCTTAGCTCGGGTGGGGCTCTGGCCCCTCTGTCCACACCTAGACCCAGATGAAGCACTGTGTTTTAAGACATGCCCAAAAGGGCGTGTAACCACAGGAAGTGTGCAGGAATTGCACATATTTTGGGGTAATAGTTGACCAATGTGAGACAGGAGATGGCACATACTTAAATTCCTTACCCTTCCTTTTTGGAGATAACCCGGGTGGTACACAACCAGTTTAGTGTTCAGTTTAGTGTTTCTAGTGAAGATTTGGAGAGGCTAGTAGTGTATTTTTTCCCTCCTTCCCAGCCTCACTTTCTTTTCTCTCTCACCCTAATTTCCCTGGGATTCCACTCCCCCCAGTAAAGTTTTGGCAACTGACATTTGCCTCAGGCTATGTTTTCTTGGTATCTCTGACTAAGAGAGTTTTCATCCTTAGGGCCCAGGGCATGGGAAAAGACAATTCAGTTCTGCAAAGTCAGCAGAAGTTGTAAATTAAAATTCTCTCTCCCCAAAGAAATTGGCATGAAACAGTATACATTAACATTCTGCTAAACCTAAAGAATCAAATATACTGGGGCCTATAACTCACACAGACCTAGAAGGTATCCCAAGCAAAAATGAAGTATGATCTAAGAGTTAGACTAAGTAAATTATAGGATAATTAATTCTCAAATATTTAATCCACATATAAGTGATTTTGAGCTTAACTTTGAAAACCAGGAGTAACAAAATTATAAGTGTATTTTCAAAAGCTTAGGGGAACATCTTCCCTGGCCAATAGATGCTTGAGGGAAATTTCTATGGTTTCTTCAAATTCAGTAGCAAAGTTTTACTTGGATCGTGTTCTCTCTTGAGTCCAGCTCAGGCTTTTATCCAGTTGAATTGAAGAAAACTTTATAAAATCTGACTAATAGAATTTTTAATCTGATGATGAGAATATCCTGGACTTTACTCCTAACTGTATTGTGCCTCTTCTTCAGTTGGAAAGGAGATACCTGATACGCAAAACAAGCAGGCATTCCTAGACCTAAAGACACCTTATAATTAGAATGAAGACATTGGATTAAGAGGCCTGGGCATAAGTGAGTGCTCTCCCAGTAAAGTGATTTATCCAAGGTAAACTTATATGATCGCTCTAGCTCCCCATGGCCAGCTTCACGGGTATTAATTATGCAATTGCACAGGAACTTGCGTAAGCAGGGCCCCACTCTTTGTTCAGCCCACCTCTGTCACCTTCTTGAAATTCTAAATACTTCTGGGAAAAGGGGCCCTGTATTTTTATTTTCAGTTGGGCCCCCACAAACTATGCAGCCAGTCCTGTATAACTTACAATCTTGGTGATGAATTCAGCTCCATTTTTTAGCATGTATTTAATTCCTAGAATTTGGATGGAAAAGATTATAAGGTAAGTAAGTAATTAAAACAATTCTGAGATTTATATCAAAATAATCTTCCCCTATCTCAATTCTGAACTTGCCCTGGCTGCCCCAGGAGCTGGTCACTGCCTAGAGCTCAGGGGCTGGACATCTCTGTCTCTTTGTATTTGGCTCCTATCTTTATCATTTCCCTAGGAGCCTCATCATTTATATTACTTTTGGCCCCCTATATTTCTGGGTCACGAACTCTTCCTCTATTTAGGATTTTTCTATAAAAGAAACAGAGATTTTTCACCTTGCCTCAAGACCAAAGGGAGACTAATTTTAAGATACATAAGACTTCCATCTATATACTCTAGAGATGGCCTAGTTTTTCTGTGAGTCTCTCACTCTTTTGAAAGCCACATAGTCTCCCTTATTGTGTCTCTGGATCTCATTATGGATTTCTTGTGTTACTTCGTGGCTGTTCTTCTTACCTCTTTTCAGTTATAGCATCCCCTGCAAACTGTATTATTGTTTTGATATCTCTTAATTTAGATATCAAACAGAGAACTTGTTTGCCTTGTCTTTCCAAGGGAGGACATGTCAAGTTGATTTTCCACTCTCTGGTTTGCCAGCCCATGAGTCAAGGGCACATCCAAGGTAGCATCAGGCCTAATTAGTAAGGCCCAGGAATAGGTCCAGGTGGTATACGACATGACTGCCTACTAAGAGCTGTGATTTCCGTCAGAGCTGGCTACGGGCATGGTAGCAAATGTATTTGACACATAACTTAAAAATCCTGGCCCTGGGTATGAGTCCCAAAGTCTCCATGGCAATAGCTAAAGTGCTATTCTATGGTTTAGCAGGAACTTCCTTGGTCCCAATTATGAGATATGCAGTTACTTGCTCTACTTTTCAAGTTACTACAATTTTTCATGCTGAGCATCCATTGCTTGAATTCCCACCAATTATTTACTTCTTGGACATCTTCAAAATTGCCATCATCTCTTTCTGGGCTAATCTATTGCTAAATATTGCCCAGGCATGATCTGATGCTTTCTCCTGCTAATCAAGTTCCAAATATGATGAGTTTCCTTTTGAGTTATTGAAAAATGCTCATCTACAATTAAAAAAAAAAACGTCTTTCAGAAGTACTTTCTTCATACAGTATCTTTTGGTTGGAGACTAAAATAACTACATTTGAATTGACTTCCAGTTATTTTGTTTATACTCAAAACATCCCGGCAAGTTAGCTAACAAAGTACAAACTGAGGTTTTCCTGTTAATTTTTAAAACTATTTTAACTATTTCCTTTGATTAACTATTTTAGTGAAATGTTGTATCTTGAATTTTGGCCTTATAATTCCAAACTCTCTACTTTTGGCCTTAATAAGTTATCAAATCAAAGTTCAAGGTACAAAAAATTTCCATCAGTATATAATCTTCTAGTCTATCTGAGAATATAACTTAATGTCTACTATTTGTAGGTTTTGTATCCTCCATCCTTTCCTATTCCTTAGACATAAGCTTAGTTTATGAATAATCTTTGTTTAACATCATTTACCTACAAAAGAATGCAAAAAAGTATCAGGTTTAGTTATCACTGATAAGTAAAAAGTCCTTTTTCTGGTTTTCGGATTTTGTGAGAATATTTTCTGAGGAAAATAATTGAAGTAAATCACAATTAAATAAAATAGAACGTACTTTAAAATACACATATACCTTTTGAAAACGAAAGAAGTATGTGCACAAAGATTTTATAACGGAGAAGAGCACAATTTTACAGAAAACATAATTAAAGTGTTCTTGCATCATATTTGGAAATTGTTTTATTGAGATAAAAATAGCTCTAAAATAGCAAATCATCTTAGTATCAAAAAACAGAGATATAGACGAGGTGGGAAAAAAAAATACTTTCAAGGAACATAAAAGTAACAAGCCAGTTTTCTGTGTCTAAATACTGTGTTGTGGTTTTTGTCCAGGTTTTGCTTCTTTTTAAGAAAAAGCATCTTGGCTCCTCTTCTCAATTTTGAGCATTTGGTCATTTAGATGAAGGCACAGATGCTCAGTTGCTTAAGTAATTGTATTCAAATGATTTTTATTGCCTAAGAATGATCTCACTGCTGGATATTGCCTATGGTTTGGAAGGTTCAGCACAAGACATTTAAATGATAAGGTAGTTGTTTCCAACTTGAATCTTCCCTGAAGAGAATAACAGGCAATGTCTAGCTTCATTACCTTTTAGGGGTTTAATGTACAATATTTGTTAGCGTTGCTACTTTCCCAGTGTCCATAACAATTCTTCTGTCTCATTTAGTAGCTGTTTGTGGTAAATGCTCCTGCATACCTGTGGTTTGATAGCATTTCAACCATTTATCACCCATGTAGAATTGTAGAACAAGAAGGTCTTTGAATAGTCTCCTGAAATTTCACTCTACTATATCGTAGGGTATATGTGTTGGAACATGTGGGTGTAGACACACACACATTTACACATCTAGAGATATACACACACATATATGAACATATATACGATGTATAATATAAATGCATAGATATGTACACTGTCCTTTTGACTTTAAGAGAAATTTTAAAAGCTTACTAAGACAACATTTTTCTTTTATATATAGGTGTTAATTCAGTATAATCAATAAAAAGTATTAGGTAATATCAAAATCATTGAATGAAATACTGAAGTTATGTTAAGATTTCATTTGCAAAATAGGTTAGCGTATTAACAGTTGCTTAGCAATATGAACAAGAACTGGGTTCTAGTCCCTACTCAATTCTTTGTGCCTCCCAGACTCAGTCAAGTCACTTAATTTATTGAAGCCTCAGTTTCCTAACCAATGAAATGGGATAATAAACTATTTTTCAAGCTAAAATTTCTTCTCTTCTGTATTCCTATAGCTTAGCAGGGTGCTCAGGACCTTGCAGAGCCTCAATAGATGTTTGTTTACCAGACGGGCTAAAGCAAGTGATTGTAGCAGACGAGCTTTTAAGGACTGTTCTAGCTCAAAGAACAGGAAATTATTTACGATGTCAATTTTTCTCTTTTTGAAAACCAGTAGCAGAGAAGTATAAACAGATATGACAAAAAGCAGACACTTTTACAAGAAACAGTCTTTTATGTTTAATGACTTGGCCGCTTTCTAAGAACTGAGGCTTCTGGACTCATTTTGGAGTAGTTTGTAATAAATAGATATGTTTCTTTTTGGATATCTAAGCCTACAAATTGTGGACATTTGAATAAAGTGAACTTGTGGTAAAACACATTGAGAAAAATATATCATTATAAATGGTCTGCTCCATAAAAGTCACATTTTAATAAGATCGCATGCCCTTTATTTTATTTCTGTAATTGAAGCTGCCTCTAATGGGCCAGAAGAGCTGAAATTCTATTACAACTCTCTTAGCATTTCACCTTCCTCTCAGACTTCCCCAAAATGTGGAAATGTATGAAGTGCTGAAGAAGAAGTCAGTTCTGCTGACCCAGGTGGGCATCCTCTGAAGTCTGTTCTGTGGGCTCCATTGCTGCTTCTCGATGCTACTTGTTCTCACCAGCGAAGCTCAGACAAGTGGACCTGAGGGGTGGTACAGATCCGCTGAGTCATGCCCTTCTATATCTGATTCCTCTGTTAAACTCTGCCCACAGTACCCCTCACCTGTTCAAGTCTCTAAGTGCTTTTCAGCACATTTAATCCCATGTGCAGATCTGTAAGATGCTAGTGGTCCCAGGAATGCTCTGTCCATGGGGTTTCCACATTCATCTTTTACCCAAAACCACTTGTACTTTTCCAGCCAGGAGATTTACCTCTAAACTTAAAGCGGCATCAATTATCTTTTAGTCTCCCACATGTGACTAAGGTAGCTTTCTCGCTACTTTCTTGCAGTAATAGTAACAAATGCAAACAACAGCAACATCAGAAGTTAAATCTTTAATAGACAATCTTGCTGTAAATATTTTCAAAATTGACAGAATAGATACAAACTTACTGATATAAATATATCTATATGAAACGAAACAAATTAGTGTTTAAAGAAGATTATTGGATGTCCATTATACACTTTGAAAATACTTCTCTCATAAATTTCAGGATATTTATATTCTGTTTAAGGTCTTCTTCTTACATAAATTAAAAAGATCTTGAGGAAAGGGACTATATCTGCCGTATTTTCAGCAGCTTCCTCACGACTGGCACAAAAGAGATCCCCATGCACATATATTTAATGGATAAATAAAATAAAGATTTGTCAGCTAAGAGTTTCACTCAAGCTTACATTTTTAGATATCACTTTTACTAAAATTATGTTGTTTCTCTGTCTACGGAAATACTCTGTCATACGTCAGTTTCCAAATTATATCCAGCATTTATTAATTTTCATCTAAAACTTATCTCTGTCTCCTACTTCCTAGCAGTCTGTCAAAAATCTGTTTCGTCTGTAAACTTAAATGCTCAGACAAGGTCAGCACTGAAGATCAAATTTGTGGCCCCTGCTTCTAGTCTATATGCTGCATCTCTAAAATATGTATATTTATATATACTCATACATACACAACGCAAACACACACATGCACATGTATCAAGAATAAGTTCTTGAGTTTCCTTCTCTATGTGAGGTGTGAAAAGGATTGTTTAACTTAAATCACATTAAGAAACAACCTTTACTTAAAGTATTAACCATGTTCAAGATTCTGTGTAAAGCGATTTGTCTGTATTATCTTGTTGTATACTAATAAAAACTTACGTCATAATAATTTTATTAAGCACTTTGTACAGATGAGTACACTGAGACTGAAGGTGATTAAGTTCTGAGCAAATTCTTAGAGCTATTATTGGCAGCTCAATATTCCTTCAGAAATTTCTCTCACTCTAGAATTTATGCTCATAACCTATATGCCACTCTGCAGTTGGTCCTATGCTGCTTCAATTTTTATTAGATTTCATCCTTCAAAAGGAAAAGAAATGTTTTTGTTTATACTTTACCTAAAGAAACAAATTTTTTCACTTTGATTTTTAGAATACCACCTACCCTAAGCAAAGCAACATAATTACTTGTTGGGTAAATACATCTTCTTTTCTATCAGCCTGAAAGTTTGGGCTAATAAGAGCATTGAAGTTGCGAAGTCATCTTCCCAAGGAAAAATGAGTAAGAGGAGACCATAGATCTACTACCCTTTCTGCAATTAATGAGCTGTGTAACTTTGGACATGGACTAAGCCACTGACATTATTTAGTGCTCAGAATCCATATGTCTAAATATCTGAAATGAAAATATAGATTACTTTCAGTATCCTTTCAGCCCCCAACTGTGTGTTTTTACACGTTTTCATGAGGCATTTCACATAGATGAACTACTTGTTTAATTAAGAACCAGCATGCTCAGCGAACTGATTCAGTTGATGTTTTTGCCCAATATTTGTTTCCTATTGTGCTCATACAGGCTAGGGATCAGATACTTGATTTAATTGTTTATTTTCTTTCATCTATGATGCTTCTTTTCATTGAGTTCCAACCTTTCGATTGTCCCTGCTTTATCTGGGAGACAACTATTCAAATTGAAAACGCAAAAATAATTTTAAGTGGGATTGGTTCAGGATATGCTTAAATATTAAGGTTTAGGATTTGCAAAATAACATAGAGCTAGAGAATAACTAATGATTATTAATGAAATTTTTTTAATCATTAAAAATATAATGATTAGAAGTATGTTTTTAGAAGTTCAGGAATTTGGGGCATTTTTCAATTGTTGTATCACCATGATATTATGAATTTTAATATAAAAACATGTGCTAGAATACACCATTTGATGGAAATCATACCCATATAGAGAAAATAATTGCATATATTATGATATTTGTAGTATATAAAGACAAAATAAATGACATAATAGAAAAAGGAAAATAAATCTTTAGCAGAAGACTGTTATGAGAAAACATTTACATGTGTGCGTGACCAAACATTTTACTTTTAATTTTACTGTATGTAAGCTCTAAACAGTTAATGTAAATGTAGAATGTATAAAAAAGTTATGACCAACAATAAGCCTAAATCCTACCTATTTCAGACAGGCTCTTTAATTAATTTGACTCATTTTTCTTGATCTCCTTATTTGTGCTAGGCTTTGGGCAGGTAAAATGAGAACAAAGCTGTTTCCAGATAAATAGATTTATTTGGCACTTAAAGTGTGCAGTTACTTTACTAACTCTTTGCATGCATCTTCTCAATTATACCTTTTATTGACGAGCAGATTACAATTACTGTTCCAATTATATGGACAATAAAATCAGAGAACATATCCAAAATAAACAAGAACTCTTAAAACTCAACAATAAGAAAGCAGGAAAAGAATTTAAAACGGGCAAAAGACTTGAACACATAAACAGCAATGAACATATAAAAGTGGCAAGTAAGCATATGAAAAAAACACTCAACATCCTTTTTGATTAGGGAAATGAAAACTGAAACACAGTGAGATGCTACTACATACATATTAGAATAGGTAAAATCCAAATCAAAATGAAACACACAAAAAAATCTAACAATATCAATTACTGGTGAGGATATGGAGCAACTGGAACTCTCACTTGATGGTGAGAATTGAGCCTCACACAAGCAGTTTAGTAAACAATTTTCTTACAAAGCTAAGCATAATCTTACACTAGGATCAAGCAATCACCTTCCTAGGTATTTACCAAACTTGTTTAAAAATTTATGTCCACAGACAAACCTGCACATGAGTAACTACTGTAATTTTATTCAAAATCATCAAAAAGTGGAAGGAACCAAGATATCTTTCAAGGTGAATTGATAAATAAACTGTGATACATCTGTATGAGTAAATACTACTCAGTGATACAAAACCAAATAAGTTGGGGCCAGCCTGGTGGCGTATTGCTTAAGTCCACGTGCTCTGCTTTGGTGGCCTGGGGTTCACAGGTTTGGGTCTTGGGCGCAGACCTAGCACCGCTCATCAAGCCACACTGCAGCGGCATCCCACATAATATAATGGAAGACTGGCAGAGATGTTAGCTCAGCAACAATCTTCCACAAACAATACAAGGAAGATTGGCAACAGATGTTAGCTCAGGGACAATCTTCCTCACCAAGCAAACAAACAAACAACAACAACAAAACCCAAAGGAGTTATAAAGCTACAGAAAGACTTGGATGGAATTTAAATGCATATTGCTAAGTGAAAGAAGTCAATCTGAAAAGTCAACATACCATTTATATGAAATTTTGGAAAAGGTATAGCTATAGAAATAGTAAATGTGTCAGTGGTTACTAGGTGTTCTGGGTTGGGGAGAGAGAAGGAAGAGGGTTGAACAAGTAAAGAAAAAGGGATTTCTGAGGACGTTGAAACTACTCTTTAAATTTAGTGGTGGAAATATGACACACTGCATTTGTCAAAACTCAGAAATTTATAGTACAAAGAGTAGATCTTACTGTATACAAATTTTTTAAAAAATTAGGAGGACAGAGGACTTTACTGGTAAATTCTATCAAACATTTAATGAAGAATCATTTTAATCCTTTACACACTCTTCCAAGAAATAGAAGGGGAACACATACTGACCCGTTCCAAAAGTCAGTATTATTACAATACTAAAATAGACGAAGACACCACAAAGAAAGAAACTACAGATCAATATCCCTTATTAATATAAATACAAACATCCTCAACAAAAAACTAGCACTACAAATCCAGCAGCATGTAAAAAAGATTATACACCATGACTAAGTGAGATTTACCCAAGGAATGCGAAGTTGGTTCAGTATAAGAAAACTAATCACTAAGATACATTATATTAATAGAATCAAGAGAAAAACACCATGATCATCTCAATAGATACAGACAAAAAAACACTTAACAAAATCCAACAATATTTTAGGATAACACTCAAAAAACTGAAAAGGAATGTCCTCAAAAGCTGCGTCATACTTTCTGGTGAAGAATGAAGGCTTTCCCCCGAAGATCAGGAACAAGACAGGCAGAGTACTCTTGCCATCGCTTTTCAACAATGTACTGTAGGTTCTAACCAGAAAAGATAGGCGAAAAAAAAAATGTACCTAGACTATAAAGGAAGGAGCAAAATTATGTCTATTTGCAGATGGGATGATCTTACTTACAAGTAACTTCTGCAAATCCACAAGAATCTGTGAGAAGTAATAAAGAAATTCAGCAAAGTTGCAGGATACATGCTCAGTATTAAAAAATGAGTTTCATTTTGATACACTAGCAATAAACAGTCTGAAAATGAAATTTTAAAAATTTTACTTGCATTAGCATCAAAAAGAATAAAATTCTTAGGAATTAATTTAACACAACTAAATTTGTGTGGTGTGTGGTGGAAGCTAAAACAAAACACTGTTGAAATAAATTGAATATCACCTAAATGAATGGAAAAGCATTGGTTGATTATGGATTGGAAGGCATAATATTATTAAGGTATTAAGGTGACAATAATCCAAAAATTGATCTACAGATTTAATTCCTATCAAAATTCCAATTACCTTTGTTTTTTTGCAGAAATAAAAAATCTGATCCTGAAATTCACATACAAATTCAAGGAAACCAGGCTTACAACAACTATCTTGCAAAAGAACAAAGTTGGAGGACTCATACTTCTCACTTTCAAAACTTACTACAAAAGGATAGACATAAAGGGTACTGGAATAAAATTGCGATTCCAGAGGTAAACCTGTGGTCGAGTGATTTCAGCAAAGATTCGAAAAGCATTCAATGTGGATAGTATAATCTTTTTAATAAATGGTTCTAGGACATCTGGATATTAACATGCAATAGAATGAATTTGGATCCCTACTTCACACCACATACAAAACTCAACTAAAATTGATCAAAACCCTACAAATCATTGCTAAAGCTATAAAACTCTTAGGAGAAAATATACCTGTCAATCTTTGTGATCTTGAGTTAGTTGATTGACTTTTAGATATGACACCAAAAGCAACAATAACATAAAAATAGAGAAATTGGACTTCGTTGAAATTGAAAGCTTTTGTGCATCAAGCACACTATCAAGAAAGTGAAAAGACAAATCTATATTTGATAAAGGCCTACTATCTATAATATATAAACTCGTCTTACGTGTCAACAATAAAAAGACAAACCACTTAAAAATAGGCAAAGAATTTAGATAGATATTTCTACAAAGAAGATACACAAATGGTCAATAAAGAGGTGAAAAGATACCCAAAAGTATTAGTAGTTAGCAAAATGCAAATGAAAACTATAATGAGATACCATTTCATACCCACTAGGATGGCTATCATCAAATAAATGGAAAATAAAAAGTATTGGATGAGAATGTAGAAATATTAAAACGCTGAACTATTGCTGATAGAAATGTAAAATGCTGCAGCTTCTGTGGAAAACAATTTGGCAGTTCCTCAAAAAGTTAAACATAGAGTTGCCATGTGACCTAGAAATTCTGCTCCTAGGTATATGCCCAAGAGAATTAAAAACATGCCTAACAAAAACTTGGACATGGATGTTAATAGCAGCATTATTTATAAAGCCGAAAGGTGGAAAGAATGCAAATGCTTATCAACAGATGCATAGATAAATTGTATTATCAATACAATCGAATGAATGCGTTTAAAGCAATAAAAAGAAATGAAGTACTGACATATGTCACAACTTGGACAAACCTAGAAAACATTATGCTAAAGTAGCCAGTCGCAGGGCCCACATATTGTATAATTCGATTTATATGAAATGTCCAGAATACACAAATCCATTGAGACAGAAAGTAGATTAGTGGTTGCCTGGGGATGGGCATAGGGCAGAACGGGGAGTGACTGCTGTTTAGAATGGAGTTTCTTTTTGTCGTGATGATAAAATATTCTGGAATTATACAATGGTGATGGTTTTGCACAACCAGTGAAATATACTAAAAGTTAGTGAATTATATACTTGGAAATAGAGAATTTTGTAGTATGTGAAAATCTCAATTAAAAAAATAATTTGCCATTGCTATACATTTTATATAAGACTCTTGATAAAGTGTATCACTAATATTTCTATGCTGAAAATAAGATTTGAACTCGCCAAATTAGAAGTATTTTCCAGAAAATAAGGTTTCCAGATTACAAAATTATGCTGATCTGAATACGTGTAAATGAAGGATTTACTGCACTGTAATATGCCTTAATGATATATATACTTAATACTTCTTGGTTTGGGGGATCCTCAAGAAATGATGCTATATCTCTTCCCTTTGACCGAATACAAATAAATATTTTAGTGTTCGATTCCCTTTTTAAAGAGTTAAAGAAGTTTATAAATATTGCAAGAAATGTACTCCACCTTCTCTACATTGTGCACTGTGTTTGTTGAATGTGCTCAATAAATGATCACAACAACAGCAGTGACATAAAACAATGTATAATAGAAGTGTCTTATTCACATATTATCCAGCACAACAGTTAGTGTATATAATCAGCAAGAGGTATAAGCCTCAGTCCACAAACTCAGGTATTCAATGTATTATAATTTTACTTGATTTTCCGTAACAATTTAATTGCCGTACTTCTCCAAGTGTGTTGTCATTTTTATCATAATCCATTCTCTGTGTTCACTTACTCAGACTCTCATTTCCCTGAGAGTTCAATTCAAGTTCTGGAAGGTTTATGTTGCGCTGAGGAGTCAGGGGTGAATATCCGGTTCTTAAGGCCACCAGCTGTCACTAGAATGTAATTTCTGCAAAACCAGAGATTTTGCGGGCACTGATCGCTGCTGTGCCTCACTATGTGTAAAAAGGTTTGGCACATTATAGATGTTCAATAAATAATTGTGCAATTAATAATGTCTTAAGCTAGCATTATCTGAGATGACCAGTGGTCTTATCGGTTCTCCATTATTAGTGTACAAATTACTGTTTTCAGGGATCTTCCGGCAAAGCTTTGGGAGAGTCTCTGAATCTTGTTAGCTCTTATATGGCTAGAGACATCATGCATTCTTTTCTGATCGCTGCATTCCCACCATCTCTCAAGGGCTCTTCACAGCAAATGAGAAACAGGTCTCTTTTATGCTTGAATATCAAAAATTTACCTGGAATTTGGCCAAAGCAGAGGGCACAGAGCCCTTTTCTCTAACACTCACTACCGCTCACTCCGCTTTGCTTTGTTTCTGCTCAGGGAAGCCTATTCTCCTCCAGGGTGTGTGGGAAGAGAGCGTGGGGAGGGGGCTGGTTGCCAGGAGTAACAGGATCCTTACTCTTAATTTTTTTCTAAAATATTTTATATCCTTTTTATTCCTTTCTGAGTATAGACTTTTGAAATTTAAAGTCTCAAAAATGACTCATCTTTTAGCTTCTTTAATCCTCTCATTTTCTTTTCTCAAGGTAGTGAGTAAGAATGCCTGACTATTTAAATGTGGGAAAGGCAAAGAAGATAATTCTGCAAGCGGGAAATATTAAATAAGTAAAATTTAATAAACACAAGTAAATAATTATATTTTTGTATATACTAACATATACAGCTACGTCACAGCTTGAGACAGAGGCAAAAAAGTGATATAATAATTGAAGGATTGATGCTACATAAAATCAACTGTCTAAATTGTGAAATTCTAAGTTACTTCATTTATTCTGCAATACTCTTAAAGAAAATGTAATTAGAATATATAATAAAAGTAAGATAATTGCTGTACACTTGATCATGGGAATATCCACTCCTAACACAGGTATTAACTCAAGTCGAGGAGGGGTGTAAAAAATAAGGTTAAGATATAGATTCCCTGATGCTCTTCTACTGATAGAAAGCCAAGAAGAATGGTATGATGGAGGGCCCTGTGTTCCACGCTAACGAGCTTGAACTGTGTCCTGTATCAGGTAGTAAATAAAAAGTCATCTTGCTGGGTCAACATTGACTTTCTTTTCATTAAAACTACCAACACAGACCTCATTCTGCTTTTTTATTTACCTGTGGTCTTCTACAGCAATATCTGTCTTCTCCTATTTTCAAGCGATTTAAAATTACTATCAGAATGTCCTCTCCTATACTTTGCGAGGATTATTAGCTCTATAGTCTGATCACCTGCTTAGCAAGAACACTAAGAAGTTAATATACAAATCTGTTTTATTATATCTTTGTGTTTCAAAGTTGTTTTCAGTGGACTGCACTTTAAATCAGATAAATAACTAAGAATGGTGATTTCTGGCACCTTTGTTCGTCAATGAGGATGAGTGTTATTTCTCTATTTTTAAAAATAAGAATTAGGTGCAAAATTCAGTACGAATGAGACACAAAAGCAGTTTAAATAGAACTGTGTCTTGTTTATTGAAATTTAAACGGTATAGTCCCCTCTTCATTTATTTATGCACTATTGTACTTATGTATTCCTAGTTTATAGAGACAGTTTGCTCTTTGAAAAAGTTCAAAGACTGAAATTGTAATTGTTATAATTTCCCATGCTTTTCTCTTAAAAATACATATCAGTAAATTTTAATTCATGTTATCAGCAGTATATACATATATATAAATATTACAATTCTTTATTAATCTTTGAGTCAACTAATATTTTGCCACATCTTGGCACATTATATATTCCAGGTAGGTATTAACAGTAAACTTCTGGAAGTGAGAGTATAGCAACCCCAATCACCTCTGAAAGGACATTGTAATGGCCCCAGATCACAGTAAGGATATTATTAGAATGTCAAAGCTGGGAGTAGGCATCACCTTTCCTCTATGCAAATATTTTGAAAAGAAGCCCCAGGGAAAAGAGCATTTGGATGTCAATTTAGAACAGGTGGACGAGACAACAGGGGAGCTCCATCAGACAGGAGCCAGCACACAGCAACAACAGACAAGGCTGCTATTACTGTGTTTTGTGCCCATCAATTAACTCCTCAAAGAAATAAGATCACAATACTAATACATGTCACACATTTATTGGAAAAGAAGCAGTTCCAGCATATGTGGACATTAGGGCTTAAATATCAGGGAATTACAAAGCAAAATTTTTATTGGACTTTTGTCAAAGTTGAGGCTCTTTGAAATCAGACTACTATTTTAATAACTTCTTTTCTCACCCGTTTTCCCACTCCGTCAAGGGGTTTAAGAAAATTTAAGAAGCATGATGGCAGTGTCAGTCTTCCTAATGTCACTTCTTAATTCCAGCCATCTTTCAAATTACCAACTTTCCTAATCTAATTATATAAATGGTAATTACCTATAAAATAGCAATTAATTCTGAGAAGCACCTGTAAAGACGGAATTGCACTTCTGAAACCTGAAACCTTGTACTCAGTAGGGATTAAATTCATTGAAGTCAACGGAATGCAATACCTGAAGAAAGCTTGCACTGAAGCCTAAGGTTATGAACTTTCTAAACACGGTAGAATAATTTTCTCCACTTTGCTTGAGTTTCTCAGCTGTGGTGGTGAAGGATGTGACTAACTCCTGACTTGACTTATCCCAATGGAAGCTTACATGATTAGGCTTTGTAATATTTAATATCTTTATTCTAAAATTCAAAAAATGAATTTAATGGTAAGAACAAAGGAATGTAAATCAAAAATTGTCATCCTCCCTTTCACTTGGTCCTATCACTTCAGAGGCAAGAATTTCAGCCCCAAATTTTATGTGTATAGACTATGTGACCAATTGAGTTACTTGTTGCATAAATGTAGGGAAAAGAAGGAAATGATATGCATCAGGGCAAGTCTGAAAATCTGTTTGTACCATTGGGTCTCAGTGAGAACAATTTACTCCTCCCCCAGCAGAAGATATTTGGCAATGTCTGGAGAGACAATTTTGTTTGGACCAGTTGAGGGGGTTGCCACTGGCATCTAGTGGGTAAAGAGCAGAGATGCCACTAAACACTACAGGGCACAAGAAAGCTCCCCAAACAAGAATTCTCTGTCCATGATGCCAATAGTACCATCACGTGTGCCACCTAATACAGAGGAACAGAAGATATTAAAGTCAAATGAGCACCATCATAGAGGAAACACACAAAGACATGGTTGAACCATGTTTGCATATGTATTGGTAATATAGTGCTGACATGAAAAAATAATATGAAAGACATCAAGATCAATATTGTGAGTAGAAACTAGGAAACGATCATTGTAGTTGATAATTAGATACACAATAGAGTACTGTGTATGATAGATATATTTAGACTGACTCTCTCAAAAAATATATCCGCTAGAATTCCAGTTAAATTAATTCTAATATCTCTCTCTTTATCTATAAATTATGGAGTTCCCAATAAGGGAGGTTTTACAGCAATCAGTAGTTTCTATGAAAAATCTTGGCAGTAATGTAGAGACAAATTCATGAACTTGAACGGATCACGGAAAAGTCAGATCATGAATTCATCAATTAATGAGGCTTTATTCTATTGGCTATGACCTTTAGTTTTATCAGAAAATCCTAAAGTAAGAGTTTGAATCCTAAAATCTTGAGCTAAAAACTAATCTTGCCACCATGGAAATCTGGGTTTATGTTTGGCTTTGGTTAAGAGTAGTCTCTTATTCTAAGAAAAAAAGAACATAACTGCACTCAATCATTTTCTGTGTGGAGGTATTTTATGGATCAAAAACTCTTTATGTGGAGATGTTTATCTCTTTTAAATTTATTCCTATTGTGCCATGACCACCCCAAATGGTTTCCCTCCCTTGTTAACAGTTTTAACTTGTAGGTGTGTGTCCAGTACTTGAGAATATCTCCCCATGGTGTGTGGAAAATCATCCACCTTCTGAGAAAGACAACTACACACCAGTTCACATCTCTTTCCTTCCGTCTCCCAGATAAGACTTCCTTGCTATAACCCTGGACCATTTAAAAATCCTGGTGGGATGAAGGCTTAGAGAAATGAAAAAGTAAAGTATCACAGATAAAAACATTGAATCATACACAAAATATTATAAAATTTGGAAAAGATGAATGAAATAAATCAATATTGGTATCATTTAATCTTGTAACAACAAAAATACAAGAGAATTTAGTTACAGGGTCTGATTTATCCATGTTTTTTATTAAGAGACTTCTCATATCTACAAAGGATTAATTAAGAGAAGTAGCTTAATGAATTTAGTAGAAGTATGAATTGAATAAGTAAGAGATTCTTTACTATTTATCATAAAAATTCTATTAAAGTATATTGATGGAGATTGTTTTATATTTATTCATCTGAAAATCTTGTATTCATTTGTCACTTTTTGTTTTAAAAAATCTCTTTCTATGGCACAAACTTAAGGATAAAATTTGAAAATAAATTACAATTATTTCAATATATACTAGGCACAATGAATCTCATTGGCTTATGCAGGATAACCCACTAATTGTATCTTAGCTTATACAGCATATTTGTATCTAATGAACCAGAGGTTGAAAGCTGAACTATTCATTCAGCCAGCTCTGTTGAGAAGTTTATCACAAAATTCACCAACATTTCATCTATTTTCAAACAAGACTACACACATTGTCTTTTTATATTACTTTTTTAAAAAAATCTTGGAGGGAAAAAATAGATGTACACATATGCCCTCTTGCTCTGAAATTATTCCTTTACGATTTCAGTTTGAATCATTCAAGTTAGTAAGCTAAAATTATTTCCTTTACATGTTTATTCCCTCCAACCATTCTTATTTAATCAATTTGTCCTGAGACAATAGCGGAAATCATCTTTGTCGATAGTACTACTAAAAAAAATCTTAGCATGAATTACAGGTAACATGAAAATGTTAATATACCTTCTGTTGATTTCTTCTGCCTCTGGATACACAGATTCATTTTTGATCATTCTAGAAGCTGTGAAGAGAATGTTTCCTAATAAAATGATCCTCTTGCTACTGTGCTTCAGAGTTCCTTTATTATTGTAAATTGTACAGCTTTCCTGATGGACAACATGACCTATCACACCTATGCTTGCTTAAGAAGGGGACGTTTGGCCCTCCTCTGTCACTAGGGAGCCAGTGTGGTGAGGATTCTAGGAAAAGTGGAAAGGGATGCAAGAGTCTTTAGAAAGGTCAAACCGTCTGACTGTGCTCAGTCACGCAAAATGACAGAAGAGTGTTCTAGATGTGGAGGAGTAAGGGAGAAGAATAAGTCACCAAGATAATGAAAATGAGTAGCCATGCTGACTTTTCTAACCAGAGAATTCTTGTGTAAAAATAATTGACTGTCTGAGTTAAACCTACACTTAAATAGCATAATTGCAAGCTATTAAACTCAGATAATTATGTGTATATAATATGTAATTGGTTTGCAGTGGTGATTGTTGTTCAAATTAACAAAGGAAAAGAGAGAAGGAGTTGTGTAAGTGTTCACAAGTCTTACTTTTCATGGCTGGGAATTAATAGATACTAAATCAAATTTTTAAGTAAATTAGATAGTTGTCTAAATGTATTAGTTGAATGCATAAGAGTAAGTAAGTATGAACAAAATTCAGTGCTTTCTTTGGCAAAATGGAGAGGTGAGTGTCTCTTTATACCCTTTGAGGATTTAAAAAAAATTTTTGTCTAAATATATGTTTTTCAGTAATAATAATTATAAAAAACTAGTGTAATTAAAATGCAAACACGTCATTGGTTTTTAGACATAATAGATAACGTATAAAATATGCTGGTATTCATGGTGGATTACCTTATTATTCTGCAAATACTGACCTTTCCCTCCCCCTCTACCACCACTACATAGTATGGGCCCCTGTTCCACTGATATCGGCTTCTATGTGATTTTCTTTGGCCAATTGAATGCACCAGTGTGGCTTTTCTCCCTGGAGCCTTTAAGAGGTACAATGAGTTTCTTGCAGACCTTGAATTTCTGCCATCTGCCATGAGAAGAGCATGGTGCCCCAGGTAGCTTCTAGCCTCAGAGAGTGACATACATAGAGTACATCCGAATCCAACCAGCAGCTGCAAACAGAGCTGCCACAGTCTTTCAAATTTAAAAAAGCTAGTGTGAGCCAGAAGTAAATGTTTGTCCATGTAAGCCACTGAAATGTTAGAGTTTATTTGTTTCACAACATTATTACAACAAAAATATAGGTACTATAATCATGCTATCATTTTTGCCACAGTAGGTGAGTGTACTCTATTTACTGCTCCAAATGGAAAATTGTTTCTTACCTCCAAAATAGTTAATGGGAATTCCAGATGGCAACTAATTTGGGTTGGGTTCTCTGTTTCACTAAATTGATGACATTGAGGAAATCATAAGGGCTTTAGAGTGTGAAGCATTATGTCCACACCCTGGTTCTTCCATTTAATACAATGGTCAATTTTGGACAAGTTCCTTAACTCTGTGAATTTCAGCTTCCTCATTTGCATAAGGGAAATAACACCAATCTCATGAGTTTGTAAGAGTCAAATAAAAATAACGTGAAAAGTACCTACCATATTTTATGGCACAATGTAAGATCAATAATTAGTAGGTATAGTTAATTACTATTCAGCTATATTTCACTGTTCTTCAAAGAGAAAATAGCTTTGGATAATAATGGATTCTAAGATTTCCAACATTAATTTTGATTCCGTAGGTAATCTATGATGCCACCAAGACACTTGATTTTGGAAGTGAATGCATAATCAGCTGGAAGATATGAAATAAAGAAAAAGAAGAAAGGGCAATACAAGAAATATTGAACGGGACATGCAGTTATTAGACACGCAGGATTCTTTTGGCTGTGAGTAGCAGACAACTTAAAAAAAACTAGCTTTATTATATGCAAATATATTACCTCACATATACATTGAAAATATCGTAAGCCTAGTGGTTGATTGGCCATTTCATCAACTATCCATCCTCTGTATTGGCTAAATCTTTGAGATTGTTCTAAAATAGCTAAAATTCTTTTAGGTTTCACCATCCAAATTCAGGAGGAGTGGGAGACCATCTCTTGTGATTTTCTCCAGAGACAAGGAAACTATTTTCAGAAGCTTCAAGCAGAATTTGCCTCATGTTTTACTGACCAGAATTTGATCGTGTTCAAACACTAGGAAGATGAACGAGCTTACCTGAAAAATACTAGGCCCTCGTCTGGAGCTGGTGGTGGCTCGGCTTCCTCTGATGCACAAGGTGCTATTATGGAGAGACGGTTACCTGAGACAAACGAGGGCTCTGTTAGAAAAGAGGAAAGGACGTGTGAAGCAACCAACTACATCTCCTGCAAAGTAGAAATGTACTTTCCCTGATAAACGTTTTTCATATTATATAGGGTTTTACTTATAATAGATGTCATTTTTTAAATATCAACTAATCTTAAGGAACAAAGAGAAACTTTTGAAAATGGCATCTGACATATTTTAGCCTAGTTGACCATTAAACCTGTAATTGATTTGGAGTACAGCCACCACAAGCTGTTCCAAGAAAGAAAAAATAAAGGGCTTTTATGAAACACTCATCTAAGAATAGAAGTATGCATTTTTCCTCTACATGGGCAATGCACATTATAGTACTTTCCTTAAGAACTCTGCAAGAAGTTAAAACGCAGTTGTAAAAGTACAGCCCAATACAATGGTCCTCTGTCAGTCATTTTCACTAGTTCTTGCATATAAAAATAGTCGGCTTTTAGGTCACCTACAGATAAGGAATTTCTGGGTCTTCAGAAGAAAAAAGTTATCATTTTTATATTCTCTTCCAGTGTGATCCTTTACAAAGACACTTTCAAATGCATGTTCAACATTTTTATATATTTAAATTCAACAAATGGAAAAACATTTTCCATCTTCAAAAATGGCACTTAACTCTTGAATTCACAGATTTTGTATTTTTCACTTCAACAGCAGTTAAAAATAATGCCTGCAAAAGGAATCTCATTATTCTTGAGTAACTTATTAAAAAAACTGTATATAGAGCCATTTAAATTTTTATTTCTCATCTACAAAGATGTGAGACCTTATTAACAATGAAATGACTCCCAGATGTATATGACTAAAAAATACAATAATAATCAATCCTCAGCCATGGAATGATGGAGACCATCATGATACATGCGTTAAGTCTTCAACTGCAGCGCTAACGTCTGCCCTTCTACTTGGGATGTGCTGTTGCTTCTATTTTCCATCTCGGCCAAGGTCTAGTTTCAGGGGTTTCCACTTGCACTTTTCTACCATTATAGATATTCCTGGACAGGTTAGGTAACCAATTTTAGGGTCTGTAAGCTATTACATACATGAGGAACCACTTTGAGACAGACCTCGGCCAGGACTTTATCTCCCAGGCTCCACATCTTCCCACTCTAGCTGTATGGGGACGATATGATGGTATTTTGAGTCCCCTGTGAGGGAACTTCTACTCCATATACATGCTTTGGCATTGAAGAGTCCTTCCTTAGGTGTCTGCAACAGCTTCCAGCAATGAGTTAAGTCTGAGAACTGACTCAGTTATGAAAACTATGGCCATCACCACAGATCAGTGGAAGTCAGTACCTCCAGTTGCTATTGTGATTTTGCTGCCCATTGTGGTAATTATGTTCATCTTGCCTCCGGAGATGAAGAGATACCAACCCGTGCTTACCAAGGTCAACCACCACTGACCTTTTCAATAATGACAGTTACCATATTATTAACACTTCTTTTTGGTTTAGTGAAAGAAGAGTTCTGTGGAAGTTCTTGGGAAACATAATTAGCCGGTGAATTCTCTACTCTTATGAAACAAATCCATTCCGGCATGCCCACCTTTCTGAGACCTTTGACCCCTTCTTCATTCTACCAGAGCAATTCTTCTAAATGTCCTTTGTTGTAGGTCATCATTTTTTCCTAAACTTCATCTAGACACCACAGCAGTGCAGTGGCTCTAGGTATCGTTGCTAGGACATAAATCTTGACACACATGTGAGTAACAACGTATCAGTGAAATCCTTCTTATCTAGCCTGATATTCTACCATACCGCCCCCATCCCAGTGCAACAACCTTAAGATCCATTTCAGGATATTTTCTCACAGTTCCTGCCATATGTATGAGCTGGATCCTTCAGTTATTTACATGAAGGATATCTTTTCTCCTAAAGCAGAAAGAGTACTTCCACAATTGGCGTTTGTCAACTTTTCACTGCTTATTGACCTAGAAAGTCATGAGACGAAGAATGGATCACCATGAAGAGGTTTTCCTCCTCAGGTAAGGTTCTGCACAGTCTGCAGGCTAGAAGGGGCTGTCTCTTCTAGAAAAGAGGGGCAGGCCACTTCCAATGGCTCAGTAAATTCAAGAAAATCTAAGCATTTTAATTCTCCAAGTGCATGCACACAAATGTCCCTGTCCCAGATCCCAAGCCCCGCCCTTTCTCTGAAAGTGCCCTGATTTTGCTGTTGGAGACACGCTACAACTGTGAATTAAGCCTTTCCTAATAGTCACAATCAGATCTTGGGTTTGGTTTTCTGCCCAATATGAGCTCCAGTTTGGGAAATAAAACCTTTTTAAGTGCTATCAGTGAGATCTTCTGGCTTTCTTACCATGCTCCTGAGTTGAAGGTTGGCTAACTTAAGCCTACCATTCCTTTCCTACCACGTAGCGAGGGTGCTAAACAGTATATGACCATCCAACCCTTCAGACCTTATCATTACTATCCACCACATATTGCATATGCTAGAGACATTGGGTAAGCCAGTGCATCTCCTATATATCAGATCCCAAATCTCCACAGATGAGGGTCCTAGTAATGGTGATGCTACAGTATGTCAAGGCTGATACACTATCACCACCCCACTTACCAGCAGCATAATAGTCCTTGCGATCTGGCCAGCCTAGGATCCAACTCACAACCTTCTCCTGAGAATTTATGTCCAGTTTTGGTACCGAATCTCTTCTTGTGGGTTTCCATAGATTTAGACCCAGAGACAATGATTCAAGTGCAATCCTGCAGGGAAATGGAGATTAATATACAAAAAGGAAGATAGACAATAGTGTATTATTAAGCCAGTTACTGCAGTGGGCAATAGAAACTGAATCCTACAGAAAATGTTTGGGAAATGGTATGAAACATAGCATTATTCCTCTTGAGGGTCAAGGAAATGGTACTACTAACATATTAATTGTCATCACTCATATTTTGAAGGCTGCTCACAGAAGTTGATAATTCTGTGACACTTCTGCTGTGCTTCATGCTCAGAAAGAATGACCTCTCCTCTCAAAAAAAATCATCCACAAAGACATAAATATTCACAGGTAGAAGTTGTCTAGAGCACACTGAAACTGAGTCCATGGGGTTATATGTGGGGTGCTGACCATCTCTGTCAGTACCATGTTTGACAATACCATATTTGACTGAGAAAAATCTCTCACAAATCTAGAAATTTCTCTCTTCTCTAGATTTTGATTTTCTCTTTAATTTTGTTCTGCTAATTTCCATACTTTTTGATCGGTGCTTTTAAGGAGATAGTTTTATATTTTTAAAGTATTTTCCATGAATTATCATAATATCATTACTAATAAAGAAATTGGTCATAATATGCCCAGAATATATTCAAATTTGGTCAATTGTCCCCCAAACGTCTTTTACAATTTGTTTGTTAAAATTAGAATTTATTCAAGAACCAGAGATTACATTTACTTATTATGTCTCTACAGTATCTTTTAAACTTAAACATTCTTTTTTTTTTGCCATGGCATCAATATTAACTTGTTTATCTTATGACCTTTAACTCGCCTCTCTATCCTCTTCATTTTCTCCAAATTAGACAAGAGATGTAGGTTTGATTGAATTTGTTCAACATTTTTGGGAAGAAGAGTACATAGACGATGTTCTTTATTTCATGTTGTGTAACGACAGAAAGCCTATTAATTTAAATGATGTCTCAATTCTTTATCAAAAATGAAATAAAATATATTTAAGGAGGTTTATAATATTCATTAAGAAATCAAGCACCAAATCACATCACCACTGGACGATATGTATCATTAGCATTTTTAGTGTATATTTGCCAAATTTTCTTTGCAATAACTTCCAGTGTTTTTGTGCTTAGAAAATTCTGCTCCTTCATGGATAAATCTTTATCTATATTTCTTCCTAGGATTTTTAAATACACAATTACTTTGGTAGATGCTTTAAGTAATGTTCTAACTTGCTATGTTTCCAAGTTACCTATTTTTTCAATACTATTTTCAACAAAGAGTTCCTTTTAATTTTTCAATTATTTAAATCACTTTAAATTAAATTACTTTTGTGCTCCCAGGTATTGTTGGATCTCACTATACTTGAATTTTTTGCAAAATAAGAAAACTTATTCTCATACAGTTATATAACCCTAGCTGCAGTTTTTAAGAATTCCCTATGGTTTCTAAGAGATTGTCAACAAGTAACTTCAGGTTTCTTTCCCACTTCATAATCTTAGAAGAGACGATACTTTGACACTGGTTATGCCTATTCTGAATAGGCCTTGGGTTCATCTCATTTCCCTCCTAACACCAGGTCATTAATTAGTCTCTTCTTGTTACCCAATCTACTTACCTGGAATAGTCTTCTAATTACAGCAGGGCCTTTAGCTGAGCCATTTGCACTCTAAGACATTATTTATCTTTTGATTTTTTTCCCTTCTTTCACATAAAGCAGTAGAGATGAGGAAAAACAATTCAAGCTAACTCTTCTTGGTCTAATCTGTGCTATTTTTCTTTCAAAGCCTATGACTAACCTTCTCTTTCCAATAGGCTGTTTCTTTTTCTTTTGGTCTTTTTACCTCTTTCATTTGCCTCTTTTCCTCCACATGGATGGCTTTACGTTTTAAATCATAGAATTTTATATCTAATATATTCACCATTTAAACCTCTTTACTTGAAAATTAAAAAAAAAAACTTAATCCGAAATAAAATATTCTATAAATATATCATTCTAATGTTTTCCAAATTATTTTCAAATTAATTTCAGGTCATATACATTATTGTGTGATTTTCTTTTAGCATTAAATTCTCTTTGTTTATTTAAACTTCACAAAATATTTCACTTATCAGTGGATTAAAAAAAGAGTTTTCTTTTTCATCCATTTAAAATATGTTTAATGAAAATTTGTTCTGTTTTAAATTTTAGAGTATGGCTCATAGCGTGTTGTAGTTACAATGTTTGATGTCTCTTTACTCATTTTTCTTTCTCTGAAATAGTTAAAAATGAGATAAGACGAGTACATTTAGTTAACAATTTCTTAAGCTTTAAATGAGAAAATCCTATTCTAATGCAATGTTGTTGGTTGGCACAGTATTTCTTTAGTGAACGACAGCTACAAATCGTATTACTCTGTAAAACTTATTACTTTGAAATGTTTCTCAAGACATTTTATGTTAATCCCATTATAATGGGACTACAATCAAGCAATTGCAATGGTAGTAATTTTCACTGCTTTTATAGAAAATGTAGATAGATTGGACTGAATCCAAAACCTACTCCAAATAAAACAGCTAGCAGCTGTTAGGTTCTTGATAACAATAAATGCTAAACTGTCTTCCATAAACACTAACGCAAAAAACTATGCATGTTTGACTTAGAAATTATGGATCCTTAAAACTTCCAATTTTCGTTGTAGGATATTTTATGAAGGAATTTAATTTTAAGATTGGAGAGATGAAGTCCAAATTCCCAGATAGGGCTCTTGTACTGATCTAATCTTCACAGAGCTGTACACACTGTGTTTAATAAAGCCTCCATGGCAAGTTTATCCCTGATAAAGTGCATATTAGTCACGTAGATTGAAATGAGAATGAGATCGTTTCTGTAAAACTGCTTTTAAGTTTAAGTATCTATTTTACTTCCATGTAGGCCAGATTAAATTGAATAATTAATTCTGAAAAATATGTTTGATTAAAATATACTTTAAGAAGTCTACGTGAAATGTTACTCTCTGTCATATGCATTCATTTCTTCAATTATTTAACAATTATGTACACAGGATTTACTATGTGCCAAGTATTGTGCTGGGTACCAAGGTTACAGTGACACAGAAGCCATATATGTACATTGTTATGAATATATTATTATCCAAATTACCTAAAAAGCAAAAATATTACAATAATAATAACAAAAATAGGTTAATATTTATTGAGTGCATTCTATTAAGGCATTGATAGCATATGATATGCGTAATAGTCAGGAGTATTATTAAAAAAATTTACAGATAACAGACCTGAAATTTAATGAGATCAAATTATTTGCCCAATGTTGCGTAGCTACTATGTGGAAGAGCTGGAATTCAAATAAAGTTCTGATTGACTCCACAACCAGAACTTTTAACTATATGATTTACGGAAACGTTGAGATTCCATAAGAAGACTATAAAAAGTCAACTCTTAGCAGAGTCCTAAGATATAAAAATTATGAAACACATTTTCAATTAAATAAGAATGGATATAATTTCACACATTTTGAAATTAGCAATATTCCTTAAAAATGTGAGCTTATGCCTGCAAAGTTTCAGTCATCCTAAAACACATATAATATGCCAGTGACCTTGAAAAACCATTCTGGAAAGCAATATGTTAACACGTGTCAAGGGTCATGAAGAATTTTTACACGTATGACACTTATACTGTCACTTATAGAGACCGCTCTCAGAAAATAATTTAAAGGAACAGTCAAAAGCATATGTCTAAAGATGTTCTAGACAGTATTATTTTTAAAATGAACAATTGAGCAACAGTATGTGAAATGTTATTAATTTTATTTAATCTGTCTAGAAAATGATATTCTTTGAAATAATTTTAAATATTTATAATAATAAGTAGATATATTTAACAATGATAATACAATTTTATCAATAAATATAACTAAACATAGTAAAAAATTTTAACTTCTATAATTCCAGCTATTTCATAATTGGTGAATATTTACAGACAATGACTGAAAATGCACTCAAAAATAAAAACATTTCATTTCTTGCATCACAAAGGATAATGAGTAAACTTTTCTTTACTTTTTGTTTCAAGTAAATATACATTGCCTTAAAATTATTTTTGAAAGCTTATATTTTCAGAGAACGTTTTTCATATAAAGATCAGAAGAAGGTCCTGATATATGTACTTAAAAATATGAGGTATAATTCATGTTTCCATGTGATAATCTCCAAAAGTTTTTTCCTATTTAAATATTCCTATTATATACACAATATGTTTATTATATAATGGTATGCAAATCAGTTCTTAAAGACAATAATATAATGTCTTTGTAAAGCTACAGGTCAAACAAGATGTAATAGTTTCTTTTTTGTTTGTCAGATATTTGAAAAACTCAAATGACTTGGTACTTTTTCCTTCTGTTAGACAAACAAAATAACTTCTTACTTTAGGCAAAAATGTCAACTTATGCAAAAATTGATTGACTTTATTTTTCATTCATAGTAGAATGTCTCCATACATTTATAGAAAGATGAACTGAAAAAAATCAAGACAAAATTCAAAATAAGTGAGGGAACATAGACCACATTTCTTGAGGAGAGAAGTTGCACAGTCACATTATAGGAGAACATGTGGAATGGGAGATATTGCTGTGACTAACTTTGAGAAAATGCAATCTGGCGTAATTCAGCTTCTGAATCCACTTCTCATTTTCTGAGTTCTGCTAACATCTGTGCATGTGACACCCATTTAGCCCTAGTGCTGTGCTAGAAGTTGAGATTTAAAGAACAAGATACATCCTCATTCTTATGGATGGGTAAATAGGCAATTACTGTAATTGCTAGTTGAAAGGTATATGCAAATCAAGATGTTTGAATATATAGGGAGGGGTTAGGTATAGGAAAGAAGATGGTAATATCTAAGAGGAGTCTTAAATGACTAACGGAAATTTGCTAAGAAACAAGAAGAAAGTGTACAGCCAGAAAGAGTACATTTTAAAGGTTCTGAAACCTGAGAATATGATCTAGTTGGGAGATGGCAAGTAGTTCAAAATGGCAGGGGCTTAGAATATGAGAAAACAATTGTAAGAATTGAGACCGACAGGGTCAACATGAGCCAGATCATAAAGCATCCTGGATGTTCCACTAAGGGGACTTACCCTGCAGCTCCTCAGAATCAAGTGATGGTTTTTAATCGGGGGAATAAAGAATCAGATTTGAAAGACCAATCTCAAACAGATTTGAAAGACCAGTTTTACAGATCTCAAACTTTCCAGCCTCCAGAACTGTAAAAAAATAAATTTCTGTTGTTTCAGCCATGTAATCTGTGGTGTTTTGTTATGGTGCCCCAAGCAAACTGAGACATTAGTAGAGCACAGTGAGTGTATAGAAGAGGCAAAGGCATCATGCCATATAGCAAGCAGACCACTCCCCTGGAGAGCTGATGAATAGACTTTAAAAATTGCCGTTCCCTCCCACTGCACCATTGATTTACCTTGTCTTTCCATTTTATCATCGAAACTTATTTTTCTCCTTAGGTTGGTATCTGAATAAGTATAATATTTTTAGAGGATATTATATTGGTTAAAGTAGGACATTGCTCTTCCTTTATAGTAGTTGCTAAGAAATTAAAGAATTCCTAACATCATGCAAAAACATTAAGGGAGATGCAGTCATTAATTAGTTCCTGAGACCTGCTTAACAGTAGATTCTGAGGCCAAGACTGTTTTTCAAGCCAACTGGCAGTATTTTTGATGAGGTATTCTACCAATGCATCAGAAAAATAAAATGATATGAGAGATATAGAATATTGGATCATGATGTTAGACCTATTCAATCAATACAAGAAATATATGGTAGTTACAACAGTGTCAATAATTAATACAGACATTCGAATAATTTTCAAATATAGCAGTAACGCTTATTTTCCACCGTAAGGACTTCCCCTCTTATTTGTAAACATCTTTTAAACGTAATATACATTGTTCACTTTTTCAGGTTTTCTTTCATTTTCTATATCAGTGTTTTGTAGTTTTCAGTTTCTAGTCCACTTTTTGTTAAGTTCATTTTGTTTTATTTTTAAGATGCTATGTGTAAATTATGCTGGAACAAAAGACAAGCACTTCTATGACCTCTGGTGACCAAAAAGTAAGACCAGGTAGTATGAGGGTAACAAAACCAAGAAACTACTGAAACCTGTGTGTAGAGTGTTTAGGAGTTGTCTCATTTTGTAAATCAATATCATTAGCTTCCTAAAGAATCTTTCCTAAAGTTCGTTGTGAGATGGACTGACTTAGGAACAATCTCCTTGGTTTGGAATGCTGCAGAATAGAGGAGCATTTTAGGTGATGCAGAACCCACACCTTATTATTGAACAATTACACATGGTTATAAATGATCCAAACACACAGCAGGTTGTTCCCAAGGGGTCAGTTAACATTGTGGACTGGATAAGAGCCACTGTAAAGCTTGTTTACCCTGAGAAAGAGAATTGTCCTTCCTCTCCTGTAAATGCCAAATGGAACTACCCAGATGAAGCAGCTGATATGTTGTATACACAAACCAGGCTGGGTTGGCTTTATGACGATTAGATGTTCATTCACTTAACATGTCTCTCACTAAAGTCACGGCAGATGGGTGAATAAGGAACTCTCTGCATGATCACTCCATGTAAACTAGCTGCTGAAAAATTAAGCAATGATCAGAGAAGGAATATCAAATTTGGTGTGTCGCTTCCTCTTATGGGTCTTACAGATGCTCAGAAAATGAGAAGGGATAGTCAAGGGACCTGTCCCAGCAGGGTAGAAATCTCAACACCGTTATTAAGAAATGGTGTGAATTAAGCAGACGTTGATGGGATCAAAACAAAAGTGTTAAGCAGGACTATCAGCAGTGGCATGGATTAATGGAAGACTCTGCTGGTCCCCCAGCATTGAAGGGACCTAAGAAAACCACGTCTACTTACCCTAGTTTGGAGAAATTTAAAAAGCCAGACGACAAAAAGGACAATGAGAAATCTGACTTTGAATTATCAGATCAGTAGTCTGGCAAATTAATGAGAATGAGGATTGAAGGAGTCCAAGATCTCCCAAGGGCATAAGGACAAGTAGGGGTAAATTGGTCAGTGGTAGAGAAGAAAACTTTCTGGGTCTCTTTTTCTCAGGAGCCCAATGCACAATGATTCGAAAACCTTTGATGATGTCATAATAGGGGCTCTAATTAGATTGGGATGATATGGGGGATGCAAAGTTTGATGTGATTAAGGTAAAGGTTTGCAAGAAAATTGGAATTTTTGAGCCAACTTTATGTAAGGTGGTTGTATCTTCTTTGCACGAATCTGTTATTGGGATAGATATTATGTTTGACCTGCGACACTTCCTCTACCTAGTGTAAAACAGAAGGCACGTAAGTTTGCCCTTTGGTCATTATTAATTGGACGTACTAAATTACAACCTAGACATTTGCCTGAGCCCGCATAACTTGTTAATATGAAACAATATCAGCTACATGGTGGGACAAAAATTACCACTTCATTAAGGATGTGTGAGAAGTTGGAATATGGGTATCAATAAATTCTCTGTACAATAGCCTGGTGTGGCCTGTGAAAAAAGGCAGATGGCCTAAGAAGACTAATAGTTTATTGTTGAGGCTTAACTAAGGTAGTACCGCCTGTAGCATCAATAGTCTCTGATTTGGTTTCATCAGTGGAAAAAAAAAAATACAGCGAGCTAAAGGTACTCAATGATTTATCTTACAAATATTTTTTTCTTGATCTTGATATCAAAGAAGAGCCATGTGCAGTCTGCCTTCATGTGGGAAGGATCCTAATTTACATTTGCTAGCTCGCCACAGGGTTAGTTGAATTTACCAGCTCACTGTCATGATAACATCAAAAACTGAAGAACAAGCAAGGACTGAAGAACTCTATAAATATATTAAAACCATTGAATTTTACACTTCATATGAGTGGATTGCAATGGTATATGAGTTAAATCTCGATAAAACTGTTTTTTGAACAAAAGCAATTATGTTGGTGCACTGGAACTGATTTGGGGACATTTTTTAATATTCCTCACTTATATATAAGAAAAACTTATGTTGGTTAATACTTCTATTTGTTAAATGTATTAATAAATTGTATTTCCTGAAAAAGAAATCTGAAAAAAAAATGAACTAGCTATGTATCAAGAGCTGGATAAAAAGATACATAGTGAGGATAATTTATCATCCAAATCAGGAAGGTTTTGAATGTTATGGGGTGTGATTTATAATTATGTTGGGACAATAAGTATAAAGCAGAACTCAGGTAAACCAAGATGCATGACAAGACTATTTACATAATGCTAATGGGTGTGGGCTTCCTACTAAATTCAATGAACATCCATGGGTTAAAATAATGGAAAAGAAATGATTTATGTTTAAGAATCATTGGGATTGCAAGAAATGTAGTGTAAGAACGGGTTTGGATTTCAGCCATCAGCAAGACTGGACAGTAGAGACTGAGACCAGTTAGGAGGATGTTAGAATAATTCAGGCAAAAGAGGATAACTTTCAAAATAAAATGGTTTTAGTGGAGATGAATAAAAGTGGAAGGACTTAAAAGATAGTTAGGAGTAAATGTGTTATGTAATAGTTGTTGACTAATGGGTAAAGGAGCCAATGGAAAAAGAAAGGACAAGGAAAAGAGAATGACCGGTTGATGGAGATATGAATGGGTGAAACCTTGACCATAGAGAGTATACATCAAAGGAGCTATTTTACAGTTATGTTACAGTTATTACAATTATTCTGGGAACAGAAGTTGGATTTGTCATTGAGATTGCAAGAAATTTTGGGAGTTTCAGTGTGATGGTGTTTAACAACCAAGAGAAATAGACGAGATCATCTCCTAAAAGTCAAAAGTAGGTAAGAGGTAGGAGGAGAACAGAGAAGGTTCGAAGTTGCACTTAAGATAAATTATAAGAGTTGAGTAGAAATAAAAGAAGGATAGAGATTTATTACTTTTTGATAAAGATCTAGTACTGTTTGAGACCATAAATTTGGACAGGCAGCATATTTGCGGTTACATGAATTTCTTTTTTCAGCAGCACCGAGCAGTTCGAATGTAGAAGGAGAGAAGAAAATTTTAAAAAACCAGGAATAAAATGTAATATTCGATGCAATGCAGTGACAATAACAAAGCAGCTGAGGCTGAAATGATGAATTCTATTGCCTAAGTTAGAGAATCACCAAAGACAGAAGAGAGTTGATTAAGAGTAGATAAATATGTCAAAAGGCTAGTGGGCTTAATGGAGTTAAAATATATGTTAAGTAAGAATATTTCAAGGATAAAAAGATTGTAGTCAGGTATGAGGTTTTGCTTTTAATATCTGTGAGGTTTATCAGTCATGGGTGTTAAATTACAAGTTATGGTTTGAACCTAGATGCCAGGAGCAGAGTTTTGGTAATAGGTATGGTGTATTCGTTTGCTAGGACTGCCGTAACAAATTACCACAAACTAGATGGCTTGAACAATGAAAGTTTATTGTCTCACACTTCTGGAGGCTAGAAGTCTGAAATCAGTGTGGGCAGGGTTGGTTTCTCATGAGGGCTGTGAGGGAAGGATCTGTGGAGGGCCTCTCTCCTTGGCTTACAGGTGGCCATCTTCTCCCCATATCTCTTGACATCATCTACCTCCATGCCTGTCTGTCTCTTTGTCCAAATTTCTCCTTTTTAAAAGGTCACCAGATATATTAGATTAGGGCCCACCCTAGTAACCTCATTTTAATCTGATTACTGCTATTAAAAAATCTCTTCTCCAAACAAGGTCACATTCTGAAGTACTAGGAGTAAGGACTCCAACATGGCTTTTTTTTTTTTTTTTTTTAAAGATTTTATTTTTTCCTTTTTCTCCCCAAAGCCCCCCGGTACATAGTTGTGTGTTCTTCGTTGTGGGTTCTTATAGTTGTGGCATGTGGGACGCTGCCTCAGCGTGGTCTGATGAGCAGTGCCATGTCCGCGCCCAGGATTCGAACTAACGAAACACTGGGCCGCCTGCAGCAGAGCGCGCGAACTTAACCACTCGGCCACGGGGCCAGCCCCATCCAACATGGCTTTTTTGAGAGGACACTATGCAATCCACATCATATAGGATTTGGGGGGTTAATGCAGTATGAGGAAAGGGCGATATCTCAGGTGTCCTTATAAAGTTGACATCACCTAGGACAGGTGAAGTTCTCAAGATAGAGAAGAGGCAAACTCTTCAGCAACTGAGAGGCAGTCTCTAAGGTAGTGAGGCAGAAATGAGTAAGGTGCTATTCCTGGATAATGTTGCTCTCAAATCTGTAAAAGTTTCCATTCTACAAGGTGGGTAAATGGTATTTGAAAGTAGGTTTGAGAGGGAGGAGGATGCTGACATGACTTTCCAACTCTGTAAGAACTGGGTGGAGGAGGACACGCAGAAACGCTGAGCGGGCGGCTAAGGCAGTGGCCTTGGGAACGATCAGTTTCTATTCAGACAAGGAGGTACAGAGCAATTTTATGAAAGAAACGGAAAAGATAGGTGAATTTTTTAAGCATAGAACAGATGCTTAAAACATAGAATGTATGTTTCAGATTGCAGAATGGAACATTTAGGAAAGAAGGAAAGGACGATGAAGTTGGATCAGAGAAGCAGAAGTGGTAAAATGGAAGTGGAGGGAAGAGATTAAATTTTCATTAGTGATCAAAAATGACAAAAAACGAGACAGGATGGGTTCCCAGCATTTTCAAAGTATTAGCTCCAAAATTCCCATTTCTAATCCATTGAGCTTCCTCAGCGCTCTAGGTTTTGGAAAGAGTAGCAGCCTGTGAAGCAGAGTTAGTGGTTGTAAGATCACAGGCTTCTCAGGAGAAAGCTGGAAATCATTTTGCTGCCAAAAGAATCCAACCCTAATAATAATAAGCAGTAGAATTAATTAACTATATTTCCTCGATTCAAAATAATAAATTTTAAAAAGTACCAATGATACAAGTGGTGTTTAGGGAGGCAAAGGAAAAGTGGAGGGTTGGGGAAGACTGCACCAAACTGAATAACATGTGAGAAAATATTTCTTTTGGTTGATGAAGTATAGACATTTTAAGGACCCTAATCCTTTACAGTAAACAGTCACTGAATTGGGTTGGAGGAGGTAGAAAGGTGATATCTCCATAAGCAGTTAGCTGAAGCAGGGAGTCTGTGCATTAAGGTTCTCTTTCCAAAGAGAACTCTTTTCTCATCTCTTTTTTGTTACTCTTTTTTTTCCCACTTGGAAATACTGAAATATTGCTTTATTCATGCAAAAATAAAATTTAGAAGCCTTACAAATTACTAGTAGTACATCTTGAAAAATGTGTCATTAATTTTATTTTAATTTAGAAAGAAATTATTGATATGTAGAGCTCAAGAGTCTGATTGGTGGATAGAAAATGAGATCCTACTGTGACAAATGGAGCTGCAAATGATAAGACTCAAAACATCAAAAGATTTTACTTAAAGATATGTATAGTCTGAAATTTGGTGGGAGGGTGAGGAGGTGGTTGACATCATCTCCACGGTCTTAGACATTTCCATGTATGAAAATCTGGAGAAGTTTACAGGAAAGGGACATACCTGCGAGATATCTGGTTTTGATATACACAAAGTATAGAAATAATTTTGTTAAAAGATCTGCAATATGGAAGGACAATGAGTCCCGGCAATGTAAATTATCATGGAAGTAGGAAGTGTTGGGATCGGTTTTCTTCTGCTTCTTTCTGGTCAGGTGACTGATAGAAAGGGAAAATGGTTATGGGTTTGGATGTAAAAATCCATTAGACCCAGTCTCTTGGGGACAGGTTTGCATTTTTAAGGAAAGAGACTATGTAATTAAAATGAAAGATTGTAATGTTGGGAACTTAGGCCCCATATAAGAGTATGGTATTCCTACCAGAGAACAGAACTAGTGATGGTAGTGAGGGGGTTCATTCTTTCTTCTCATCTTCAAAGATCTCTGAGAATAGGGCAGAATTTGGTCTCAAGAGCAGAAGTGAAGCAAAGAGGATTAACCATAGTTGGGGGCTACAGTTAGAGTGGGCAAAATTCTCTGAATTTCTTAGGTGCCCATTTGGACACCAGACACTTGCTTGGTGGTACTGAAAGCATCTTTCAAAGAGGAGTTCCTCATAACTTCTGGCATCATCATTAACAGATATGTGATCAGGACAGCCTTTGGACAAAGGTGTGCCTGAGGGTGGTTTGGGATTATCACTGACAAAATGGCCTAGGGAGAAGAAAACGTCATTCTTCTAGCGGGCAAGACAGTGACTTGTGCCATTAAAATGGAGCATTAAAGACAATAAGCGTTTTCCTGTATCCCAACATGCTGACAAGAAGACAATTATTACACATGACTTTGAAAAGTATTTAACAAGATATAAAAATATTCATGTCAAAAATTAAGTGGAAATAAGAGATAACTCTTTTTAATATATTACCTAGAGTTTGTAAAAATGTTTTTACATACAAGCAAAGAAAAAGGAACAGAAGCAAACATTTAAAATTATGATAATATATAACTTTGGAAAAACATACTAACCTGGACTTGCATAAATGCTATTCTAGATGTAATTCAAATGTCTGAAAAACATGAGATTATTCATTCTAACGTACGTGTTTAAATTTTAAAACACCTCCAACAATACATTTTTACCAGAACTTGCAAATAAATGAATCCTTATTATGATAAAAATGAAACTGAAGTATTTTAAATTGCAGTGATTCACAGAGCAAAATATATAAAAAAGACAAATGTAAAATAGCACTTTCAACACTGCCCTCTAAAGAGAGAAAGGCCAGTGGTTCTGAAATAAATTTCTAAATTTAAAACATATTTTCTATATTCATAATTTTGAATGTGATTAGAATGAAAGAAAAATCTCAAGAGAACAAAACATGCAGTAAAATATGGACATTTGAGCAATTATCAGGGGAGAAAAAGGCCTTGAACCTAAGAGCATTTTCTCAAAAGTAATTTTTCAGCTGTTAGATATCAAAAGAGGCCAGGCTTATGCTATGTAAAGCAAGACTTCAGAATCCTGCTTTAAAAACTATTTCAATATGGAAATAATTCTTTATATTTTATAGCTTTATGAAGTCTTTCATCAAAGAAACTCGAAAAGGAAATGAAGTTAGTGCAATGACTGAATTTTTTGAATATTAATGACTTCAAGAAAAATGGAAGCAATTAAAAAGAAATAGAAGTCTACCATAATGAAAGCCGCTTTTTAATGTTATACATAAGGTTAGCTGGATAGTCATAGGGAAGTGATAGCTGATAGCTATTTTGTTTGAGTTTCTTTCTATACAGTATAATTATACTACATGGACAGGTGAGAGATGTCTCAGAAGGAAGCACATGTTTTATTCTAGCAGGAAGCTGTCCCTTTTATACCCATCAGAACACCTGTATTTGTGAAGTGTTTCAGTATTAAACATATAGCAATTGCATTCGGTATTGCTTACAGCGCAAGGCCTCAAATAGAAAAAAGCATTTTTTTTAAACCTTAAAATGCTGCACCGTTCTTTACAGTCAAGGCCGCTGTTAAGGAGCAATGTAGTGGCCTGTGAGATATGATTTATAGACCTCTAGAAGGCCCATCTACTCCAAAATCATAGCCATCTACTTAAAACAGTTTCTTAGAGGATTATCTTCATTTAATCCCCTGTTGTCAAGTGGCGTCTCCTCTAACTTACAGTGAGGGTCTTTGTGGAAGCTGCTAAACAAGCAGCATTTTTAGGCATATTAATAAAAGATAATGCTTCCTCTAGGCTGACTCAGCCTCGAAACAGAGCAGAGGGTTTGGCAAGGATAGAAAATGCTAGATTTTACCTCTTCACTCTCCTCTTGGCCAAACACCTTTGTTCACTGCAAGTATATAGCAGTAACCACACTTCCGGTTGCCCTATGGTTAAGAAGTCATTGTCAAAAAAGCCATCTTAAAATGCAAATTGCTTTACCTAGGAAGAGATAACACATATGTCTGAGGTTATATTAGGGCTTAAATAAAATCAATGTCCTCTTAAACTTTCATTGCATTACTAAGATGTTATTTGCTAGAATACATTATTGCTCACATCTCCATTTTCCACAGAAGGGAAAGACATTGGCCAAAGTCCCTGAGAAGGAAAAGTATGGAAGGAACACTTTTTGCCTGCCTCACTGCTCCTCATTCAAACACTGAGGTACATAGTTGAATACGGGGAGAATAAACTGCACAAGTGTGTGTCAACACTTCTGGGCCTTCTCTCTGAATCTTTCAGGGCCACATGTCCTCAAGATGCTCATATTTTCTTTCTCTTGAGTTCAGTAAGCTCCCTGTCCCTCTGGGGATGTCTCTGACTGAGTAGAACAACTTAATTCAAGCAAGCAAAAGGTGAGGGGGCTATATATTAGAAAACATTTGACAGCAGCTCTAGGCCATGTTTTCTATTTGATCGATATAAGTATGACTCCGGTCTTATTTCTTAATTGATTCGGAAGTTGAGACGTAAATAAAATGTATTATTATTACACATTCCCTAATCAATACTATTTCTTGATAGTAACCACTACGACTGCTTTTCTCTAATAAAAAAACTTTTTTAAAATTTTTCAATTGCTTTAGATCCAAGAAAGTATTAGGATATTGATAACGTCACAGTGCTATTACTTTGTAGTTCTTATATTTTCTGTATCAACTTGTGAAAAATATTTAGGGTTTGTTACTCTAAAACAAGTATAAAATTATTTGTATAACATCTTATAAGCAGCTGTTCATCAGAAGCATTCAAGTCTACAGCTTTCACTATAATTATATGCAAAGGAAGAAAGACTTGAGTACTGAAGAGAAAAATATAAAACGTAAAAACAGTAGAGAAAAAAATATAACCCCCAATGTCCTCTTTATTGTAGAACTTTGCCAAGAAATTCCTAGTCAATGGCTTTTTAGTAAACAGCACATTCTGAAAACCAATGTATTTGAAAGGAAGAGTTGTTAGTTACAATATAATTGAAACGGAATGTCTAGTAATATTAGAATCTCCAGATGCTATCCATTGGCAAAAGAAAAACAAGCAGCGATGTAAAGTCAGAAAATCTATATCACAGAAAGATGTGGTATAGGTTCATGCCCTGTCAAAACAAAATGAAAGAAAACAAAATGAGCTGTGAAAAAGAAAGTCTGTCCAGCCCACACTTGGCTTTAATGATGAGAAAGAAACTCATTGGATGAATTATCAGGTCCTGCATGCTTATTAACAATTTACATAATTTATAAGTCTAATAATCTAATTATGGCCATAAGCTATCAAGGGAAAAGTAAATAAAGTCTCTGTAGACAAACAAAAATATATGTATTTGTACCACCTGAAAAAATTACTCACACAATGAGGCTTCTTACCCCAAGAACGGTAAATACTTCTACATTTCACGTGAATCAAGGAACATGAAAAGATCAACTTAAAATAGAGTTTGAAAAAACTTAAACTATGTAGATAAACACTTAGCTGTTTTAATACAGTGAGGGCTTGTGAGTCTCCTGGAGTTTCAGACAAATAACACTTGACTTGAATTCAAAATGAGAATATCTACACTATCAGTCATTGCTAGCAGAATAAATCCTCCATATAATACCTCTAAAAAATACACTAAAACAAATCCTTTATTTTCTACCCCGTTGTTAAAAAAATGTTATATAGGTGTGCAAATACATATAAAATTATTACTTGTATAACTATATTTTATAATTATATAGCTATTATATATATATTATAACTATATATGTTTCCTTTAATGAAGGAATAAAGCTCGTTGTTACTAAACACTTGTTAAGGAAAACAAATACTTTTACTCAATGTGGAGCATTCATGAACTAGTCACAAACTCCCTCATGAGTGAAGAACAGTCTGAATACATGAACATCAGCAATGATTTTTAAGAATGAAAATACCTTAAGGATACTTTCAATATAAAAATAAGACTAGAAGCTCTATTTTCAAAAAGATTAAATATGATTACAACTCAGACAATATAAGAAAATATTAATTAGAACATAAAATTCAGGGTAAAATGTTGATAAAGAGTAATTCAAATAACTATGTGCTAAAACATCAGAGAATTTTGGAAGGAATGTCTTGATTCAAAGCTTTAGTTTCTTCATCTACAAATGATACATCTTTTTAGGTGGTTGGAAGGATTAAATGGCATAAAGTGTCTTAGAGCAAGTTGTCAATAAGTGAAGCGGAAATGCCAAACTAAAAGAAACTAGAAATCTGATTCCCTTCTCAAGTTCTAGAAAGAAATTTCTATCAGAATATACAATGTACATATACAATAAATTTGAAGTAGCTTTTAACGATATTTACCAAATAGGATTTTAGGCCTATCTTAATGATAAATCTAAACAGAAGTTTATATTCCATGATTCTCATCTCTAGCAGTAGGCATTTAAAAAGAAATAATATTTGGATATATTCAGAATATTAAGTTAATCTTCTGATACTTTCCTATTTATTAAACTTTAATTTAACATTTTACAAATTCTTGACTATATGGTTCATTGAAATATGAACATTAACTTAAAATAAAATGGTCATCTTATAATAGAGCATGCACTTATTTTAAAATCATCCTCTCATCATATATTGTGAATGTCTTATGTATTACATTTTCAAGTCTTGTATTTTAAATGTTTTATTGTAAATTCACCCGATTGAAATATATTGAAGGATAACACTGGCAAAAAGTGCATTCTAATTTAAACTACAACTGGATATAAAAGTTAAATATTTGTGAATGGAGTTCTAAACCTTCAGGCCCAGTTAAACTATTCACTTGATAAATACATTCTTCTAACCTTTTTTAAAATGTAGGCAGCACTGTCACAGAGAAAATTGTAGCTAAAAAATGATGCACTGTAAAAACATAGGAACATTCCAATAGAAGTGAATGTATCTAGAAAATATTATAGTTGAAATATTTTCATTTATTTCAAGGTGTTTAAATGAAAGCATAGAAATACATTCCCCCTACGGCTTTCAACAGTGTAGCCTGGATCATTCCAATTCCCATAAGGTCTATCTCTTGAATGGCTTTTACATGTAAGCAGAACAACCTTCTGAAATTGACTTCAAATATGTTTCCGTATGCCTCATAGGAACAAAAATGAGAAAAAAAAAGTTACAGTTCATGAATATTGGAGACCAGCATTCACATATTTAAAGTTATTTTTAAAGACTGTGTCTACAAAGTACAGCATGAATTGATAATTTGGCAACTCTCTAGTCAATGTAATCAAAAACAAAGACAAAATTCAGTATAAAATGCCAGCTCAGAAGGTTGTGTGTGATAATTGCCAAGCTGCTTTTTGACCTTGTGATGTGTAGATGGGATCACAGACCAAAGCATTTAAAAATTTATTTCTTGTGTGTTCTGCTTTCAGGAAAATGGAGGAAATATACTTTTCTCTATTCTTCCAACTAAGTATTCCTAAAAACTTTGACATTATGTATAAAAGAAACAGACTTTCAAAGGTGGATAGGAAACTCAAGACTCAAAAAAGACAAAGCGGTAAGTTCCCTTAGTTTTCTTTTTGCTTTATACATCTCAGACTTGGGGCTGAAGACATCAGCCACCCAGAAACACAAAAAGCCATAGACAATAAAAGCCCCTGCAAAAACCTGTTCTCTTTAGCCAAAAGAATAGAAAACGTTTAGGCAAAAAGTGCTTTTCTGTAGCCAAACACCATAATTTTTTTTTTTATATCTGTGGTCCTGCTCCCACCCATTATCAAAGGCCATGTGGGAAGTGTAGACCTCAACACTTGCCAAGGTATAACAAGGCATCTATGAAAGTTAATTTTACTTGTCAACTTCACTGGGACCTGGGGTGCCCAGACATTTGGTCAAACATTACTTTGGATGTGTCTGGTCTCTGAGGGTGTTCCTGAATGATCTTAATATTTGATCTGGTAGACTGTGTAAAGCAGACTGTCCTTCTCACTGCGGCTGGGCCTCATCTAAATCAGTTGAAAAACTGAATAGAACAAAAAGGTTCACCTTCCTGTGAATAAGAGAGAACATCTCCTGCATGACTGCCTTCAAACTGTTTCATCATGTTTTTCCTGTCTTTGGACTTGTCAGCCTACATAAATTCCAGAGCCTCTGGAACCTCTGAGACTATGACAAATATCAAAAATTCATGTTATCAGAGTCCTGGAAGAAGAGGAGAAAGAAGATGAGGCTAAAAAAGTACTTAAAAAACTAATGACAGAAACATTCACAAATTTGGCAGACATTAACCTACAAATGCAAGAAGAAAGCTGAACACCAAATAAGATAACTGGAAGAAATCCACATCAAAACACAGTCATGGTCATAGTCAAATTTCTGAAAACTAAAGACATAGAAAAAAATCTTGAAAGCAGCAAGAGAGAATCACATTATCTATGTGGGAAAAACATTTCAAATGACAACTGATTGCTCATCAAAAACCATGAAGATCAAAAGGAAGTGGCACACCAAAGAAGGAAAGGACAACCAATCCAGCCTCCAATATCCAGCACAAACATCCTTCAAGAGTAAAAAGGAAATCAAAACTTCCCTAGGTGAATGAAACCTAAAAGACTTTGTTGCCAACAGACCTACCCCAATAGAATAGCTAAAGGAAGTTCTTTGAACTGAAAGGAAACAATAAAAAAAAGAATCTTGGAATATCTGGAAAAAAAGAAGAACATAGCGAGTAAAAATATGGGTAAATAAATGCCTGTCCTTCTATTAAGTTTTCCAAATTATGTTTTATGGTTGAAGCAAAAATTATAACTGTCTTATTTGGTTCCAAATGTATGTAGAGGAAATATTTAAATCAATTACATCCTATGCAGAAGTTAAGGAGACATAGGGAGGTAAGGTTTCTACACTTGACTTGAAATGGAAAAATAATGATCTCAGTATACTGGTAAGTTATGTTTATACAACACAATACCTAGAGCAACCACTAAACATGTTATACAAAGAAATACACTTGGAAACACTACAGATAAATCAACATGGAATTCTAAATATTGTTCCAGAACCCTACGGAAATGAAAGAAAAAGTAAACAGATAATCAAAAGAACAGAGAACAAACAGAAAACAAAAGAAAAAATGGCAGACATTATCTCTAACATATCAAGAATCATATTAAATGTAAATGAACTAAATATACCAGTTAAAACACAAAGGTTGATAGAGTGGATTAAAAAGCATGACCATACCATATGCTGTCTGTATGAAACTTACTTCAAATATAACACTATGAGCATATTGAAAATAAAAAGATGTGAAATGATATATCATGAAAACATGAATCAAAATAAAGCAAGTGGCTATACTATCATATAGAATGGACTTCCAAGCAAAGAAAATTACCAGACAGAGAGAGTTAGTATATAATGATAAAAGTGTCAATCCACAAGGAAAATATAGAAACCCTACATGTGTATTCACCAAAAAGTAGCACTGGAAAGCATATGAAGCAGACTGATAGAACCAATAAGAAGAAAAGACACAGGCACAATTATAGTTGGAGATATCAACAACCCTTTCTCAACAATTGATAAACAGCTGGAGAGAAAAATATCAAGGAAATAGAACTCAAAACACTATCAGCCAACATGATATAATTGACATTTATAGTACACTTCACCTAACAACAGCAGACTACACATACATTTCAAGTTTCTATGGAAAATACACCAAGAAAGACAATGCCATGGGTCATAAAATAAACCTCTACAAATTTCATTGAAATCACACAGAAGATACTTTCTGAGCACATTAGACTCAAACTGGAAATCAGTAATGTAAAAGGTAAAAGGAAAATCTGTTTAAATCTATAAATAACCCATCGGTCAAAGAGGAAGTATCCAGAAAAATAAAAAGAATACATAGAACAAAATTAAAATGAAAATACAACATATCAACATTTGTGGGACACAGCTACCACAGTGTTAAGAGAGAAATTTAGAATACTCAACACATAGACTAGAAAATAGAAAAAAATCTCAAATCAATCATCTAAGAAACTTGCAAAAGATGGGCAAAATAAGCCAAAAACAAGTAGAAGGAAGAAAATAAGATAATAATATAAATAGTAGCAGAAATTAATGAAATTAAAAACAGAAAAGCAACAGAGAAAAATCAGTGAAACAAAGAGCTGGCCTATTCAAAATGTCAACATGTTTGACAAACCTTTAGCAAAACAAAGAAAAAGAGAGAGAAAGCAGAAATTGTCAATAACAGAAATGCAATAGGTATCATTGCAGATCCTTCTGACATCAAAAGGAGGAGAAAATATTATAAACACCTCTACACCTATAAAATTCACAAATTAGATTAAATAGACCATTCTTTGATACAACTACACAACTCACCCAATATGAAATAGATCATTTGGGGCTGGCCTGGTGGTGCAGTGGTTAATCTCACACATTCTGCTTTGGCAGGGGGGGTTCACCAATTTGGATCCCAGACCTACGCACCAGTTGTCAAGCCATGCTGTGGCAGGTGTCCCACATATAAAGTAGAGAAAGAGAGCACGGATGTCAGCTCAGGGCCAGTCTTCCTCAGCAAAAAAGTGAGGATTGGCAGTAGATGTTACCGAGGGCTAATCTTCCTCAAAAAAAAAAAAATTAAAAAAAATTGAAAGACATCATTTGAATTTAATAGGTATTAAGGTAATTTAAGGTAATTTAATTATATTAAATTAAGGTATTAAGGTAATTTAATTTATAATTTTTTTAAAAATCAGCAAAGGAAATCTCCAAACTGAAATGTTTATTGGAGAATTCTTCAAACATTTAAAATGAATTACTTCCAATCCTTCAAAAGTTCTCCCCAAAGAAAATAGGAGACAACACATCCCAATTTACTTGATGAGGCCAGAATTATGCTAATAGCAAATTCAGACAGAGTCCAAAAAATGCAGATCAATATACCTCATCAAATATAGACACAAACATCCTTAACACCAGATTAGAAATATATTTCAGCAATAAAAATAATTATAGACCATGACCAGGTAGAGTTTATTGTAGGGACTCAACGATGGTTAAATATTTGAAAATTAATCAATGTAATCCACCATATTACAAGCTATAAAGAAGAAAAATTGCGTTATTCTATCGGTCAATACAAAACAAAAGCGTTTGACAAAATTCAACTCCTATACATGATAAAAACTCTGAGAAGAAATAGGAATAGAGAGGACTTGCTCAACTCAATAAAGGAGATGTACAAAAAACAAAACTAACATTACACTTAACAGTGAAGAAATCATTTTTTCCCCCTAAAATCAGGAAGAAGACTAGGATGTTCATTATCACCACTCTTACTTAATGTAGTGCTGGAAGTTCTAGCGATTGCAATAAGAAACAAAAATAAAAGGCATAAAGATTGGAAAGGGAGGAATAAAACTGACCCTATTTGCAGATGATGTGATAGCTACATAGGAAATTTCAAAGAATCTACAAAAAAAGTCTCCTAGAACTAAGTGACTCCAGCAAGGTCACAGTATACAACAAAAACATACAAAAATGTTTTGTCATTCTATATACCAGCAATGGACATGTGGACATTGATATCAGATATATTTGCAATTATTCAAAAAAATAAATTCATAGTGTCAATCTAATCAAACATGTATGCATACTAGACTTGTATACTGAAAACTACAAAGTTTTTATGAAATAGATCAAATAAATGAAGAAATATACTGTGTTTGTGAATTGGAAGACTCATCGTAGTAAAAATGCTGTATTTGTGGAAAATTCATATAGAGATTTGTCACGTTTCCCATCAAAATCCCAGAAACATATTTTGTACATGTAGATAAAATCACTCTAAAAATTGTAAGGAATGGCAAAGGAATTTTAATTACTAAAAGCAATTTTGAAAAAGAAGAATGTAGAAGAAATCAGTCTATCCAATTTCAATTATATAGTCACAGTAATCACGACTAGCATTGGAAAAGAGATTTATTTATAGATAAATGTAACAGAAAGGAGAGCCCAGAAAAAAGATCCACACAAATATGTTGAACTGAACTTTGCCAAAGTGCAAAAGCAATTCAATGAGGAAAGATTGCCCTTATAGCAAATGGTGGTGGAGCAATTGGATATCCATAGGTAAAACATGAACATTGACGTGTCTCACACCACATACAAAAATTAACTCAAAATGGATTGCAGCCTTAAACGTAAAATGTAAAACTAAAAGCCTTTAGAAAAAATATGAGTAACTTTTTGATATCTAGGGCTAGTGACAGAATTATTAGACTTAACACTAAAAGCAAAATCCATGCATGGAAAAAACGGATAAATCAGACTCCATCAAACCTTCTGCTCTTTGAAAGACCTTGTTAAGAGGATGAAAAGACAAGCTAAAGACCGGCAAGAAATATTTGCAAAACTCATATCCAACAAACGACTAGTATCTTGAATATATAAAGAAATCAAAACTCAAGAGTAGAAAAAGCCAAAATGGAATAATTCCAATTACAAAATGGACAAAGAACATTAACAGACATTTCACTGAGTAGGATATACAGATCAAACACACACATGGAAAGATATTATACACCATTAGCCTTTAGGGCAATGTAGATAAAAATCACAATGTGATGCTTTTCAGAATGTCTAAAATAAAAATGCCAGTGAGGATATAGAGAAACCAGATAAATCATACACTGCTGGTGGGAATGTAAAATGGTGCAGCCACTCTGGAAACAGTTTGGCAGTATCTAAAAAACAAAATATAAAAACCTCTAGGGGGCTGGCCCCGTGTCCAAGTGGTTAAGTTTGTGCTCTCTACTTCCTTGGCCCACGGTTTTGCCAGTTCAAATCCTGGGCATGGACATGGCACCGCTCATCAGGCCATACTGAGGTGGCATCCCACATGCCACAACTAGAAGGACCCACAACTAAAAATACACAACTATGTACCAGGGGGTTTTGGGGAGAAAAAGGAAAAAAAAAAATCTTAAAAAAAAAATTAAAAAAAAAACCCCTCTAAATACACATATGAACGTACAACTACATTTATTTTAGAAAAACAAAAACTTCTCTCTAGACAAGACTTATATATGATTGTTCATATCAACTTCATCTGTAATGGCCAAAAGCTGGAAACAACCCATATGTCCTTCAATGAGTGAATGGTTAAACAAACTGTGGTACAACTATACTGTGGAATACCACTTGGTAATACAAAGGAATGAGGTATTCATATGTGTAATAACTTGAATGAAACTCCAGAAAATTTTTCTGAGTGAAAAATAGCCAATCCAGAAGGTAATATAATATATAATTTACATAGCATGCTAGAAAGGGCAGAAATGGAGAATGTTTTCTAGGGAATAAGGAGGGGAAGTGGATGTGGCTAAAGGATGGTGTAGCCTACTATACACCTAGGCTATAGGGTACTAATCTTATGGTACCACCGTCAGATATGAGGTTTGTTGTTGACTGAAACGTCATTATGGGGTGCATGACCGTATAAACAAGGTAACAATTATCCTAACCAAGTAAGTGCTCTTTCAGATTCAGAAATCCTACCACTCATTTTCTTACATTCAGAATACATTCTTACAATTCACTTTAACTTCAAATTATCATATGTAAAGGATTCCTGAATGAGTGAAGTTAGCAAAATGGCCAAATAAGACCTCCCTAGTTTGTATCCTCCACCAACAAAAATAATTTAACATCCATCCACAGACAAATGTGCCTGTCTGGGAGCTGTGGGATCTAGGTAGGAAACTGAGAAACCCCAGTGCAGTGCAAGAATGAGGAGAGAAGGGAAAGCAAAAGGGACATTTGGGAAGACAGGCTTGTACCCAGGCAGCTGACTCTCCAACCACGGTTCCATCCATAGACCCAGAAACACTTCCATACTCTGAGAACTCAGCAATAGCCCCATTTGGCTTTGGTTCTGTTATAAGTACCATATGCTAAGGGACCTGGGAGGAGTTTCGCCTACCTCTATGTTGGGTAGTAGGCATACACAGCTTGGTCCTGCCTGAGGACTCTGAAGTGGCCCTTGAACCAGTTCTAGCCTTTCTCAACCATTGTCCTGGAGTCCCTGGAGAACACTCAGCCTATAACCTATAGATGAGAGAGCCTTTGTGGAAGTCCAGGAGTCAAGTGGAGAAGTTCCAACACACCATTGTATCAAAAAAAAAAAAAAAAAGAAACCAAGATTGGATGCTTTGAAGAGGGTAAGAGGAACTGTTTGACTTAACTCACATCACCCCTTGCTCGAGGTGGCATAACTCAGTGCCAAAAAGCCCTTCTTAGCCTTGGTTTTCTCCAAGCAAGGGAAAGGAAGAGCATGTGAGTGGGTGCCTGGCTTCCCTAGTTTTGTGGGCTGTAGCCAAAGAGACTAGTTTCTTTCTCTTCCCAACCAAAGTACTGAGCCATGAACTATATGACTGAGGGGCAGTGAGTGGGGAGGAGAAGAGCAGAAGGGCTCAGAGAGAAATACCTAAAGGACAAGGATCCTACTAACCTTGTCACAGACTCTGTTGGAGGCCTTCCCATGAGCTGCTGGGCATACCTCACCTTTGAATCCTCCAACTGTCCCACAGGCATCCCCTGTGCTCCATCCACCTCACCCACATAACCCCCACCCTTGACCAGCTTGCTGTGCGTGCTCCCAATAGCATTGTGTGAGCTTTCATAGACTGCTAATGAGCATGTGCAGAAAGTCTTCCCAAACCTAGGAGAAACCACAAACCACCCCAGGGAAAGCAAAAGGGAGACTGTCAACAAATTGGATAACCTGGAAGAAATGAGTAAATTCCTGGGAACATACAGCCCACCAAGACTGACTCATGAAGAAATAGAAAATATGAATAGACCAATAATGAGTAAGGAGATTAAATCAGTAGTCAAAAATCTCTCAACCAAGGGGCTGGCCCCGTGGCCGAGTGGTTAAGTTCGCGCGCTCCGCTGCAGGCGGCCCAGTGTTTCGTCGGTTCGAATCCTGGGCGCGGACATGGCACTGCTCGTCAGACCACGCTGAGGCAGCGTCCCACATGCCACAACTAGAGGAACCCACAGCGAAGAATACACAACTATGTACCGGGGGGCTTTGGGGAGAAAAAGGAAAAAATAAAAATCTTTAAAAAAAAAAAAAAAAAAAATCTCTCAACCAAAAAAAGTCCTGGACCAGATTGATTTACTGGTGAATTCTACCAAACATTTAAGGAAGAATTAACACCAGCCCTTCTCAAACTCTTCCAAAAATTGGAAGAGGATGGATACTTCCAAAATCCTTTCATGAGGCCAACACTGCCCTGATACTAAAGTTAGATAAAGATAGTAGAAGAAAAGAAAACTACAAGCCAATATCCCTTATGGATTTACAGGCAAAAATTTTCAACAAAATGTTATAAAATCAAATTCAACGGCAAATACATCATGATCAAATAGGATTTACCCTAGGATGCAAGGATGGTTCAACATATGGAAATCAATAAATATGATACACCACATTAATAGAACAAGAGATAAAAATCATATGATCATTCAATAGATGCAGAAAAAGCATTTGACAAAATACAACATCTTTCATGGTAAAAATGCTCAACAAATTGGGTATAGAAGGAACATACCTCAACATAATAAAAGCTGTATATTACAAGCCCATGGCCAACATCATAACTCACAGTGAAAGGTTGAATGCTTTCCCTCTAAGATCAGGAACGGGACAAAGGTATCCACTCTCACTAATCTTATTTAACATAATACTGAAAACTTTAGCCCACACAATAAGACAAGAAAAAGTAAAAACTGCATGCAAATCAGAAAGAAAAAACAAAATTGTCTCTGTTTGCAGATAATATGATTTTATACATATAAAATCCTAAAGGCATCACCAAAAAAATTAAAACTAATAAACAACTTCAGTAAAGTTGCAGGATACAAATTTAGCATAAAGAAATCAGTTGGGTTTCAATATGCTAACCATAAGACATCTGGAAAAGAAATAAAGAAGACTTTTACATTAGCATAAAAAACAGTAAAATACTTAGGAAGAAATTTAATCAAGGAGGTGAAAGATCTGTATACTGGCAACAGTGGGACATTGATGAATGAAATTGAAGACACAAATAAATGGAAAGATGTCCTGTGTTCAAGAATGAGAAAAATCAATATTGTTATAATGTCCATACTACTCAAAGCAACCTATAGATTCAGTGCAATCCCCATCACAATTCCAACGGCAATTTTTACAGAAATAGAAAAAGAAATTCTAAAATTCATATGGAACCACAAAAGACCCTAAATGGCCAAAGCAATTCTGAGAAAGAAGAACAAAGAACAAAGCTGGAGGCATCACAGTTCCTGACTTCAAATTATATTACAAATATACGGTAATCAAATAAGTATGGTGCTGGCATAAAAACAAACACACAGATAATGGAACAGAATCAAAAGCCCAGAAGTAATCCCTTGTGTATACAGGTAACAAATATTTGACAAGGGAAACAAGAACACTCAATAAGGAAAGGATGGTCTCTTCAATAAATGATACTGGATCATACTGTAGTTCTATTTTTAATCTTTTGAGGGCCCTCTGTACTATTTTCCATAGTGGTTACACCAACACTACATGAGAGTTCCCTTTTTTCCACATTCTTGTCAACAATTGATATTTGCTGTCTTTTTGATTATAGCCATTTCTGACAAATCTGAAGTGACATCTCATTGTGGTTTTGATGGCTACTAGTCCTATCAGGGTAATCATTTTGTAATGTAAACAAACGTCAAACCACTGTGGTGTACAACTGAAAAATAAATAAATGGTGTTGGGAAAACAGGATAACAATGTGCAAAAGAATGAAATTGGACCCCCATCTTACACCACTCACAAAAATGACCTAAAATTCCATTAAATGAACATCAAAATGATTTAAAAAGTTAAATGTAAGATTTGAAACCATAAAACTCCTAGAAGAAAATATAGGGAAAAAGCTCTTTGACTTTGGTCTTGGCAATGATTTTCTGAGTATGACAAAAAAAGCACAAGCAATGAAAGCAAAAATAAATAAGTGGGACTACCTCAAACTAAAATGCTTCTGCACAGTGGAAACCACTAACAAAACGAAAAGGTAACCTACTGCATGGGAAAAAAACAATTGCAAACCATCTATCTGACAAAATGTTCATATCCAAAATATATAAGGAACTCATAAAACTCAATAGCAAAAAAACAAACAATCCTATTAAAAAATGGGCAGAGGATCTGAACAGACGTTTTTCCAAAAAAGACGTACAAATGGGCAATAGGTACATGAAAATGTGTTCAACATCATTAATCACCAGGGAAATGTAAATCAAAATCACGACATATTGCTTCACAACTGTTAGAATGACTATTATCAAAAAGACAAGAGATAACGATTATTGGCAAGGAGGTGGAGAAAAGGGAGCTCTTGTGCACTGTTCGTGATAATGTAAATTGGTGCAGATGCTCTGGAAAACCGTATGAAAGTTCCTCAAAAAATTAAAAATAGAACTACCGTATAATCCAGCAATTCCATTTCTGGGTGTATATCCAAAAGAAATGAAATCTCCATCACAAAGAGGTATCTGTACCTCATATTTATTGCAGCATTATTCACAATGTCCAAGATATGGGAATAACCTAAATGTCTTTGTACAGATAAATGGGCAAAGAAGATGGAGTATATTATTGTACCTCAATGAAATATCATTCAGTCCGAGAAATAAGCAAATCCTGCCATTTGCAGCGACGTAGATGGCCCTTGAGGGTGTTACATTAAGTGAAATAAGTCAGACAGAGAAAGAAAATTATTGCATAATCTCAGTTATATAGAGAATCTAAAAAAAGGCAAACTCATAGAAACAGAGTGGAATGGCCATTGCCAGGGGTTAAGCGTTGGGGGAAATGAGGAGATGTTGATCAAAGGGTAGAAACTTTCAGTCATAAGACGAAAAAGTTTGGGCATCTAATGTACAGCCTGATGACTATGGTTAACAATACTGGATTATATACCTGAAAGGTGCTAAGAGAATGGGTCTTAAATGTTCTCACCATACACACACACACACACACACACACACACACAGTAATTATGTGAGGTGATGGAGGTGTTAACTAACACTCTTGTCTATTATGGTAATTATTTCACAATATATACATCAATCAATCATCAAGGTGTACACCACAAACTTACACAGTGTTATGTCAATTACATCTCAATAATGCTGGGAAAAATAAAAGATTCTTTTTTCATCACGTTGATACAAAGACAAAAATGCATACTTTCCTGCAGAATAGTTTTAATAAAGAGGCAGGTTTTAGCAACCTGAAGGTTACAATCAAATGCTGATGATTTTTCTTACAATAATAGTATAATTTTGAAGGATGGCCATATGTATTTCATGGTATCTATTTTATCTGGAATAAAGCAATCTTAAAATGTACTTTTATATACCATTAAACTTATTATGATAACATGGTAATTATAATTTGGAGAAAATTGTGAATAACATTGTACGTTTTTTTCAGAATGGGTCTTAAATGCAATAATTTGTTTTGAAAAGAATATTTACTGTGGTAGATATACGGGAAGATAATGGAAATTCTTGTTCAAGGAAATTAAATTATGATTAAGTAACTTACTGCATATTATAGGATCCTCATTTCTTGCAATCTAAATTTAAAATACATATTGCACAAAATGCTATAGACAAAGAGTATGTGTATATTAAAGACAATTTGACTTACTATAATTCTATGTATATAAATTCTATTTCCTGTCCCAAACATGTAAGTCAGTTTGTTGACAAGGGAAATTTCTTTTAGTTAGAGTTCATATACATACACATGCATACATGAAAAATATATGTAGATGAAAATAAAAGGTATAAAATTATTCATGTTTTCAATAGATATCTGCAGTTAATACATATTACTATAATTAACTAAGGCATTCATAAAGAAATAAAGTGAACTAAAAATTCACTAAGTAGTGCAAAATTGTTTAATCTAATTATGACGAACAAAGAACTAATTATGCCAATATAATATAACTAATCAGAGTAGGTGACACTTAACACTCATGAGTATTATGTTAGACCACCCTTTTTGCCCTTCCCTTTCTGTGTTACGTGAAGCTCAAAGAAAGGGCACTTACCAAGCTTTAGAAATGAGACACGTTGAAAATAGGACAAGAATTCACAAAATAGAAACCACTGACCAAAGAGACATTTTCTTTCACTTTGTGTCCCTCTTTTATTTCCACATTTATTTCCATTTATTTTAAAGCATGTCTGCTTGTTGTTTTTTGTCCTTTCACTTGGCTAACTGAATCATCAAGGAGGATTAATGTGACTTTCAAGCACCATGGACTTCTTTTTCCTCTTTCTCAGCACCCTTCCTACCTCCCCAGGCCAAAGATCCTTTGAAGTCAACAGGAAGTCCAGATCAGAGGTGATTAGTGGGGTTCAGAGCAAACAAGAATAGCTTCCTGACCAAGGCAATAGACCTTTCCACAAATATCTCCAGCCTGGAGTGTCACAACTCTTTTCTAAAAGTTCAAGTTAGTTACCTCTTCAATGGAGCTCACTTGTAGACCTGTGCCTTAGATCCAAGTAAAGCTGCTTGTTTGATTGCTTGGGACAAATCTCTCTTTGGGTCACATATAGAACAATGAACTTTCCTCTCAGGACTTCTCCCATAGTGTGAAACTATCTCGGCATGTCATCCTTCATAGAATATTGTGAAGGACTTTAAAAATTATGACAGAGTGAAATGGAAAAGGTAGCTGCTGACAAGCATAAAAATGATGAGACAGATACATTTGGAGATGGCTGCTGAACTCTGACAGCTGACTGAAAGCTAGTACGGCAAAGCACCATTGTCAACACCAATGAGAAGTCTGGCAGAGTAGTGGAGTATGCTCTTGTAATTATGGGAAATTGAATAGAGTGGTGTTGTAATGGAAAGAGGACCGGCTATGTTCTGAATCTCCCTCTGCTGCTCACCCCTGCGTACCTTTGGGCGAGACAATCTACCTTTTCGAGTCTATTTCTTAACGAAAGGAGTCTAAAGTAGAAAATTTGTTTCCTTCCAGAATCCCCTGAGAAGAAATGTTGCAGAATTTACTCATCCAAATGCTTATAATTTTATCGCTGGTGCTAGAGACTAGTTGGGATTTAAGGAACAAGAAGCAAAAATAATCCACAAGGGACCATTAAAAATAAAGGGAAAAACAGATACAAGACAAAAATACATCAAATGTCATTCTTCAGAAATGTCACTAACATGAAAATGAAAGCTGGAAAGTCAAGTAGCTGTATCTAGCATAATGTCATGTGCAAGAAGATACTGATTTTGGATGGAAATGTCTTCTTGTAGCTCACATATCATCCTGTCATCTGTAGCTACTTATTTTGAACTCAGTGAAGATACTAAAGAAAAACATCTTGCTGCCAACCTTTTCATGATGTTTTGATATTCTTATTTTTTGGGAAAAACAGATGCATGATTCTTGCATATTTTTCTTCTTATCTTTTTTAACTATTTATATTTCTAATTACTTATGATGAGAAAGTTGTGAATGATCTTCAATATCTGATGGACCCATGGGCAGCCTAGAAAAACACAACATTTAAAAGCAAAGAGCTGGAAAGTTTGGAAAATCCATTAAACATTTTTTTCACCTGGTATATGAATAAACAGAAATCTCAGCAAGCACATGATTTTCATAGATACAAGCCAGGAATGAAGTAGTGGGAAGAAGACATGTTTCAAGTATTCTCCTAATATTTTCTCTAATTTTCTTTGTGTCATTTATTTATTTATTTCCTTATTTGCTTTTAAACCTCTGATATGTTGGGAATCATCTATTTATAGCAGTGAAATGAAAAATTAGAAAATATGTTTTTGCTTGCAGATGGATAATTAATTAAGATGAAATCATTAATAAATAAACTTCCTTTCCCTACTGAATTGAAATGCTAATATTTCTGTATTAAACTTTATGGAGTATGTATTCTGTTACACTGATCTAATCCACTATTCCTGTGACAATATCATATTATAATTACAATGGTTTTATAGAAAAATTCAATATCTCATAAATTCAGTCTTCCATAATTCTTTTTTTCTTCTATCTTCTTGTTTAATGGAATTGTAGACTTCCTTATTAATATTAGAATCTAGAAAACTATCCTCAGGGATTATCAATGGAGTTTCATTATATTTATATATTACTTTTGGAGCGTTGTTTCCTTCTTGAAATTAAATCTTCTCATTAAGAGCACAGTATAATTCTCCACTTCTTCTTATAGTTTCAATGTCCTTAAAAATTGAAGTTTCCTTCCCTTAAGTGTTATAAATTTCCTATTACATCTATTCCTCAGGTTCATATATCTTTGATCACTATTTTAAATATATATATATTTGTATGTGTCTGTGTGTTTTTATTCCCATCTGCATATAGCTTTTGCTTGAGTTTGATTATCTTTAAAATTTCTGATAACTAAAGGCTCTTGTTTTTCCTTAAGTTTATAATCTTATCATCTTCAAAAATATATATATTCTCGGCACTTCCCTCTAAAATGTGTAAAAATTTTCCTTGATCATGAATAACAGTAGGTGAGGTAAAGCATCCCTCTTTTATTCCTGAATTTAATGGAAAAGGCTTCAGTATTTCATCATGTTGTCTGACATTTTTTACTGTGCTTTGAAAATTAACTTTATCCTATTTACTTTCCTTCTATTCCTATTTTACTTAGAATTTTACTATGAATTGCTGTGTTTTATCAATCAGTTTTCTAGAACCTACTGTTAAATTAATTTCTTTGTCTTTAATTTTTTCCTTGCAATAAATTTCCCGGAATAAAAGCTGACTGATTGTATTATGTTGCTTTCATGAATTGCTGAATGCAATATGCCAAAATATTATGTTGCATATCCTATTTGTATTTATAAGTGACCATAAATTTGAATTATCTTTATTTTTGTCAGGATATTGTTTACATTAAATTCCAACTGTTGCCATAATCTAAAATATTCATAAGAAAATTACCTTTTCTTTAATTGGCAATAGAAATCAGCTGTTGACACATTGATGTTCCAAGTCTTTCTTTTAAAATCGAGCTGTAATTGCCTTCTGATCTCTTCATTAATATTTGCCTGTTTGTTTTTTAACTCCTCTTATGTAAATTTGGTAATTTATGGTTTGCTAAAAGTAATCAACTTTCTTTAGATTTTCTCTGTATTTTCATTGCATTGCATATAATATTCTCATAATTTTCATTTGTAAGTTTGCTTATCTTTTTCTGTTTAACAGTGTAAGTTACTATGCTTTAGGCAACAAGTGAAAAAAATTAGGAAGAATCTGGATAATCACATAACCTTTTAAAATAAGATATGCCATATTAATTAAAATTTTATCATTGCTTATTAATAATTGTGTCCCTAGTTGTAAAAAATTTTATGGATGTAATATGATCAAATTTAAAAAATGGAAGATACAAAGGAAAAAGATAGGTAAAAAATAAATAAGGTGTCAAAGCTTAATAATCACACATAGACCTCCCTGGTCTATGGTTTTTATAAATAAAATAAAATATTTTATAAATAAATAAAATAAAAACGCAGGGTTTTATTTTTACTCAACATTTTCTTGCTTGGATCTCTTGAGGCCAAGCGGTTTTCTCAGTAGTGAGCTCTCCCAAAGGGATGACTAAGAGATTGACAAAAACAAAACTCTCTATAAAGGTATATTTGGTCTTACCAAACCATGAATTTCAGAATTTTACTGTCATACAGTGCATTAAACCTCACTTTATTCCTTTAAAAAAAAAGAAAGAAAGAAAAATTCTGGAGCCAGGACAGGCCCCGGTCTCATTAAATCAGCAGCTCAACAACATGATTGAAACCGAGTTTCCTTCAATATTTCCCCTCGGCCATCTTTAGGATGCTGCTTTTCCTCTTAAACTTTTAACCTGCATCTAAATCACCTGGAGGGCTTGTTACACTACAAAGTCTCTGCCTTAGCAGCTCTGGGCTAGAGTGGGCGCAAGATTTTGTATTTCTAACATGTTTCCAGGTGGTGTTAATGCTGATGCATGCACCATAATTTAAGAAACAATCTTCAACTGACTCCCCTCCCGACCCCCAAAATGGCTGGAAACTTTTCAGGTATTTATCCTTAGGCAGAAAATAAAATATTCCTATCTAGTGTCTCACTTTAGAAACAAAAGCCATCAAGTTGCCTTTCCCTCACTTCTTATATTCTAGAATTTTGCCGCATGTCCATAACTAAACCAAGGTGTTTGCAAGATGATTGAGTTTATTAGTATTTGTTTAGATCCATCAAGATTCACTATCTGGGGTTCTCCAGATGACCTGATCACTTGAAAGACAACTAAAAAAACTGAAGTTTTATAAGCAACGGAAATGGGCAGAATGACTGTGGATAAGAAATGAACAGAGCCTTAAGCAACAACAAAAACTTTGATACATTTTGTCTCTCTTTTTTGACATAATTTAAGCTGCCAAAGATTTACTGGTCTTTTAAAAAATGGATTTGATTTTATCGTTTAGTTCTATTATTTTCCTTTTATTCATATTTCCTTAGTAGTAACTTTATTTCCTAATTCTTTGATTTATTTTGTAGTCTTGTTCAATTTGTTAATTTAAATACAAGTTTTCCCCACTATCCAAAAGTACAGCATTCCTATGAAAACTTTTGTAACCTGAAATGGCATAAAGTGAAGAAACAATTACTGTTAGTTTAGGTGGGAAAGATTTTTGAGTGTTTCCAGATGTCCAAAATAATCTACCAAATCATACCAAATAACACGTATAACCTAAAATAACACTAACGTATAGTAAAAGCAGGAATATGATAGATAGCCCATATAAAGTAGAAATGAAATAATATATGTACAGTGTAGTCTCACTTACCAGCATTGGGAAGACAGCAAGTACACTGGAATGTTGGGAAGGGATGTTGGTGATGATGGTGTGTTAGGCTGAGTTGTCGGAGGTTGGGGTGGTGGGGGTACAGAAGACTGGGGTGTAGGAGAGAGAGGAAGATGTCAACTATTAACATCTCCTCATCATCTGAATCCATCAGGGCAGGCAGGTCAACATCTACACCGTCTATGTCTGCCTGCCTCCATGTGGAAGGTCAAGGTTCGTCATCTGTTGTGGCTGATGTGGAAGGCTAGAAGTACGACCTTATGCTTGACTGCTTAGCTTCTTTAACATCTTGCTGCAAAACGAACTCTGAACAGTATTTTTGCTTTCTGCCTTTTTTTTCATAAAAGCAAAAACCTTCAGATTTCTTTCGGTTAGCGAAAACAGGTACAACTGCAGGTGTTTATAAAAGCCAAGTGGCATAAAGTGAACTTTAGGATAGAGGGGGAAACTTGTATTTAATTTACATAATTTTAATCGGATTTTTATAATAAATTCATTCACAGTGATAATTATTTCTCCAAATGCATTCTTACTTGATTCCCATAAGTTTACAAAACACTTCTGCTTTTCATTATTTTTCTGCTTTAATTTGTAATTACTTTCCATTATTTAATATTTTCTAGTATCCTATGGTTATTTTGGAGAATGTTTCTTACTTTTTAAATACATAAATCTTCTTTGTTTCATGTTTCAACTCTTGATTTTTTGGTTTCATTGAATTACACCATATAAAATATCGAACCTTTCAGAACTAAATAAGAATATCTTTATAATAAAGTATATGATAGTTTCTTGTAAGTGATGTCATGTATGCACAAAAGAAAAGAGTTTGAGAGGCCCTTCTGGTAGTGTAGTGGTTAAGTTCGCGTGCTCTGCTTCAGTGGCCCAGGCTTCTCAGGTTTGGATCCGGGGTATGGACCTACGCACCAGTCATCAAGCTGTGCTGTCGCAACATCCCACAGACAAAATAGAGGAAAACAGGCACAGATCTTAGCTCAGGGCCACTCTTCCTCAAGCAAAAAGAGGAAGATTGGCTATAGTTGTTAGCTCAGGGCCAATCTTCCTCACCAAAAAAAAAGAGTTTGTATTCTGTATGGAGAACAAAATTACATATATGACATATATGTAAATGTTTGTAAACATAAACATTTAAGCTTTTTGATTGCACATTATTCAAATCTTCTATGCAATTGTGTATTTGGCTTATTACATTCTGAAAAAGATGTATTAAATTATTCACTAAACTTGTGCTTTTATGAAATTGTCCTTGCATTTCAAAGTAATTTTTATTCCTTTATTTGGCTTCTTGTTATTGGTTCATAAATGTTTAATGTCTTTGTAAATTTTAAATTTTGTAATTACCCATGTCCTTCTTTCTCCTGTATAATGCTTTGGCCCTTAGCTCCAATATGTCTGCTATTTATATTGCTATATATGATTTTTCAAAATTTTTATTTGCTTGGCATATATTTATCTAAGCTTTATTCTTCATTCTTTTAAGTTTGTTTTTAATTTGTTTCTTCTGAACCATATCTAGCTATTGTCTTTTTTCTATATACTAACTTCCAAAGGACTCATTTCATCATTCTAGAGTTAGGACTCAAATAGTTTCTTTTCTCCTACTGAGAACTTACCTCACAAAATATGAGCCAACCATGAACAGTCCATCTCCCACAGCCTGAGAGCCAGTGGAGGAAGTTCTACAGTTAAATATGAAATAGAGTTAAATATTCTCAGCTCTTAGCTGGTTAAAACATGTGTTGATAGTTTAATTAATTCCACAGATCTTCAAGGTAATTACGATATTCCTTACATTTCAAAAAAAGCATTGAATTCATGCTGATCTAAGATAATCAAGTTTCAACAGCCTTTAGGCTTCAAATAATTTAGAGAACACCCTGGTGACCTTAGACTTACACAAAGTTAAGAACGTCCCTGTGTCCACAATCCTATCAGGCCCTGAATCACTGTGGTTCTTTAAAACTGCCCAGGGGCCCCAAGGGCAAAGGGCACGCTAGCCAACACACTCAATCTGACCATGTCTCTGTTTGATAAGGGATTCAGCCAATCCACATTTAGTGTAATAACTGACATTCAATTTTGTTCCTCTCACTTATACCCACTACCTGGTTACATTTCTGCTCATTCATCTTTTGCCTTTCCTGGTTCTTAAATTCTATTCTTCTTTTCAGTTTTGCCTAATCTCTCCCTTTCCTATCAACAATAAATAGAGCGGTATTTCTTTAGGCTTTCAAATTAGCTCGTATCCAGATGATTTATTCACGAACAGCTTTTCCATCAGAACAAAACTATTTGAATACTTGTACTTTGCTGCTTCAATCCCCTCCAATGTGAGATCTTGATTTAGAATTATTTTACTTCCCTAATTTTATCTCTAATTGTATCACCAAAATATAAAATGCCTTAGTTCCGGATTATCATGTGTTTTTTCTTACACATTTATCTTCTGTTTCAATAATCATTACTTCATTACTTATTTTCACCTGTGGTTACAATATTACCATCTATCTGAATTTAAGCATAAACAGTGTAAGACTTTTTGATAACCACCGTTTGCCTAATGAATCTTCCAGATCTTGAGATATCTGTATTGATGCAATTGATATTTGGTTAGAGTACATAGAAGTGAATATCTTCTAATTCTTGCATATCTAAATATGTAGCACTTTAATGTTGACAGTGAAGAAATACAGTGGCTGACTAGAGGATTCTGGAATTACTGTCATTTTCTCTCAATAGTCTCTAGATAGCCTTCCACTGTCATTAGCTTCTAGTATAGCAGATGAAAGATCTGTAAAAAAAGTTTCATTTGAGTCTGAGAGTTGATAAGATATCAATTTATTCTGGAAATGTAAAAATATTACTGTTATGTCTTAGAGTAAGTCTTTAAAATTAATTTTTCTAGGAATTATTGATTTTTTTAAACAAAGTTTTTCTTCAGCTTAGGGAAATTCTTTTATGTTCAATTACCATCTCTACAATATTTTTCTGTTACATAATTTCTGTTATTTGCATATGAGAGTTCTCTTACTTGTTCCCTACATCTTTTATTTTCCCTTATGAATCCCATTTCCATATATATTATGGACAGAAAGAAAAGACACTGCTTATATACAGTCAATTTGATCTTCCTCAATAATATTTCTGTTCCTAATAGCAAAAATCCTGTTTTTCAGTTGATTTACTGACTTTAAAATTCAAAGGGCCAGTGCCAGTGGCCTAGTGGTTAAGCTTGGCACACTCTGCTTTGGCAGCCCAGGGTCGGTTCTCGGGACGGCACCTACACCACTCTCTTAGTAGCCAGAGCAGTGCTGGCAGACCACTTACGAAAAAAACAGAGGAAGATTGGCACAAATGTTAGCTCAAGGCAAATCTTCCTCAGGAAAAAAAGAAAACTGAAAACCATGAGATTTCTTTTGTTTCAGAAAGTCTGTGTATATTTGTAAATTTTCTCATTACTTTTATTTTTGTTGTTATTTTTTTCACACTCAAATCTTATCTTTTTCATTTTATGTACTTCAAGGAGAGACTTCTGTTTTGAATGCCCACTTTGAACATCCATCTTCATTGTTCATGTTAACATATTTCCTTAATTGAGCTGTAATTATTTTCTCCTTTTGATCAGAATTTTGAGTTCAATAAGCCCTGATGCATTCTTTTAGGATTCCTTTCTCAGTGGCAAATGAATGACAAGTAGAAGATATGGTGGGTTCTTCTCTAGGGATCAGGCAGAGGGAAAAGATGATAGAGGTTTATTTCATTGCTCATGCATATGGAGGAACGTCATATCCCAAGCCTTCCTGGTGCACGTCAAAGTCTTCCTCCAAGCAGTGAGACTAGAGACATCAACTCACAAGAGCAGTTTATGTGCCAATCAACTGGAGGCAACAGAATCTAGTAGGTCCTCCCAAGGTATCACTCAACCAAGTGGTGAATATAGCCCTTTACGGAGGGAGTTTACTGGCTTCTTCATGCTAAGCCTTCGGGGAATCTTGAGGTTCTCATTGTTTGCCTTGGATCTGGAAGAAAAGCACAATCTCTCACCTTCTGTGTACCTTATTCTTACACTCCATACAAAGAAGAATGACGTACTATGTCTGTTCCTTCTTATGTAGATACAGGGAGAAACCCTGAGATCAGAAGGATGCTTTGGGCTCTGCCAAATTTCATTGCCTCATGAAGGAATTTGGGAAAAATAATGAATACAGAAGGCGGCAAATAAAATTTGTTACGTGCTCAGGCACTGTTATGAGTTTTTAAAACTTATTACTCATTTAATTCTTGTAACAACCTTATATAATATGTATTACTATTATCCCCATTTTGTCTGTGAGCAAACTGAGGCATAGAGGCATTACACAACTTGGCCAATGCACGCTGCTGGTAGAGGAGAGGAAATAAGATGGAACAAAGGAAGTCCAAATCATAATCTGAACAATCATGCTGTATTACTTATTTCACTAGTTTCTTATCAGTTTCTTTCCAGCTGAACACAACACACACAAAACATAAACCTGGTCATTTGTTTGTCTATTTTACATATACTTTATCTTAAGGGAAAAAAAAAGACTTTTGTTAGGACTTAGGAATATAAACAAGACTGCTAAAACCTTTAAGAGCTTATAGTCAAATGGGTTTGATAAAAAATAAAATCAATATTCAAACATTATTTCCAACACTGATATCTATAGGTATGTGTGTAGAGAGAGAGGGAGAGGGAAAGATTTAGAAATTTACATAAACTATTTCCAAAATCAAAGCAGCTTATTTTACCAAGTTACTTACTTATCTATCTAAAGGATGCCAACAGATAATTAAAAAGAAAATGGATCAGAGTAGCAGTGGCATATAATTATTGTAAATTTTACCTAAGTGCATGATTTCTTAACCTAGGCACTATTGATGTTTCGGGCTGAATAATGCTCTTGTGGGGGTTGTACAGTGCACTGTAGAATGCTTAGCACCAACCCTGTCCTCTACCCATGAGATCCTAGTAAGGCCCACTCCCCAGATACCAAAAGTATCCCCAGACATTGCTGAATGTCCTTTGGGGGAGAAATTGCCCTTAGTTAAGAACCATTGTTCTCGTCTTCTTCAGGGATAACATTCTTTACAATAACAAGAAAGAAGCTATATATTTAAACATTTTTATGGGGGAAAATGGCAATTTAAAATTTTAAAGAATCCAATTGCTAACCTTCCAGTGCCAGTTTTTATCTCAGGAAGGTGTAATGATCATTCCTTAATGGAAATATCGTTTCTGAGTACTTCTAATTCATGATCTTTACAGGATCACTCACAACGCTCTCTGTCTTACTCTATATCAGTCTTGTCTTCTGTTTAGTTTCTTGAAACACTACCTTTAATTCACCATGTGGATAATTGCATTCACCTTGGTTCTGGTATTTTTTCCAGCTTGTATTGAGATGTCTAAATTCCCATAACTCGTTGGGGTTCCGACACTGGTTTGACACACCATCCAGACAAGTAGTCCTATAGGAGACTTACGCTTCAGTATTTGATAAGTCATTGGGTCTGAGAGCAGAGTCGCTACTGAAACAGAGGCAAGAGAAAACAAAGACTAAGTTTAATGCCCCAGTCTTTGGCTATTGAAACGCTGATTTTAGCATTGGTGATTTTCTCTGTTGATATTAACTTGCAGGCTTCACTCAGCTCCCTAAGCTTAGCGTATGGCCATTTCAGTTTGTTCAGTACTGGCAAAGAGACTTTCATATCAAAGAAAAGCATTAGTAGATTAATCACATTTTTAGCACAAATATGCAGACTTTGTGCTACCAGAGCTTTGGATGCATTAATTCAGATAGTGCTTAGAATAGTACCTGGCACTCAATAGGCATGTAAGTGAAGCCACCCCATCATTAAATCTTTGAACTTCTTAATTCTATGTTAATTCCTAGGCTTTTACAAGTAGAGAGTCATTTATCAATATTACATAGTAAAACCATAGATAGTCTCGTGAGTTATTGGCGTGGCCGTACATGTAGACAAATATCTTTGTAATTCAGAATGGGGGCTCTCTCCCTCTGATATATTATTGACAGCTCTCTCTCGCAGTCAACCTGACCCTTGAAGGACAATTTTGTTCATTGCTTTATATGTGACACTCAAGCTTGCCCTTAATGTTTACCTATGCCTCATTGAAGAAAAAGTACTCTGATGTTGTACCAGGCAGCATGATATGACTCAAACCCCAAATAAAATATTTAAAATAAAAATAACACCTACAACATCTTAATATTCCCCCAGTTCTTCTTTTTCAATAAGAGAAGTTACTGCTGCACCTAATATCTCTACTTATTTTGCAATAGTACAAGTATTGCAGGGTTTTTTTGGCAATAAATTCCCCTCAAAATCTTTCTATCTAATGCTAGACATAGCAAATTTCAAGCTGTGAGATCCAGTTGTCACATCCTTGAAATTAGTTCCAGTTCTACAGCAAGAAAAAGCAAGCATGTCTAATCTTCCATTGCTGGAAAGCCAAACAAAAAGTGTTCGAATGGGGAAAAACAAAAAGCCTTTTTCTTGTCAGCTATAATCACATTGTACCCAAAGTAATATATGTACACTTATAATTATCTGTAACTAACATATATTTATATACATACATAAATTATTTTAAAGTATTATAACTATAAGAGAACCTTTTAAAAATTTTTGACAAGAAATTTAGAACTAGAAACTATTGGTAGTTGGAACCAGTTTCGCTCATGCCCAGTTAAGGCACCAGTGTTGCTGATGAAGCTGAGTAGTATCTATTGCCCTTGGAGCTAGAATTTCACTCTGAATCCATTACTTCTTAATTATATTATTTAAGCCAAATTGTTTATTTTTTTCTAAGCTTTGGTTTCCCCATTGTATTTGGTCAGGGTTCTCCAGAGCAATGGAACCAATAGGATATATACAGATTTGTATAGAAAGATATTTATTATGAGGAATTAATTTACACAATTATGAAGATTGAGGAGTCCTACGATATCCTGTCTGCAAGCTGGAGGCCCAAGACAGCTAGGGGTGTAGTTCCAGTCCAAACCTGAAGGCCTAAGAAAGAGGGGAGCCCACGGTGTAATCCCAATCTGAGTCCAAAGGCTCACCAGTGTCGAAGGAGAGGAGAGGATGAACATCCCAGCTCAAGTAAGACAACAAATTCTCCCTTCCTCTGCCGTTTTGTTCTAGTCAGGTCTTCAGTGGGTTGGATGATGCCCACCTACATTGGTGAGGGTGGATCTTCCTTCCTCAGTCTACCGATTCAAATGCTAATATCTTCCAGAATCACCCTCACAGACTCACCTAGAAATAATATTTTATCTGCTATCTAGGCATGCCTTAGACCCGGTCAAGTTGACATCAAAATTAATCATCACAGAGGCTGGCCCCGTGGCCGAGTGGTTAGGTTCGTGCGCTCCGCTGCAGGCGACCCAGTGTTTCATTGGTTCGGGTCCTGGGCGCTGACATGACACTGCTCATCGAACCATGCTGGGGCAGCGTCCCGCATGCCACAACTAGAAGGACCCACAACGAAGAATATACAACTATGTACTGGGGGGGCTTTGGGGAGAAAAAGGAAAAAATAAAATCTTTAAAAAAAAAATTAATCATAACACCCATCCATAAAATAAAGATTATATTTAAAATCTTAAGTTTGTTGTGAAGATTAAATGAGACAATGCATGCCAACACATTTGCAGAATGTTAGACAAAATGCAAAGTGTTTAATATGTTAGTTGCTAATAACATTTCAATACATCTCATCATTCAAATATAAGATGGGTAGAGGTTTCTCTTGAGGACAAACGTATAACACCTTGATAATGATCTTGCCACCTCACACTATCCCCACGCACCTGTCCCAAGACAGATTGTGAGAATAGACTCATGGACCATTTAAAAATAAATGTACTCTAGTTAGTACAGTTATTTAGGAGACGGGGTGGTCCAGACATTATATTGTTCTTAATTTAGCACTGGATCTCAAATTGTCAAATAGAGTGACTATTTCTGACACAGCATACACCTGACCCTAGAACCAAATCCAGCCCAACGACCTGCGCATTGCGGAGCAATGGCTCTCTGTGTGTGAATTCAAAGAATTATTTGTCTAGTGTTATAAACTTCAAGGTTCCCCAGGAAGTTTCACAGTGGAATATCCCTGACTGAGTGTAATCAGAGGGAAGGAACTTCCTCCCTTAATCATCAAGTAATCAATTCTGTAATAGTACAGGGAGAACGCTTGTGCCCCTTTCCATATCCTCACATTGCAGTCTTTGCTGGTAGATGACCTTCTGACCATACATAAGATTTGGGGGGAATCCCTCTTTTAATCTTCTTATTTATCCCTCCCCATTATTGGGGTTGCTGGTGTTATGGATGAAAGCCTTACTGAGCTCCCTTTCACCAATGGGCAAGAATCCTCTCAAAACGTGAAATGTCATTGAGGTGAATACATAGTATATTCTTTTACAGAATTTAACTTCTTTACTTCCACGTGGCAAAGCACATCTGGCACGGTCTATTTTGCCAGGCTTGGCTACTCTCCCAGTACTTTCTTTTCCCTCTGAAGCAAAGTAAGTAATGCAGCCATCCACACAGGTGGCCAGCCTTGGAGTGTGCCCGGCGATGCCAGTCTTATCTCACAATATATAAGCACACTTGAGCAAATGAATCCAAATTGTCCTTTTAGAGTAAAAAGCAGGAGGTCCCACTTTAATATCAAGTAAAAGCCATGTTTTCTAATCTACCTTTTATTATACTATATCTTTCAAATGGGAAAATCAGAAAGTTGCACGTTTATTACATAGAATTTTCCATTGAACTATTTTCTTTGGTTGCATATTCTGTATTGGAAGGAAACCAAAGGAGAGCCTGGATAATACTCTGAGATCTGCATAATGGCAGTGATGGCAGAGTTTGCGCCAAGAAAGAGCAGGAGAAGGAAGGCAGTCAGAGCCATAGCTCCATGAATTGTCAAGGTTTTAGCAGGCCATGTTAGCATGACAGAAGTTCACTGACAAACTACAAGATGCAAACATAGGAGGCAAAAAATACCTCAAATTAGAATTTCCTGAAGTCATAAGTTGCAGAATTGGACCTCAACTGTACAACTAGATTCAGGTCATCCTGGCAAGAATAGTGCATCATGGGCTAGCTAAAAAATTCCTTGAGTTTATTAGGAAAATTTGTAGGAAGGAACTTCTGCAAATCACTAGAATTCTTACTAGTAAAATAAAATGTAGTCATTTAGATATTTTTTTCTAAAATGACCTTTTCTATGTTTGTGATTTGGATATTTATTTACCCTATGGATACTAAAATAAAAATTAGAACACAACAGCAATAATAGGACATTTTCCTAAAGATTATTTTTTTCACCATTGGATATGCCCAACTTTGTGAATGAATGAGGAGAAGCAATGTGACCTCTGTAAATATAACGGTCAATCCTTTAATAAGTGACACATCTAGAAGAACCACACGTCATAGTTTCCCTTTCCCTGTACCACACTGACCCTGAATGATTTCAAGTCACTTTTTACTTCTCATATTTAAAATTCTGGAGGTCTGTGTATGTTTTTAGCTGGACTCAGGCCTTGACTTGTTAATCAGGTATCCTTTTCTCATCATTTCCTCATTATACTGTGATTTGTTGTACGTTGGACAAACTGTCAGAAATGTCACACTACATGATTTCTAAACATCTTTCAGTGAGGTGGATTGTTACCTACAGGATGATAGCAGAATATGTGCATGTAAGAACTTTGCTCAGAAATGAACTGGAAGTCTGTGGCAAAGGGTGTATTGTTTTATTTGCTAAAGCTGGTTGTCAGTTTATTCAGATTTGGTACAGGACAAATAGATGATACAGTACAGTGCCTGAGACTGAATATCTTCGAGTCAGACCAATCTTTATTTAAATTCCACTCTGCTTCATACTGGCTATGTGACTCTGAGCAAATTTCTTAATCTCTGAACTTTTTTCCTTATATAGTTTAATAACAGCTCACTAGGTGAATTTAGGTATAAAATGAGATGATTTATGTAAAATACTTAGCACAGTGCCTTATGAAGCATTCAAAATAGCTTTATTATTATATTAATATTACATATATATTTATAATTGCATAAATGTACTAAGTTCTATAATTCAACCAATACAACTCTAATTATTGCTAAAATGTGTTAAGCACAGTGCTAAGTTTTAGGAATTTGAAGATAAGCCAATGCTTTGTTTATAAGCCTGTGGGGGAGATAAACATTAATCAAATAATCATACAAACTAATGTAAAACTACAGTTGTGATTAGTGATAAGGAGAAACGCATCACATTAAGGAATTGAGTCTTTACGCTAAGTTAAAATTAAATTAATTTTAAAAATATGTGTTTTATAGGTCTTATTGAGGATTTTAATATTTTCCTTAGAGCATGAGAAGTCAATAATATGTTTAAAGCAAGATGCTAATATTCAATTATTTGTGTCAAGATGCTACCTCTGATCACGGCCTGAGGAATAGCTAGCAGGAGGGCAAGAGCAGATGAGGAGAGGCAATTATCAAATGATTGCAATATGCCAGCCTATAGATGGTGGCAGATTTTGGTTGTGAATATTGAGAGGAGTCCAAAGATTCCAGAAAATTTATGACCTAAAGAGTGAACTTGGAAATAAATGAATAAGGATGATGGAAAGGAGATGTCAATGATGACACCTAGCTTACTGACATGTCTAATGAGATGGATGGTGTTGCCACTGCAATAGGATCAATAGTAATTAATAATGATAATGCTATATTTGGAGAAGAGTCTGTTAACTTAAGGACTGAGTAATCACTTTTACTTATCCCATTGAGGTTAAACAGGTGCTGAGAAATGTAACTCATTGTTCAAAATGGGTTAGAACAGAAAACAGTTGAATGTTGAGGAAGTGAGAAAAATGCCATTATTTCCAATACTTTCTGAATTTGAAAATTGCAAAGGTCAAAAACCTATAAGTAGTAGTTCTACTTCTATTCAATATGGAGTAACAGGGATGAGATTTACCTTCCTGCTTAAAAACAGTAAAAAAGACAGGCAACATGAAACAATGGTTTTAAAGTCACTGGACTTCAGGTCAGTTTAGTGGCCACTGAGAGATGAGAAACAAATAAGATGAGACCTGTGAACACTCAAACTTACAGACGTAGATGGCTTACAGGTGTGGTCCAGAGAGCAGAAAGCCAGACAGACTCCAATGTCCTCCCTGAGTTACAGAGACAGAGATGAGCGTACAGAAAGACCAAGATAGCTGGTGTTCACAGGAAAGACTACAGAGAGGAGAGAGCGGCACAGAGAGAAAACTCCAGAAATCTGGAGAGTTTCCCCCTTGAGTGTTCAGCTGACTATTCATCAGCATGTGAGGGTAACGAATTTACCCAAGACTAGAGAAAGAAGCACAAACAGGCTTTAGATCAGAGTATTTGCTATTCATGCAGGAATAGTGTCTGTTTCCATCAGTTAGACTGGAATGCCTCATGCCACATAAGGCATGGAGTAGTACATAATGAGTTTTGTCTCAAAAGTAGGGGACAATTCACCCTTGGCAGATCACTGCTCCATCCCACCTTACAAATATTAAAAGCAGGACCTGAAAGGATCAAATTGTTTCCAAGTAACTTAATAGCATCCCAGACAAAACTCAAGAATTGTATAGGAATACAAAATAACCCAGCACGAAACAAGGAAAAAAATCACGTCTGGTATTCAATAAAAAATTATATAACACATACAAATAAATGAGGAAATATAATGATGAAAAAACAATCAGTCTATGAAACCTACTCAGAACTATTGAAAATGTTAGAATTATCAGACAAGGACACTAAAAGAGTTATTATAACTATATCCATATGTTCACAAAGTTAAGCATAGATATAGAGGGTATAAATAGGACCCAAATCAAAATTCTAGAGAGGAAAATTTGTCCAAGAAGAAAAATTCTGTGGATGAGATTAATTATCTATTAGACATTGCAGAAGAAATGATTAGTGAACTTATACACATAGTAATAAAATATTGAAAAATGAAACAAGCAAGAAAAACAAATTTAAAATAAATAAAAATTAATAGAGATTAGTAATTTGTGGGACAACTCCAAGTGGTCGAATATGCTTATAATTTGAATCTCCCAACTAGAGGAAGTATAGGTAGAAAGAGGGCAAAAAAATGCATATTTAAAGAAAAAATTGCTAAGAATTTTTAAATTTTAAGGAAATATATAAATCCACATATCCAACATGCTTAAGAACTCCAGGCCCAAGAAACATAAGCAAAATTACACCAAGGCAGATCATAATCAAATCGATCTAAATCAGTGCTAAAGAAAAAGTATCTCAAAGCAACCAGAAAAAACAGGAAAAGTATGTTTGACTGAAGATCTCTTGTCAAAAATAATGCAAGTGAGAAGACAACAGAGCACGTTAAAAGAAATGAAAGAAGAAAAATGTCAAGCTAGAGATCTGTACTGATCAAAAATGCCTTTCAAAATTGTAGGCAAAACAAAAAGAATTTTTTTTAGGCATAACAAAGCTGCAAGAATTTGTCATTTGCAAAACCCAACTATATGCTGCCTAAATAAATATAAAATGAAGTGCATTTTCTTATTATTTAAATCCTTTAAAGGATAGTTGTATTTTACACAAATATTAATAACAGTGTATTCAGGGCTTATAGCATATGTAAAAGTAAAATGTGTGACAACACAATCAATAGAAAGGGAGGAAATGAGAGTATAGTATTATATAGTACTTATCCCATATGTGAAGTGATACAATATCACTTAAAGGGTAAATAAAATATGTTAAAGATTACATATATATGTAAAGATACCTCTTTTATTATATATAAGGTATCCTCTCTATATAAAATCTCTCTCTCTCTCTCTCTCTATATATAATATCTCCTCTGAAGAAACCACTAAAATAACAAAACAGAGGGATAGCTAATAAACCAATAAAAAGAGATAAAATATTCAATTATTTCAAAAGATAGAGAAAAAGAGGAAAAAAGAAGCAAGGAATAAATTGGACAAGTAGGAAACAAGTAAAATGTAGACAGTATATTTTAAATTAATCACATAAATAATAACAGAAAATAAAATGCGAATGGTATAAACACATCCACTATAAGGCAGAGATTTTCAGGTTGGACAATAAACAGAGACTCAACTATATGCTGCCTAAATGCAACACACTTCAGACATTAAGCCCTTGTCAGATATGTGATTGCAAATATTTCCTTCCATTTCAGAGGTTGTCTTTTTACTCTGCCATTTGTTTCCTTGTTATGCCAAGCTTTTTAGCCTGAGTAGTCTCACGTCCATCTTTGCTTTTGTTGCTTGTGCTTTTGGTATCATATTTAAGAAAGTATTGCTAAGACCAATGTCTTAAAGTTTTTCTCCTATGTTTTCTTCTAAATGTTTCATAATTTCAGGTCTTATGTTTAAATCTTTCATCCATTTTCGGTTGATTTTTGTGTATGGTATAAGATAAGGATCTAATTCCATTCTTTTGCCTATGGATATGAAGTTTTTCTAACATCTGTGGAAGAGAATACTCATTCCCCATTGTGTATTTCTGGAACTCTTGTCAAAGATCAGTTGACCATATATGCATGAGTTTATTTCTGCACCTTCTATTCTGTTTCCTTGGACTGTATGTCTGTTTTACAGTACCATACTGTTTTAATTACTGAGGCTTCATAATATATTTGCAATTAGCAAGTGTGATGCCTCTAGTTTACTTCTTCTGTCTCAAGATCGCTTTGCTATTAAGGGTCTTTCGTGGTTCCATAAGAATTTTAGGATTGTTTTTACTATTTCTGTAAAAAATGTTTTGAATGGGAGAAAATATTTGCAAACCATATATCTGGGAAGGGGTTACTATCCAAAATAAATAAAGAACTCAAACAACTCAAAAGCAAAAAAATAAAAATGACTCTATTAAAAAGTGGACAAAGGACTGAATAGACATCTCTCTAAAAAAGACATACAAATGGCCAACAGGTACATGAAAAGATGACCAACATCACTATTCATCACGGGAATGCAATCAAAACCACAAGAAGATATCACCCCACACCTGTTAGGATGGCTATTATCCAAAAAACAAAAGATAGTAAGTGTTGGTGAGGCTGTGGAGAAATTGGAACCCTTGTACACTGTTGGTGGGAATGTAAAATGATGTGCCTCCTATGGAAAACAGTATGGAAGTGCCTCAAAAGATTAAAAATAGAATTACCATATGATCCAGCAATCCCACTTCTGGCTACAAATTCAAAAGAATTGAAATCGAAATTCAAAGAAACAGCTGCGCTCCCATGATCATTGCAACACTATTCACAATAGCTAAGATATGGAACAACCATTGATGAATAAATGGATAAAGAAGATATGGCGTATACATACAATGGAATATTAATCAGCCCTTATAAAGAAGGAAATCTTGCCATCTGTGCCAAGATGGATGCACCTGTAGGATATTATGTCAAATGAAATAGGCTCGTCACTCAAGACAAATACTGAATGATTCCACTTAAATGAGGTATATAAAATAGTCAAACTCATAGGATTAGAGAATGGACTGGTGGGTTCCAGGGGCTGAGGGAGGGAGAAATGGGGAGTTGCTGTTCGACAGGTATAAAGTGGTCAGTTATGCAAGATGAATCAGTTCTGCTGTACAGTGTTATACCTATAGGCTACAATACTGTATTAGACACTTAAAATTAAGATGGTTGATTGGTGTTAAGTGTCCTTACTGCAATAGAAATAAAATAAATTAAAAGGAACACACTTTAAATATAAGGACACAAATAGATTAAATGTATGAGATGGAAAAATATATTAACACTAGTCAAAAGAAAGCAGGAGTGGCCATATTAATATAAGACAAAGTTGATTTCATAGCAAAGAATATTACCAAGGTTAAAGAACATTCTTTTGTAACAATAAATGTGTCAATGTATTGAGAGTATAACAAATCCTAACTGTTTATGCACCTAATAGCAGGGCTTCAAAATACGTAAAGCAAAAACTGATATAACTACAAGGAGAAATAGATACATCAAAATATATAAACAGATATTTCAATACCTCTCTCTCTCAATAATTGATGGAACAAGAAGCAGAAAACAAGGTTATGAGATTTTTTGTTTTAAGAATTACAAGAAGGGATTATTTTTATTTATTTATTTTTAAAGATTGGCACCTGAGCTAACATCTGTTGCCAATCCTTTTTTTTTCACCTTCTTTTTCTCCCCAAAGCCCCCCTGTACATAGTTGTACCTTCTAGTTGTGATTGGCTCTTGTTGTGCTATGTGGGATGCTGCCTCAGCATGGCCTGATGAGTGATGCCATGTCCGCGTCCGGGACCTGAACCAGTGAAACCCTAGGCCACTGACGCAGACTGAGCAAACTTAACCACTCAGCCATGGGGCCGGCCCCAAGAGTTTTGTTCAACACTGTCAAACTTGACCTGATTGACATTTATACAACACTCTATCCTACAACAATAGAACCCACGTAGTTTTCAAATACACATGGAACATTTACTAAGAAGAACCACATTCTGGGTCATAAAATATATCTCAATAAACTTTACAGGAGTTAAGCTGTATAGGATATATTCTCTGACAACAATAAAGTTAAATCAGTTATTAATCTCAGGAAGATATATTTTTAAAATCTCCACATATTTAGAAACCATATAAAACACCACCAAATTACCATTACTCAAGAAGAAATCAAAAGAGAAATTGGAAAATATTTTGAATTGAATGTAAGTGAAAACACAACATATACAAATTCATAAAATGCTCTGAAAAAGCAGCATACAGGGGGAAATTTAAGGCATTGAAGTATATTAGAAAATAATAAAGTTATTTATAATAATAACCTTAACTTCCCCTAAAGAAACTATAAAAAGAATAGCAAATTAAATGCAAAAATGAGTAAAATAAAGAAAACTGTAAAGATCAGAATGGATATCAATGAAATACAAACAGAAAAAAATAATAGAAAAAGTTGATGAAACCAAAAGCTGATTCATTAAGAAGATCAATAAATGGATAAACTTCTAGTCAGTTTGATCAGGAAAAAGAGGGAGAGGACACAAATTACCCACATCAGGATTCAGAGAATTGACAGCACTACAAATTCTCTATATATTAATGTAATACGATAATAAGAGAATGTTTTGAACAAGATTGCCAACTCAACAACTTGAAATGGGCAAAATCCTCCAAACACACAAATCTCAATCAGGAAGAAATAGAGAAATTGAATAGAACTATATGTATTAGAAAATAGAAATTGTAGTTGAAAACCTTTCTAGAAAGAAAACGAGGCCTGAAAGGATTCACTGGTTAATTCTAGTAAACTGTTATAGGAAAAAATAATATTACTTCTACACAAACCCTCCAGACAGTTGACAGGGAAAGAATATATTGCAACTCATTCTACAAAGAGATACAAAAACCACAAAAAATACGTTACAATGGGAAAAGAACAGAGTAATATCATTTGTCAAAACGGATGCAAAAATTCTAAAAAAAAATCTTAGCAAATCAAACCCAAGGATGTATAAGATGACGAATTCTCAATGACCAAGTAGGTTTAATTCTGGGAATGCAAGAGTAGTTTAACGCTCAAGTATCAATTACTGTAATTCATCATGTTAACAATTTAATTAAAAAACCCCACACGATCATCTCAATTGACAGAAAAACTATTTGCAAAATCTCATATTTGATTCCTTTTCACAAATGTCTTAGGTTAATTGAATTATTATATTCAAAAATAAACTTTGATCCATGCTTTATCTCATATAAAAAGTTAACAGAAGTAGATTATTGAAATACATGCAAAATATAAAACGATAATACTTCCAGGAGAAAACTTTTGTGATTTTGAGTTAGGCAAAAATTTCTTAGCTATAACACCAAAAGCACAACCGTTTAAGGAAGAAATATATTAATTTGACTTCTCCAAAATTAAAAATGTCTGTTTTCCTAAAAACACGGTTAAGCTAATAAAGATGAACCATAGACTGGGAGAAAATATTTGCAAACCATGTAACTTAGTCTCCACAACATATAAAAAAAACTTTCAGAAATCAATTTTAAAAGATGACAATAAGGGGCCAGCCTGGTGGCATAGCAGATAAGTTCACGTGCTCCTGCCTCAGCAGCCCGGGTTTCCCCTGTTCCAATCCCAGACACAGACCTCCGCTGCACACTGCTTCTCAAGCTGTGCTGGGGCAGGTGTCCCACAGATAAAGTAGAGGAAGATGGTCACGTGTTAAGCTCTGGGCTAATCTTCCTCCAAAAAAACCAAAATGACAATAAAAAACAGACAAAAGTTTTTAACAGACACTTTACCAAAGAAGATATATGAAGAGGTTCATCATAATTCATTAGTTATTAGGCAACTAAAATTAAAGCCACAATGACATACCACTACTCTCATATTAGGATGGCTAAAAGTTAACAACATTGATCATACCAAGTGCTGACAGATCTGCTTCTATTAGCCTAAACTGGAAGTAATCAGAATATCCAATAGCAGATGAATACATAAACAAACTGTGGTATAACCATATAGTAAAAGAAATGAGGTCTTGATACGTACTACAACATGAAAGACTCTGAATAATTATGCTGAGTGATGAAACCAAATCAAAAAAAAAGCACACATATTCTATGAGTCTCCTTATATACGTTGCTACAAAATAAAACCTAATCTCTAGTGAAAGAAATTATATCAGTGGGTGCTTGGGAATAAGATGGGCAGAGAGGAATTACTAAAGGCGTGAAGAAAACTTAGGGCGATGAACATGTGAATTTTCTTGATTTTGTTGACAGTTTCTCCATATATACATTTGTCAAAATTCATTAAATTTTATACTTTAAGTAGGAACACTTTATTGCATGCCAATAATATATCAAAAAAATCTCTTAGTTTTAAGGAATTCTGTTCATCAGGAGACATCACACAGATAGTTGAAAGAAGGGAAAAAAAGCTATAGACTTGTTTAAAGAGTACTAAGTGTCCTCATTAACATGATAATTTCCAGCTGAATGTGCAGAGGCTTCCTATTGCTAAGGGCTGAACCAGCTCTGGGGGTTGCAAACTACGTAGTCTTAAGGATTGTGGTGAACAGTAGTGTTTCATTATGGGTAACAAAGGAAGGAAATGAAGAGAAAGGAAAATGTTCAGTTGGATGCAGTAATCCCATTAACTTTTTCTTCCTCCGTGTTCTTGCTCCAGGGAATTTATGCTGGAGGTTTAAATCTGAATGTGATGTCCAGAGTCGAAGGAATATTACCATCATGTGTTTGCCAGATGTTGGTCCATCCAGAAGATTTATGATATGGTTTTTCTCCCAACATTTTATACTATTTTGTAATTAAAAATATTTATTCAATGTATAGAATAATTTTCTCCTACTAGGAATCATACAACCTATAATAAACCATTAGAATAAATGTTAACATGTAGGTTAAACAGGTATTGAGAATTAAAATTACGGTGAACATATCTCAAGTACTAGCTTGATCACATCCGTGAGATTAGCCAAATTTTGCACAATTAAGTAAATCAGAAAAAGCCATTATAGCTGCTTATCATTACGATGTACGTCATGTTATCTACTCTTTCTTGTGTCTTTTTAATATCATAATTGTGAGACGATACATAGGTCTACTAATGGGAATAAAAATACTTCATGCAAACAAGTAGCAGGATAAGACTATGAGTTTTGTACATTATCTTGCCAACATTTATATGGAAGATTTTCTCCATAAGCCTTGAGTTTACATGGTCAGTTTTCTAACTCTGAGGACTGAGTATACGTCTAAAAAGCGTATTCTAAAACTCAAGGCACTTCCTTTCATCTGACAAGTACATGTTGTTAGGTTTCCCCATTGACCTAATTATCCCTTTCCTTTGAATCACAACAGACTTTATGTAACAATATGAGAAAATAGCCAAAGGTCCCGACCCTCGTAAAACTAATCAGCGAATTCCCTCAGCAAACAAGACCATTTCAGTCGCCATCTTAAATCTTTCATGAGGCTTCTAACATTACATCTAGATAGTTGCTTCTACAATACTTCTTCCTATGCTCTTTAAAGCAACATTATTGTCATCTTTGTTTGTGTACTTATCAACTTCTTTTTTACACACTGGAAAAACCAAACATAATCTCAGAATTTTATTCTACAAAAGGAAAAGAACCTTCAGAGACAGAAATGATTCTGGCACCCTACAAATCAGTAAAATTTAAAGATCCGTTTAGAAAATATCTGTCATTTTGACAGCTTTCAGGCCTTGAACCAGAAGAACCTGTTATCTCAGTGCTCGATAAAAATTACTGATTGGAGTACAGTGAGAGGGAACTGTGACAGGGATGGAAAGAGGGACTGAAAAGTAATGGGAATATGAGAAAACAGACTAATAAACAAAAGAAAAGGCAGAGGAAATGAGGGTTAATTCAAGCATGGCAACCTATATCTTACTGTGCACTGGGAGTTGTTATAATTCACATAAAATTTTGCTAGGGAATTCTCTGCCATCAATGAAATGTACTTCATGGCAACTCTACTGACTTCACAGCCTAGTGGGATGTCCAAAGCACAGAAGCCCTTTAGGTCATAGTTAGGTTAAAGGAGAATGCTGATGTGTGTATGTGTGTGTACGTGTGTGTGGTCTTCTTTTCGTGGTTTACTTTACTTTTATCCTAATGTTGATTAAATCCCAATCAATATTTTTCAACCCTACTTTCACTGTTGCTTCTAAAATGTCTACTGTTGGTCGTGAAAGTAAGATATAGGTCCTCAACAAATTTGCCATTCTCACGTCTATTTCTTTCTTCACAGAAGAAAATATAAAGAAACACTTCATTCATTTTAGACTTCATTTACTAAAATAATCCCTCTTAAAGGTGATATTTTCTTATTAAAAATTTGCATCTCTACTAACACTGTTCAGATCTTCAATACCTCTCATCCAGATAGTACAGTGAATTTCTGACTTGCTTTACAACTTCTCTAATTTTTCTCCTTATGCTCACAAATTCATCCTGAAATATAATTATTCTAATTCTTTCACTTCTGTTTTCAATATTTCACTATTCTCAGTGGTTCCACATCAGTACTTCCACTTCTTTAGACTAAAGAATTTAGTCCATATTCTTTAGTCTGTCACTCAAGGTCACCCTTGTCACCACAACTCTCCCACTTCTCCTTTGTCCTAGTCATTTTATAACATTTGTAAAATTCATGTGTTATATTGCCACCACATCATTTACAAGGTTTCCCCACATTGTTCTACTGACACACGTTTTCTCATTTTATCCATTTTATCTATAATATCTTTTTTTCTCCATCTCCCACTATTGACTTGTGTTCATCCTTCACAAATTTGCTTAAATGTAACCTCATTTAGACTTCTTTCCCCATCACCCTCACCAGGAATGATTTATTTTTCCTCTGAAATTTTGAAGACATATTTTCAGGGTCTCTTAAGGCATGTGACAATCTCCCTTGCTTAATAATTATTTTATGTCTCCTACTGTGCTGCAAACTGATGAAAGAGAGAGACTGTCTGTGTTTATTCCCCCACAGAGCTAGCATAATGACATATGCTAAGTATACACTAAGCTATTATTGATTGAATACATACATTCATGAGTCATTCTAGAGAAAGAAACTATTTTCTATTTGTTAAAAACATGGAAACAACTTCATATTCAGTCTTCTTTCTACCTTTTCCTTCCTCTGACATCCTAGAGAGAGTAGCTTGAAGCACTTTTGCAATTTTCTAACTAAGAAATAATTCATACATAGGCCTTTTCTTATTACTTCGAATAACCTACTTTGTAGCATTCTGAGCTTTCATTATAAATCAAAGTTTTCTGATTCATGGGGAAAATTGTATTGGGGATTATATGACAAAATCAATACACAACCAGCTTTTAAAATAGCATTTTACAAACTACACAATTATACATTTGTGCTAATTCATTTTATCTGCTTTTTCTTAGAAATACTTTAAATAGGTTATTTTTTTCATATTTATAATAGATTTATCACATTAACTTTTAAGACATAATAAGACACTTCTTGTGAAAGCTGAAGAAATAAATAAAAAGCAGGTCTTCCTATTTTAATTCAGGAACACTGATGAAAAATAAAATAGATGCCTGATACACACACACACACAAACACACACACAATTACTACTTTATGCAAATTACTCGAAACATTGGTTTTAAATAATAATATCAAATTGCACATAATCTTTACAAGTGTAATTTTAGTGTTTTTAAATTGTATTGCATAATATGGAAATTTGAAATATTGTAATGATTTAACTTTGAGAAGGAATTAGATTTTATTATCATTCACCCAGAATGTTGAAAGCCAGTTTGCATAGAGACATGCTGAACTCAAATATAATGTGATTTAAATACCAGGAAAAGAAAACACTGTAAGTTGCCTCTATTGAATACTTATCTAGGTATTAGGCTGAGGCTTAGAAGTTGAACAGTATTTGCAGGACAGCATTATAAATGGGAAGTTGCGAACCTTTTTTTTATTTGAAAAGTTAGGCATAATCTTATTACTTACATTCTGGGAATTTTAAATTTTAAATCAAACTCTTCTCTCTTCTCTGCTTCCTTAAGAGACTCTCCCCGTCACCAACACGTATGGCCCCATATAGATGGTCATTATTCTTACCAGTATGATCCCAACAGCTTCTTAACCTGCCTTCAGCTTAGCCCCAATTCTCTCTCCAACATTGAATTATAAGTGACCATCAACACTTCAAACATGATAAACATTTCCATATTTCAAATATTTTAATAAATGTGCATTTTCATCAAAATAAACTCTAAAGTCGTCCTGGAACACAAGGCCTTTCATGACCTCAGTCTTATTTACGTTACCCAGCCTCAATTTTCACCACTCCCTCTTTGATTTTGAGCAGTTCAAAAATATGCATCTTGGTTCCAAATAGTTTTTCAACTATTTTGTTCTCTAAAGAGTTGAAAAACAGTCATATACTTGGCCAAAAATTTAGTTACTAACCAGTGATCCTTTTCTTAGAGAGTTCATTAACGTATTAACTTACGACAGATGAGGAGAAAAAAAAAAACCCTCAATGTTTTATGTTGTGAGAAAGCATAGTAAAAAAATTAAATGAAAATTCAGTCAGTATATAATGAGGACATAGGATAGGTCAAGCACAAGCGAGCATTTAAGATTCTGAGACCAAAGAAACAATGCTTCAGAACCCAAGTCTCTGAGGACAGAGAAATTGGGCTTAGTGGTCAGATAACAAAGCTAATGCATCCAGAGGGGTCTTTCTGTGAAGACTCAGTGTTTCTTTCTTTCTTTCTCAACTCTAGTTTTTATTGTTTTCTTTATTTATTTGCCTTATATTGCTTTGTTTTGCTGTTGAATGTGTGTTAGTGATATTGAGAAGAATTAAGGAATTTGCCAATGAAAGTAAAGTCAGCCTTCTTAGCCCTTGCTAGGGTCAGAATGAGGATAGAAAGGAAGACGATTCCAGGGTTCTAGGTGAGGGCAGCAGGGAGGTAAGTGGAGACAATACCGAAAGTAGCTGTTAAGAGCAAAGTGAGAAGAGAGAAAGAGGCTGTAGCATGGATTGAGTCAGGAGCAGAATTAAAATACATAAGAAGAGGGGCCAGCCTGGTGGCATAGTTGTTAAGTTCATGCACTCCACTTCAGCAGCCCTGGGTTCATGAGTTTGGATCCTGGGTGCAGACCTACACACTGCTTGTGAAGCCATGCTGTGGCAGCATCCCACATGCAAAATAGAGGAAGACTGACACAGATGTTAGCTCAAGGCCAATCTTCCTCACCAAAAAACAAACAAACAAATACACATAAGGAGAAGACAGAAAAGAAAGAGAGAAACTTCTCAGCTGTACCAGAGGCAGGTGACATTGAAAGTGGAGTGTAAGTCAACCCTGAGTTCTCCTTCAGAAAAAAATTCCCCTCTGAAAACACAAACAAAATTCTCTTCCTGCATTCCTAATTTCACACAGAATTACCTGAAAAATCTTGCAGGCATGGCTAGGCTCTCTGAGTATTCAAGATATCTAAAGTAGGTCACTTTGAAGTAATTCTTTATAAATGTCTTTCTAGTTTATTCTGAAATCACTATGATAAAAATAATATAAGAATCATAAGTAGCAGAATGTCAGCTTTTCATAAAAGGTAATTTTTACTTTCCCGTGTGACTGACTATATGAACAAACACTCTAAATTGAGGAGAGGAGGCAGAGAATCCAAGCACAGTGATATTCTGTTTGCTGACTTCCAAGGTGTGTTGTTTATAATTTACTAGTTCATGTAATTTCATAGGTGGAATTTCACAGTCAGTAAAATGATGAGGGAAGCAGGTGGCAAAATCATTTATTAAAAAATCAGCCACCTTCTCCTATATATGATAACTCTTACTTCATTCTTTCGGATTTGCATTTTAAATGATTAAGGAGCCAGTAAGACAGCATGAAACCTCATTAACAAAGATCTATCTTCAGGCCTCTACCTGAAGAGAAAGTGGTGATTTTTCCACCTCGTAGCCCTCAGTTTAAATACCTGCTGATTTGTTTTATCTCTACTTACTTCAAAGTATTTCAGCCACATTAATGCAGCTTTTAACTATAGAAACCGACAGAATACAAAATCAAGCTTTCAGCCGGATCCTAAATAAACAAACCGGAAAATTTTTCATTTATGGAGCTTCTACTTTCTATGGCACTGTGTAATATATTAGTGGTTAACTAAGGGCTTCTCATGATGCTAAGGGAAGAGAGGATAAACAAATCGCTGTGATTCTGTAGTTCATTATGAAAGCTAACAGCGGATTTGCTTTTAAACAGACCTGGTGTCTTTAGTTGCTGCTTTGAAGTAAGATGCTGAGAGCAATAGGGGTGGTAGAGATCATATATTGTCACTGTGCATATAGCAAAGGTGGTGCAATAATTAAGGTTTAATCAGAGCGTTTTCCTGCTGCTTTCCCAATCACTGTTGAGGTAATAATAGCATTATAGATTAGATAGCAAATTGCAACAAACTTAGGCAACTGCATCATAAAAAGCAATATTGATGTATAAAGGAATTAGGTAAACTCAGTCAATGAAGCATAACATCTCATTCATATTAACCTCCAGCAGGGCCCTCACAGTCCCAGGCATTAATCCAATCATTTGCTTGCCTAAGTATTTTCCACCTTCTGTGCAGTTGTTTACCTCTTTTCTGCAACACCCACTCTCTTCTTTAGAAATGCTTTGTATTCTCTTTTTTACTGGGTAGAGCCAGAGAAAAGGAAGTGGGAAGCTATTTTCAGCAAAAGACAGTATTGAAGCAGTTAAAGTTGCATGCTCTAGAAAAGCATCCAGAAGCTCTGGGCTGTTATTTCACCTGAGTCAGCCCTAAAAGGGTTAATTCAAGCATGGCAACTCTACTGACTTCACAGCCTAGTGGGATGTCCAAAGCACAGAAGCCCTTTAGGTCATAGTTAGGTTAAAGGAGAATGCTGATGTGTGTATGTGTGTGTACGTGTGTGTGGTCTTCTTTTCGTGGTTTACTTTACTTTTTATCCTAATGTTGATTAAATCCCAATCAATATTTTTCAACCCTACTTTCACGACCAACAGTAGACATTTTAGAAGCAACAGTGAATATTTAAGTCAGTGAAAAGAACAGTCATTCTCAGAAGGGAGAAGGAGTCAGTCTGGATGAATGTGGGAATATGAGAGCAGAGGATTTGAGTGGCTTCTATAGATTTCACCGAGAAGGAGAAGTTTTCTATCCTGATCCCTGTAAAAACGTAAAGAATTGTTAACATGTCCCCCAATAATCATGTTAGAAGACTAATAACTCTTCAGGAGTTCCATGAAAGCAGTAAAGAGTACTCAATCAAAGGCTTTTTAAGAGACACATGCCACCTAAAATACAAAGGCAGATATAAGGAAACACACAAAAACAAGTACTCCAAAATTTTTCCTTGATATGTAAATTTACTCAGACTCATCCGGGACGAGGACTTACCATCTCTAAATGCCAGAGAAGACGAACGTGAGCCAGCTCTCTTATGTTGAAGTATCAGAAATCGACTGCCTTGAGTTTTTAAAAAATGAACTTAACTCTTCCAAAATGAAAATAACTGGTTATTTGAGTAGGTCACCATCCTGAATAAAATGTGATTATGCTAATAAAAATGTTTTTCATATTTAATCAAAATTTGATATAAATATCAAAAATACTCTAAATAACAGCTTAAATGTTTGGAAGAAAACGTTGATTCAAGAAGAAAAATAACTGCTTAGTTGTTTTGTTTTTAATCAAGGAAATCAGTTCCATAACATAAAAAATTTATAGAAAGCCTTTCCACAATCTGCCCTGTCACCAGTCTATCACAGGACTTTTCATAGAAAAACATCAAAATGAACAGAGATTACCATATTCTGGTTTTATTTCTAACGCTCTCTCTTGACAGGGGTAAATGTTGGGACAAAATAACCTACTTGCTTTTTGTCATTTGCAAAAGATTTGATATCCTCAAATATCTCATCATATTGAAGGAAAATCAGTTTCTCGGATTGAAACATGGATGAGCAGATTACATGTAACTTTCTTTCCAGTTGAAATTTCTGTGTGCTTTGATAGACGGGTACAGTGAAACACATTTCTCTTCCTCTCGCTGTTTCTCTTTCTCACTTTCCCTCTCACTCTCTCTACATCTCTTTATCTAGCCACAGGACTGTCACAGTGAAAACCACCAAGACCCTATTAATTACTTAAACAATTACATGTCCTTGAAATTTTTCTCATGGGTGTTTCATCTTCTAGATCTTTCCCCTCCAGATGTTAATGCTTGCTGGAGTCCAAGAGTGCATGATCTTTAAAGGATTTTTAAAATAATAATGCATAAAGAGAAGGGGATTCAAGGTTGCTTCAAAGTTATAGCTCAGAAAGTATTTAAGTAATTAAAAAATGAGAACACACACCTGAATTAAGGAGAACTGAGGAAACTGCATAAGTAATTTTAAAGCACTACCTGACTAATTTAGCCATATGAAACAGAAGTATTTTCCTTAAACAGGAACCTCATGCTCTTTTTCCACTTCAATTTATTTATCTCACATTTCCTTTTTTTTTAAGTTCCTCTCTTCTTCCCCAATGAAATAGAGAATTTGATAGGAAAACAACAAGAAGCTGAATACATTTAGTACAGGAAAAATATTAATTGCTTGAACATGCAAAGTGAGGGAAGAAATCAATTGTGAGTAAACAGCTCAGAATGAAACCTCTTGACCTTGTCAGATGCTTTATGGGAGAGACCCTTCAATCAGAAATGTGCTGATGCTAAATTATCACAGGATTTGATCTATCCTCTAATAATTGAAAACTCCCACTCCTGGAAGAGAACCAGTTTTCTGAACAGCCACTAATTTTTCAGCATGGAAATTTAGTACTAAGAGATTGCACGCTACCCACTAAGATTTGTATTTATATTTTATTGCCCATCTCTTTCAATATTAGGCTCTAATTGTAAATAGCCACCTTGTGTTTGGTGTATTCTGTGATGCGCTATTGCAATTCTTAAAAACACCATATATAGTTTAACTTACTACCTTTAGTATCATTGCTATACGTACCAGAGTATGTGAAAAACTATACTGAAAACAATGATAAATGCCCATTAAGTGCAACAACAGGGTTGAATCTTAGTTGCCTACATCTTACCTATAAAGAAGACGCTAACTTCAAATCTATCAGATGTTTTTGTTTAGGGACATAAAAGAAAGAGAATAATTAAAATTTCTATTCAAATTTTCCACTTAGTTTTATGTGTGCAATATAATCTGTGTCATTTTTCATTAAAAAATCTCATATCCTAAGATTATTTCTGAATAGTAAAAGCATCTAAAGCAAATCTCAAATTGATGATTCATGTGAATATTTAATGAAATGGCCCAAGATGATTTTGCTGGGTGTTAAAACAGCAAAGAACTTCAAAGGAAAGACTTAAAAATGAACGGTGGGGACTTTTTTAACTTAAAAAAAGTAAGATGTAAAACAGTCCCTTGGACTCATGAAAGGGAAGTTGAATTGGCTGGGGAAGCTGCTTCCAAATGAATAATGACAGTGACAGTGTATAGACACTCGGGAAAGTCTTTGCTCTTTTGTTCAAAGTGTATGAGGTCTACTTGAAGCAACAAGGTCTCCCGGTGTCTTCCCTGCCAAATTCTATATATTTTCTTCATCTGAAACTATTCAGACAAATACCTGTAATTTCAGTTCAGTGTATACCTCAAGACAACCTGATACTTTCTTAGTTGATGATGTGTTAGGATGCCAAATTCTGATAGAGGAAAGGACAATTTTGGGGTAGAGATAGACCTGGACTCAAATGACATATTTTGGGGACAATTTCTCAAACCTCCAAAATGATACTTTCTCAACCTCTTGAAAAACTTACAAAATAGGGATAATAATTACTTCACAGGATTTTTGAGAGGATTAAATGAGAAAACACTTAGTCCAGAACACAGTATAAGCCAAATAAATTTCTCCTTTTTTTCTTCTTAAATTTGCTAAGCATCGTACTGGACTAATCCACTGAACTGAAGTAAAGATGCCTCTTTCACTAACCACACCCGTAAACTACTGTAAATCCCTTTACTTCTTCGCAATTGAGTATCTTCATTCGGGAAATAAGCATGTTGAACCAGATGATCCCTGGCCTCCTTTTTTGTTCTGAAAAGAATGATTCTCTTATGAAATAAAATGGGAATTAATAGCGTATTAAACACCAGAAAATCAACGGGTGGGGAAGGCAAGGTTCATAATAATGCAAAAGAACCTCCACAGTCTAGAATAGAAGTATGTGTGGAAGCATCTCAGGGTCTAAGTGAGGACAGACACTGTAATAAACTCAGGCAGAAGTAGGCCTTTTCAAAGGCAGCGTTCCGTAAAGGCTTCTGCTCACCTGATTTTAATACTACAAACAGAATTCTTAATCTAATAGCCAGGTAGGTATATGATTGCTAGAGAAACTACAAGATGTCCAGTCAAATTTGAAGTTTAGATAAACAGTATATTTTTAAAGTATAGTATGTCCCATGAAATATATGGGACAGACATAATACTAAAAATTCATTTGTTTTTTGCTGAAATTCAGACTTAATTGGACATTCTGGATTCTTTTTTCTAAATATAGCAACATTAATAGAGTTTACCATGGGGCTGGCCTGGTGGCGCAGCAGTTAAGTGTGCACTGCTTCGGCTGCCGGGGGTTCCCCGTTTTGGATCCCAGCTGCAGACATGGCACCACTTGGCACACCATGCTGTGGTAGGCATCCCGCATATAAAGTAGAGGAAGATGGGCATGGATGTTAGCTCAGGGCCAGTCTTCCTCAGCAAAGAGAGGAGGATTGGAAGCAGTTAGCTCAGGGCTAATCTTCCTAAAAGAAAAAAAAAATTAGTGTTTACCAAATAAGTTATCCATATTTAACAATGCATTAAATGTTTCATTTCATTTCTTTTTTTTTTTTTTTTGAGGAAGATGAGCACAAAGCTAACATCTGCTGCCAATCCTCCTCTTTCTTTTGAGGAAGACTGGCCCTGAGCTAACATCAGTGTCCACCTTCCTCTCCTTTATATGTGAGACACCTGTCACAGCATGGCTTGATAAGCAGTGCATAGGTGCGCATCCAGGATCTGAACCAGCGATCCCTGGACCTCCGAAGCAGAAGGTGTGAACTTAACCAAGGAGTCACTAGGCTGGCCCCCATTACAGGTTTCTTTAACCCAAGATTTAATTAAAAGAGCTTGACTCTGACCCAGGAAATTTACCCATCATTCATTAATTCATTACGTCAGCAGTGTCTCAGAAATCAAGCCCTGTGCTAGGCATTGCCTGTTCAATCTTTAGTAAATACGAGAGCATACCCTCAGGAACCTCATGGAGATGTATGCCGTAGAGACAAATGCCACAAACAAAAGATGATTTTTAGTGGATCTTGATGTGCCTCCTGTTACCTTTTACTAAGAAAGCAGTGATAACTATTAACCTTCATGGATAAGATAAAAAAAAAAGTGTGATTGCCTGAAATTCTCCAGTGGGGTTTAGAATTATGAAATATATTCTACACCAACATAACACATTAAAAATAATTAACTAGTCAAAATTGTAACATCCTAAATTTCTAGGAATTTTAGAAACAGGTTCGTCTAGTGATTATGGTAAGAGCATCGTAACAGTCTCTTTCCAATTCTGTGTGTCCCACTATATTCTTATCCAGGACATTTAATTGTCCCATGGCCTTTAGTGTTGACCACAGATTGTTCCTGATCTTTACTACAGACTCTAGGAACCATTGCATCATACTCAAAAAAAAAGTCCTGTCTCTGTCACAACCGCACACTCTGTTTTATACATCTATGGAGGCCACACTCTGTCTGTGTAACAACCCTCTTCTGTGAGCTGTGGCCTTGGGAAAGAGTTCATAACCCCTTTGGTAGAAACAGTCACTTCTTAATTGGAATGTATTCTGGAAATGGCATTGGCCTTTGCATAGTATCACGACATTCCTGTGAAGCACTGACCCCTCACCATTCTTCTCTCCCATATCACTGGCTCTCTCCAAGCCCCCCTGAAAAAAGGTAGCTCAGGATATTTAATAACTTTATGTCTAAGCTTCTGCGAGTTACAGTACCACAAACCTAAAACTGTACCTATCATCAAACACTTCCAAATGGATTTAGAGGTTACCTATGTTGTTAACCTTGACTGTGCCCATTAAATAAATCACTAATGCTATTAACTCATATTAAAGAACATATCTGAAATTTAAAAAGCTACAATATATATTATTATGTATTTAAAAGGATAAAAGGCTGTTGTCTCAACAATTTTCAAACCATTTGAAAAATATAGTAATAAATAATAATCAAATTTAATTTTTTTCTGCTTATATACGCACTGAGTCAGCATGATAAAAATGAAAAATGAAATTAGCTTGAAAGGAAGAGACTAAGCCTCTGGGTCTAAATAACTATAGGACATTTAGAGAATTATTTAACTTTCTTGGCTTTGGTTTCTCCATCTATTAAATAGAAGGTAGGAATAACAGAGAAGAGTATAGAAGCAGTTTACTATATATTCTTCAGATTTTTCATCAAAGACTAAATTCTATGTGTTACATTCAGTGAAAAAGGTCCAGACTTATAAAAAGAAAATTCCCTTCTTGAGAATTTGTGTGTGTGTGCGCATGTGTGTTTATTCTGTCTCCAATACAATTCAAATGAATTCACTAAGTATCCACTGAAGATCCAGTATTAGTATTGGTCTAGATAAAGTATTGGTGTAGATATAGCAGGCTTTTCTCTTTATTAACAGAAAATAAAACGTACTCAATTTTCTTATTCAGGTATCTGGAAGGCCATAACGTTTTCTCCCCTTAGTGATATTCTATTATAATTATAAAGGCGCAGCCCTGACAAAAACCCAGGGAAGAATATTTCAGGGACAGAGACTATAACCTAGATGGCTTCCTTCAAAGAGGAGTCAAGAAATTGTTACAGCTTCAACCCATCTACTGAAACACCACAAATGACTTTGAGACCTTGCCACATTATTAACCTTATCAGTTGTGCAAGACGCTACTCTTGGAATGACTTTTCTACAGACTGTACTTTTCTTAAGCATTCTTGCTTTTAGAGCCATTAAAACACTGGAGATGGTGGGGAGGAGTCTAACATTCTTGAGAATATGGAATTTGGTAAAAATGAGCTGAAATAGGAGAGCATTTTCTGAGTCTGGTGAGTATATGTGGTCTCATTTTTTCTTTTTCTTTGCATCACTCCTTCACTTTGTCTCTGGCTCCCGTTTCTCATTTCTGGAGCCCTCAGATCCGCCAGTCAATCAGTTACTCATTTCACACATTTTGATTCTTTGGCTCCCACTTCTCGTCTGAGCACCTCTGTTAACCACCTGCCGCAGTGAAATAAATACTGATTTCTGTCTTTACCTGCTGTAGGTTCCAAGTACTTTAATATTTCACACTTGCTCTCCTTCCCAAGTACCCTTCTTCAACATCCCAAATGATCAATCATTTCTGATATAGGTAATAAATGTGTCAACACTCTTTTTAAAGTGTTACATTTTCATTGCACTCACTGCGGTCAGAAGTAATTCCTCAATATCCGGCACTGAAACTGCCTGTTTCAAAAGCCTCCACTCTTCTAGCCCCACATCCAGGGAAATGGAGATAATGGCTGCCTGGATGCTGATCTTGTCCTTAGAGCTTTTCACACATCAAGAGCAAGGCCACTTTTTCCTCATTAGTGCAGCAAGCACCTGTCCATACATTGTGATTTTAAAGGCTGTGAGAAGATCTTACTGCTTCTCCAACAATCTTTTCCCATGCCTGTAATTCCCTTAATTGGAGAAAACTTTACATACAAGAAAAAAATAAACGGCTGATTTGAGATCATTTCCTAAGAAAAGGATTCAAAAATTGAGAGGAACTAAGAAACACAGGACACTCAGCAACATAAACCTGAAGAAAAGGAGAGACATAAATGAGATGTTTCATAAAAAGGGAATCTTAATTTCTAAAGAGGTAATTGAGAGCAGTGAGAAAAAGACATTTTATCTTCCATTTTTATGTTTTGCTTTCTGCATACTCCATTTTACTTTATTTCTGATCACTGACTCTACCACCAAGATGCACTCCTTAAACATAATTTAAATAAAGTTTCAAGGTCATTAGGGACCCCAAGACTGTTTTGTTGATAAAGTGTAGATACTTTATCTTGAAAACCTTTTTCACCAGAGATGACCTTGTGGGGACCTGGAATTGGCCACCCCAAGATATGTCTCTTTGGCATCAGGATGATTTGAGGCTGACTGCTTTTGATAAACCGGGACAGGGAAGGAGGCTCTGAGGAATAGAACTTGCTCTTTGTTAGGACACCTTTGTAAGGTAAATCTCAATCTGTAAAAGGTGCCTCCCTCTCTGCACCAGGAAGAAGAAAGGCGATGACCTGCTCTCTAAAAACTCTTAATCAATACCAAAGGCAAGGACTTAAAATCTGCATTTTATTGTGCTAGTCTGGTAACCTCCTGTAACTGACTTCCCTCCCCCTCCCAACTTTGGCATTTCTTTAAGGATTAAGCATCTTTCTTTAGGCTAGGAACTGATTGCTGAGCTCACCTGTGACCACCCAGCTCCAGACAATCGACTTGCCTCCGGCTACGCCCTCTGAGACAGCAGACCACTACCTGCTGTGTCCATCAAGCACTGTGCGGACAGGGCAATCTTGTGACTATTGTGGGAGGGACATTTCAATCACATGTGAAACACCCTGTTTGGGGGTATATAACCACTCTGTGCACCCCACTTCTTCGGTGCCCTTTCTTCCTTCGGGAAGAAAGGACCCGGGCCATGGTTCCTCATAAGGCTTTGTTTAATTTTCTCTTGCTATTCTGTCTCATGTGAATTTAATTCGTTCTCCGGCCAGATGAACCCACATTTGGGGAGAGGAAATGTCCTCCTCCCCTACAACGTACATCACTTTTCAGTTCCCTTCCAATCCCTAGACTATATGAACTACCCCAGATAATTTACACAGGCATTTCTAGGAGATAACTGAATCACATTATGCCAAATGTCCTCAAATTGAAAGAATTTATCAAATTCCATATCAAATTTCCCATTGCATTGACCTTTTATTTAGCAAGAATATATATCAAATTATCAGATTTCACAAAAACATATTTATGAATCAAACTAATATAAGAAAATGAATGCAAATATGTAATTAAGGCTTATATTTAGCCCATATGGATGAACTGAATGTTAGTAAGCATTTGTTGATACAAATAAACATTCAGAATTATATCAACAGCATTCCAGTTGTGATACATCTTTCAACAAAGACAGAGGCAAAGAGATTTCAATGGAAGCTGATGAATCATAAAAGTAGGTTAAATAGCTGGAAAGATATTGGATAACTTTGAACACCAAATGTCTAGGGCAGTGAGATAGCTATTCTGCTAAATGGACAACAGAATCAACAGGAAATGTCAGGTGAGAGCTGAGGTAAATCTGAAGCCATTTCATTTGAAAACAAAAAGAACTAGTTTATCAAAATAGGTAATATAACATTTTAATCATGGATACATTTTCTTTTCTTGACACTAGGCAAACAGCCAAATTCTTTCCAGGGTTTGAGAGCCAGGGAAGAGTCGTTCTTTAAGTAACAGTCTTTCTAGCCAAGAACTATAATCCTGGGGTATTAGAGCTGAGATTTTACTGCCCCCCCAAAAAAGATGTATTATATATCCATGATGTATATATCTGAAAATATCAGTGATTGATTCTATATTTTAATGGTTATTTCAACTAAAATGCAAACACATTTTAGATATTCTCTAAGGCAATGTTTTGCTCTGTTTTACCAGAATAAAGCAATAACATTTTTGTATCTTTTCAACTATTAAAAAACATGTTACATATGTTAAATTAAGCCTCGAGTGAGTTGGGTTTTAATCAATTCTTCTTGATTTATGTGTCTTATTAATCTAGCTCAATTCAAATAACCATTTATTGAGGGCAGAATCAATGCAGACGCTGTGTAAGGTAGAATGTTCTTGCATTTAGTTTGAAGTAAGGAGGGTAAGAAAATTGCAGATGCTGAAAGTAAAGACTGAGAGTTTGAGAACACTACTCAGCCTTGTGTTTTTTCACTGTCCTTTGAGATCTCCCTGCCTCCTTGCCCATACCTTAGCCTCTGGTAATAAATCCTTCTTGAACTATCCTAAATTGTTTGCTATCTCTTTCTACTTGGGACTTTGACTGATTGAACTCTTAAAACAGAAACCAGTTTAGGGGGCTGTTCCCCAATACCTTATAAATTCTCCATTTCAGCACCACAATATCAAGCCAGGAAAACATTTCTGCAGGCTAGAGAGCCCCAAATCCAATCAGAAAAGCTTCTTGGTGTAAGGGAGGAAAATATAGCTCATATTCAGGAATAAGAATGATGATATATCAATAAATTATCCTAATAGATATATTATATCTCAAAATAATATTTCAATAAAATATCCATAGAAATGTATAGAAGATTACATTGGAGCTTTATAAAGGTTAAATTTTGTTAGTTTAGACATGATTCTATTTAAAGGGAATAAAAATAACTGTTTAAGCCCATGTCTTTGAGATAGAAGGGTCTGAAATGAGGAAAATTTGCTAATCTGTCCTCACTTTAATTAAACTTAAAATATCAATGATATATGTTATGCTTAAGGTTCAGAAATAAATTTTTGGTCAGCATACTTTGATGCTAATCTTCACTGTGGCAAAAACCAAATGAAATTCAACTTTGTATGCAAAAGTATCTTTAGTTACTTAAATATGTGTAGCCAAAAGCAGTCAAAGTCATTGAGCCTGAATCAATATTTTGCAGATAATATAATTAAGAATAATTAAGATGACTTTGACCAGAACTCTAATACTTAAGTCTCTATTCTGTCCTTCTATCACACGACTCCTGTTATGATGGTACCACTCCTAAATGCCTATACTCACGGTTAAGAAAAACAATTTTATTGTGATTTTTCCTTGCAATGAGATTTGTTTTCTGTTCTACTCTAAGAAACATTAACTGGTTAGTTGGACAAACGGTTATTGTTAAAACGTAACTCTAATAAACATATTTAGTTGACTTGTAGATGGACTGTTGCTACAAATACGTGTGTAAATATGAGTACTTTTACAAATACTTTGAACAATTTTTACAAATATAACTTTTGTTTGCTGAGCTACATCTCTTTAAAATAAAAGACAGTTACAATTTTTTTTCTTCTACTATTTGCTGGAACAATCTATTTATCTTGGCATCGGACACACTCCTTCCCCTACCTTGATCTTGCATTTTCAACATAATCTCGCACTCTACTCCACACAAGAAAACTCCAGAAATTTGCTGCAACATATAATATGATTTCCACTTTTTCATCTTTACGAATCCTCTTTCCTCTGTCAGAAATATTATTTTGCCAACACTTTTGATAGAATTAAATTTTTCTTCAAGCTCAGTTCAGATATTACTCCTACTAAGTGTACTTTCCTAGCACTGCAGTCAGGAGTAATTTCTCGCTTTTATCTGTTCTTACATTTCCTCTGTTGTAGTATTTACATGCACTATTTTAGTTCTATGTACTGTTAGTAAGTGTATAACTGACCTAATATCCACACTGCTGAAAATGTGAAGAAGGTCACAAAGATGAAAAGAACTGCGTGCTCAGGTGGGGTTGAATGGAGTGTAGACATGAAACTATAAGTTGGAAACAAAAAGTAGTGAGACTTGAATGTCAAGATAAAGGACAGGACTTCACTTCAGTAAACAGTAGAGAGATAAAAACGAAATTTCTCTTTATTTTTGAGCAAGAAAAAGTATTTTTAAACTAAAGATTAAGAAAAGAGACCATTTCATACCATGAACCATTTGGCTCCCACATGTTGCTTCCTGTAATAGTTGGCCCATAGTAGTCACTCAAAATGTAAAGCTGAATTTAAGATATGAACAGACATATTGTTTACAAAGCAATTCATTGGAAAGGACTACTGAATCAAGAATAATGACATTTAAAGGATCTGAATATTTGCTATTGAACAATTTAGTTGTTATTTTTTTTCAATAATAAGAATACTTTTCCAGCTATGCCTAAAATGATCTTGAGATTTTGTTATGAGTATTTTCTCATTCCTTCTGCCAGAATCTATGGTAATCTTTCCTTCTACTCACTGGAAGAAAATGTTTTTAGGCTATTCATCAAAAATACCATAAACACAGCAATTATATTTGGCAAAACATAAAACACAAGTCACTTATAAATATTGACTTTTCCAAACGTTACTATGAACTAGTATAATATTGTGCAGGTTTTACAGATTGTATTTAAGATCTATTTTTCAACACTCAACATGTGTATCTGGATCACTGCACCTAATATTGCCTCACAAATATTTGAGCATAACTGAGTAGCTATATCCCAGATATATCCCACTATAATGCAAAAAGAGTGACATCTGCTTCCTCTCTTATTCATTTTCGTAAGAACATGAATTCTACTTTTTTTTATTAACCATCAATACATGTTATAAAATAAGATACATCCTTCAGATGTAACCCCAAGAGTTTCACCGGCTGAAAGATCGGCTTCCATACCTGTGTCTTCTTGGCAGGAAGATGCTTCATTTGGATAGGAAAAAGATAGAGTGGGAGCCAGGAACAGTCATATAATGTGCTTCGGCAGCTTTTCTACGCCACCGTATTTTTATTTTTAATCCCTAGGGATAATTCACAGAGAAAGAATCTCCTAATATGTTGCTGAAATATGGATTATATTGACAGCCAAAATGAAAACTTGCTCAGTTTTCTTAAAGGTTTAAAAAGATATACGCACTTCAAGATGGTGTGGCATGTGAAACTACGAAGAAGGAAACATATATTGCAAATTAATATTAAAATATTTTCACATGATCTTCACCTGTAATAAGTATAAAAATATAGTTTGTAATGATTATTGAGGTATGTGAAATAGGAGTAATCTGAGGGGAAAAAAGTATAATTGTATGTATTTGAAGAGGTTTCAAACTCTCACTTAAGTTATAAACCTTTTCAACTACTATCTGTGTTATGTAACCTCAATGTAAAGGAAAGAGATTTATTTAAAAACCTATTACTCCTACTTCCCTCCTTTCCTCTCTCTTCCCTTCCTTCTCTTTCTTTTCCTTTATTTATTTCGACCTTTACTGCGCACTTTCTATGTACTAGAGCTATATTCAGTGCAAAAGTTTCAAGAGAGAATAAAATCTACCATTAAGTATAGGAAATTGATGCTTTTAAGGTACACTGTAAAAAGAGGTGCTCAAGTAGAGTTAAGGTGATTGCATTCACCCAGTTTAAAAGATTAACACTTACCCTGCCTTGGCCCATGGAGTCTCCACAGCAAATAGTGTTCTAGGTGCACCCACGTCCTTACTTCCCTTAGCTAAGGATGGATGGATTTGGTGGTAATTTCACAGGCTTTTCTCATAGAATGTTTACTTTTACCTTTTGTCTTTTGTATAATACACAGGATTTATACACTGGGGTTCTTTTTCTTATCATTTAGTGCAGGACGTGTCAGCCTGAGCCAAGCCTTTTTGTCAAGATTTTGAGAACAGGCATCTCCATCACAAATTTCACCAGTGATTTTTGGCAGTCTGTGGATCACCAGGAAACAAGAACAAAGAAGGTACTAAGTTAACTGGTTGGAACCTCCTAAAGCAATATTTCTGAATTGGATGCATATGCTGTATAATGAGGCTAATTGCTACTGCTTCCCCTCTTTCTTCAGGTAACCCTTCCCCAACACTCACCACACCTGGCACTCTTCATGTACATAATTTGAACTGTTCTGTTGATGGAAAACTATTGATGAAAATGTTTCCAAGGGGAATAAACTTTTAAGAGATTTGAGGTTTGAAAAATTCAATATATAGTTTCCCTCTTAACCAAATAAAGAAAAAGCCATCAATTGGAAGAGAAAGAAATGTCAGCTTCATTCCTGACAGGTCTGTTAGAGACCATGGCTCAGCTTGAGAGCTCCACGTGCTGGTCCACAGGTCTAGAACTTGTACAGCGCATGAGAGGAAGTGGTGGACTTTCCAGAGACATTATATCTAACGGGTTCACCAACTCACACTGATTCAGGATAAATGGGAGATAACAGAAATAGAGATCTCTTTCACATAATGCTGAAATTTTCCCCTTCCACTTGAGAAATGCGGAGCAATTAATTCACTCCACCTCAAGTTGTAGGGGGAAGAGGAATGGGCAAAAGGACCAAGGAAATGCTTTCTTATGCAAACCAGAGAAATTGGAAAGAATTACTGCAGCAAATCTCCCAGGAGAAACTATGTACATTTCTGTCTAAAAGCACCATAGATACAATACCTTGTAGTATGCGACTACCATCTTGGTGACCTCCATGGAAACAAAGTAAGTTCTAAATTTCTTTGAGCTGGCTTGGTTTCAGTCTTCATTTTTATTAGCACAGGAGCCCTGGGGGCCATGACTCCTGAGGAGGTAACCAAAATATTAAAAATTTCTTACAGTAGATAATACAGAATATCACGTGTTCTGTATTGTATAAGAGGAGAAGAGGGAGCGAGCTTCTGCCGTCTAGTAGACCTTACTTCCTGACTCACCACACAGTACCAATTGAAATACTGACTAAACGAATATTAAGGACGACAGAGTTTTCTTCTTACCTTTTTAATTGATGAGGACAGCTTACTAATTAGCCCGCTTAAAAGCTAATATTTCCCACCAAATGCATAGACTCTCCCCAAAAAGTAGATCAATATTAGCCCTATCCTTTGATAGGAAAAAGGGGAGAATAATGCACCAGTTTTATTATTTCCATGATTATTCTGGTGCAAAAACCTCATTAAGAGGAGCAACATCAGCTATAGCAGCATGTATTGCTAATTAAAACAAATCCCTTATATTATAGTGACTAAACAGAAACCAAATAAAGATAGGAGTCTGAAACCTCCAAAATATGGAGCTCTAGAAACTAATACTTTACATTTGTATAAGATAATATAATATTTCGTGAACGATTAAGAATCAGAAGAAGAACCAGAAGTCACATAAGTTGACCCCTCATTGTTATTTTTTACTAATAAAATGTTGATAGTAAAATAGGTACCACACTTTATAAAGCATATGTAATGAACACTGTTTGTATGTCAAGATTAACTATTTCAGCACATATTCAAATACGTACTCATAAAATTGTTTTTTTTTCTTAGCTTTTTATTGAAGCCCCAGTAAAAATCCAGGAAGTAGAAATGAATTGAGGTAGGCAAACCTGACCACACGGGAGTCTCTGGCTGTTACAGACAAAGCCGTATTTCCCCAAAATTTATATGTTGAAATCCTAAACCCTAGTATCTCAAAATGTGATTGTATTTGGAGATAGGTCTTTTAAATAGGTGATTAAGTGAAAATGAGGCCATTAAGGTGTGCCTCAATCCAAGCTGATTGGTGTTCTTGTAAGAAGAGGAGATTAGGATGCACAAAAAGGAAAGGTCATGTGAGGACACAGTGAGCGGGAAAGTGGCCATCTACAAACAAGGAAAGAGGCCACAGAAGAAACCAGACCTGCTGACACCTTGATGTGGACTTCTAGCCTCCAGAACTGTGAGAAATAAATTTCTGTTGTTTAAGCCAACCAGTCCGTGGTGTTTTGTTCAGCCCCAGGAAACTAATACTCTCTCCATTCTTAGGGACTGCACGTGGTTTGACTCTGCCAGAAAAGCTGATTCCAGACTCCAGCGAGCTTGGTTTCAGGATTACTAGATACTTAAAGGTTACTCACAAGTAAATAGAAATCAGATATAATAGAGGTTATTAATAAGAAAGAGTTTTCTAAATTATAAATTTTAATGCTTTATAATTCATTTTTTGTTTAAAAACTACAATTTCTAAGTTTAAAGGAGCTCACATGCCTTGTTCAAGTGTATCCATAGGTAAAACTGTAACTAATTTTAGTTCTTAACTATGAAATTGATAAGTTGATTATAAACACGTTTGTGAAAATTAAATTCTTCCTTAAAGACCAGTACGCATACTTATTAAAGCAATTATATTTATTAAAGTTACAGAAGCATCAAAGAGCTTAATTAATGAACTGGCATTTGAAATTACTCCATGAAGCAGGCATTACCCTATTTTCTCTTTAGCTCTATATTAATACATGCATTTAATAGCGGAGTATGATATTCACATTGGCAATCTTAGTTAACGTTTTTACCGTAGTTTCTATATGTCAGGTTTGTCCATCTTTAATACTTTATTTAACTCTTCCTCACACTATTCAAATTTTCTTAACACAAACCTAACCCTATAGCATCAGGCAAAACACAGTAACTTCAAGCCTCCTCACTTAATCCAAGACTGACTATGGCACATTTTTCATTATAGCCCATGGAGTCTTAGAACTGTATCAAAGTCGTGTTTATTAAATACACTTAAATTATGAAAGTATTATGCAATTAGATATAAAATAGGCAATGCATATTCACAATCTCATAATCTTTAAATTGAAATGGAAATAAAACCTTGCTATTTTTTTGGATAATATAGATATTAAAGAGAATAAAAAAGTAAGTCCGTGCTCCCACCACAGTGACAGTATTACTTTGGAAGAATTTTTTCAGGTCAAGATTGTTTGATATGATCGTACTGCACTGACAATTTTATACACTGTTTTCCTTCATAGTTTTATCTCTTTGATGTTTTTTCATATATTACATTTGCACTAAGTTCTAATAGGTATGTTCAAGCGCTCATCGTAAAAATCAAAAAAATCTTTACCTAGGGTTATGGCAAAGACACAGTTCAGGATGTTGGAAGAGGTAACTGAAAAAGCTATAAACCATTTAAAAGCACACATTTATTCAACAGGCTTTTTGAACCATCAAATCAATTAAGCAATTAAGTTAATTCAGCAATTAAGCAGCTATGTTAGCCCACAAAGAGGAGAGAGATGGGAGAGGAGTAAATGGCGCATCCTCTCTTATGATAGAGACTGATGGGGTCAATCTCTCTCTATTTTCTTGGAGAGTGGGTCCCTTCCAGCTGGTGCTTCATGGCCTCTATTCACTGATAGCCTCATCCTGTTCTGCTCAACAAGTTGCTTATTCTCTGGTATCTTTACTCCAGTCTGTGAAAATTCTCAGCATATTCTGAGGAGATGCAGTGACCAATGTTGTGGATCTCTGATACTTAATGGCACAGAGGGCTTTTTATGCTACTAATGGCCCTGGGTGTTATATATGAGTCTGTTAAAAAAAAGTTACTTGTTTATAAATTATGTTTTACTTGTTTACAACATTAGGACAGTTTATATCTTAAGCATATAGCAAGTCTTTACTTTTGAGTGAGCTAAACTAACAAGTAGGTAAATAGTTTTATTTACTTTGCTTATTTTCCTGCACAATGCACCACAGTAAACAACTCGGGGTGAGACATCCTTTACACAACTTATAACTTACCCTTACTGCATCCATATTATTAAATAACACCATCTTTGATCATATTTTAAACATACGTTTGCTTTTATATACATACATATACATAGAAATATATGTGTATGTATTTACACAACTCTCATTGTGATGGTTGTATACATATGGACAGATGTTTAAACACACACACACACACACAGATTAGTCAGGTGTGTCTAGAAAAACAGAAATCACTCTAGACATTTAATCAAAAAAAGCATCCAATATAGGGAATTATGTGCCTGTGGGGCCATTGGCAGCCATGGAGGGGTGAAGGACACAGAGATCACTGTTAGCCTTGATGGACTCAGGAAGCACTAGAATTTCAGTAGGTAGACATCAAAATTTTAGCTTCACAAGCACCAAAGCAGAGGCATAGGATCACAACCGTAGACTGCTCTAAACCTCTCATGTGAGGTCTTCTCTTGGCTCTGTCTGCTTCTACTCTAGAAGCATAATTCTTCTCCTTCTTTTCTACCTTCCGAATGTCATCATAGTGTCTCTCAGTTAGTCTACCCTGAACCAAAATTCTGCTGACAGGTGAGTCTTGGAAATGTAGGTGCTAGGACTATAGAAGAGCCTAAAAAGCTAGGGATGGTATGGAGTATAAGCAGATGATATCTGTTATATCCGAGATATTACATACATGATTTGCTAAACCAATTCACTATACTGGAATAATTTTCTATTTCTATTACTTCTGAAGATGAGGATAATTTAGGGTGCTTACTTTCTTGAAGTGTGATGATGAGGAATTTTCTTCAGTGTTTGTATGGATTACGGTATCTCCAAATTATACTTTTGATGGATCAGGAAGAAAAGGCCAAGGAAAGTCACTGCGGATATGATTCCCTTGTTCCTTGGGCAATGTAAGTATTAGTACTAGATAGAATCTCAAGTTTATTAGTAAATAAAGTTATCTGTATGATTTTTTTTTTAAGAAATGGGACATATGGAAAACATTGACTACATTTTTTAATCTGTTCTGATCAGTGATGTAATTGTTTAAAATCACCTTGTATTCTGACAAATATTTGACTGTTATTTATATTTTTAGAGCTGTTATAGAATTTATTTTTTTTCTATAATAATATTTTCCTAGGTATTTGGAAAGGAACTTTAGAAATGAATTTATAGGCATTCCATCTTCTTTGTGACCTGTATAGTGTACATTTCAAAGATACTATGTGGCCTAATATTTGAATAAATAATAAAGATTATGCAATAAAACTAAATTTTTAAATAGTAGCAAAACTGATTAAGTGAATTGACTTTTATGACAGGAAATAGAAAAGGAGACTTACTGTGATAAATGAGAAACCATGAAATTAATGATGACTCTAAAACTGCCTAACTCCTCAAATTCAATTTACAAAATCTATCATTAATATGCTCTAGCCTGGAAAATAAAGAAAGTGATTAAAACAATTAAATAGATACCTCTCATATCTCAAAACACCTTAATCTTTCCATACGGTGGATACATTTCTTAAGATCTTAACTAAAATACCCTCATGAGGTCTGAATGGAAAAATAATCTCTAAAATGAGTTTTCTTGCTCTCACCACAAGGAACTCTTAAAATGAGAACATATTGAGTTGTTCATTCATTTGTTATTTTTTTAAATTTAAAAATATGTACTAAGTAATTTTTATTTGTTCAACACTATTTATACACTATGAATTTAAATATAAGGATGGGGCAAGAACCTAATTGTTTTCTAAAAACATCAAATAGAAGTTAAAAAGAGGAGTCAATTAAAAATTAAACCGGTCTTAAAATTTCAAAGATTTGAATTTATGTTAGGAGAACACTATTCCTTTTTGGGGGCCCAGAAAATACTTGATCTCAGATTCGTCCCCCAAAACCCTCTGATTAAAAAATACATATTAATTGTCTCCTTTTTATAACTCCATCTTTGGAAACAACATAGAGAGAAGGGGTTGAACTAGCTCTCTTGTTGTTCGAAGGCAGAGTCTTTGTCTCAAACATTAAGCTAAGAAGTAGAGGGAAAACCAGAGTTCTGAGGCCAAGTCTGAGTCACGTGCCCTGCATTTTAACCAGGTCTAAGACACCCCACATGAACTACCAGCAGGGAAAATGTCAGTAGAATGGATGACTTCAAAGAGGAAAGGAGGATTCTGTAACAGAAATGGTGCTGTGCAGGCTAACACAACAGCTGTCCATTGTGCAGACATTCAGCAAGTAGTTATGAGAGGGTTGTGTGTTATTAAATTGAGTTTAAGGGTTATTACCAAGGAAATTTAACTTGGAGCTTTTCAAAATCTTCACTGATGTGTAGAACAACCAGGAATTTGCCAGATAAAAGGCAGAGAGGGACTGGCCTTGTTCTATAGTGGTTAAGTCCAGCACACTCCACTTTGGCGGCCCAGGTTCACGAGTTTGGTTCCTAGGACTGGACCTACACCACTCATCAAGCCATCTTGTGGAGGCAACCCACATACAATATAGGGGAAGATTTGCACAGATATTAGCTCAGGGCTAATCTTCCTCAAGTGAAAAAAGAGGAAGATTGTCAACAGATGTTAGCTCAGAGCAAATCTTCCTCACAAAAAAAAAAAAAAAGGCAGAGAGATGGAAGTAGGTCAAAAGAGATATTTTAGACAGAATAAATAGCAAGTGAAAGGAATAAATGTGAAATGTTGAGGAATAGTTAGTAAACTGGAAAAAGCTCAGAATGCCTACAATCTAGTGAACAAGGTGGAGAGATCAGCAGAATGAGAGGGCAGAGCTATAGAAAGGAAAAGAGGAACTAGACTATAGGCCATGGTTGCAGTTTTAAACTTGGTCTTAAAAGCAATGAGAAACCACTGAAAGATGAGATTAACATGATGTAATCATGATGAGTTTAAACATGATGTGTGTAAACACGATGTGTTTAAAAACCACAACCTTGCCGTTCTGTGCAAAATGGAGTGGGTTGAACAAGGTTTATGGAACAGGAAACATTTAGTAGGCTGACAAAGTATTTTAGACGGTAGGTGATGGTAAATTGGCTGACAAAGAGAGAGAGAAAGAAATGAGCATGTTTGAGAGCTATTTAGTGGACAGAAGTGATAAACCTTGGAAGAGAACAAGAGAAAGGAGAGCTAATTCATTCATCTCACACATATTTATTGAACTACTGTAATATCACTGGTTTGGGATAACACTAAATGATACAAAAATCCCTGCTGTCATCAATTATATGTTCTAATGGAAAGAGAATTCTCAATGTTCAAGCTACAAGTCCTTGGATCCAACCTAACATATTAATTGAGAACTTTTATTGCAAGATGAATCTAAATCTGCGACAGGCTTGATCTATCATCAATGAAAGTCCCTAGTCCCCCAAATAAATTGGAAGAATATAATAAAGTGATGCATTCCCTGAAGAAAAATCTTCCAAATAGTTATTTTACATATGGACAGTCGATTAAAGGATGCCTGCTGAGAACAGACTCTTTGGTAGCCAAACTATCCTGACTGCCTGAGAACTCACTCTTCTTCTAGGATAGGAATCTTTGCCATTCCTGCCCAGAAAGACCACTGCGATTCTTTCTTCCTCTGTCATACTCCAAATGGCAACTTTTATTGCCATTCTCCTGTACCATTGTGTTTTGGACGTGTGAGAGTTTATAAAATTTATCATTTCTCCACAGATTGTTTGACTGTGATGAGCTCCATCGGCACCCAAATGAAAAGAATGCTAATCATCCTGAAAGTGGAATGGGGCAGGCTATGTGCTGTTTTCCTCTGGGGACAGGATGAGTGAGTTTTCAGTTGTGTATAGGATAGTTGCATTAGGTTAAGAGAGAACATTTTCTAAATGGAGTGTATGGGATGAAAGGTTCTGGACACCCATAGTAGTGGTTGAATATAGCTGATATACTGTGCTTTTTTCAATACAGTATTCCTACTCCTGATAACAGACACTATCTCTTTCTTTCAGAAACTATCCCACACTTCTGCTCTGTCCATGTGATCTGCGGTGAATGGATGCCAACTCCAGGTTCCAGGCTTGATCAAATTATATGAACCTGGTAGTCAGAGCACTTTCTTCCTAGGCCATATTGACTCGTTCATGCGTGGTCATAGAAAGAAAATGTAGACAAAAGAGGGAGAGGGAAGATTCCTGACTATGTTGTTTGAACTCACAGCAATAATAATGCTAAATCATCTCCGATATTAGCAGTTTCAATGAGTATAGGGGCTATGTCTGTCTTGATTACTGTACTATTCTCAGGCAATGGGAAAGTACCTGGAAGATAACAGGAAGATAACTGTTTGTTTAATTGAATAAAATCAAATTCAATTGAATATTTTAAATTGTTCCTGGACTGTGAAAGTGTAATCCTCAGATGAAAGGAGAAAAGAGTAAATTATATCGCACAATGAAATGTGCACTAAGTAGCCCTGAATTATTGATCTTCCTTCCATTGGACACTTCACCTTAAATCTTGTCTTTTGTAATCTTTTTCATGTTCTCAGCTCAAATTTCAAGCCAGGATACAAGAGAAAAAGGCTTTCCTTGCCACATTTACTCCGTTCTTCATAGCATTTGGAAGACTTTATGTTCATTATTTTAGAATTTTTTCATAATATATTCCTTAGTCCTACTTGTAGTCTACTAGTAAGATACACTGCATTGTTTCTTCTTTATTTACAAGCAAAAGGCTTTTTTGACCAGATAGTTGAGAAAGGGAACATAGGAAAATTAACAGTTATGGGTAGGAACATAATGAGTTGAGTTCTGGATGTGTTGGGATGACATGCTGTGTGATATCTGGGTGGAGAAATCTGGTATAGTCTGCAGAGTAGAAGGAAGTTTTGAGTTGGAAAAATACATTTCAGGGTTATCATTTTATAGATGCTAAGTAATTGTAAACAGGCAAATAGATGAGCCCATTCAAGGAGGATATCTAGACTCAAAAATGAAGAATGGAATCAGGGACAAACTAATATTTGTGGTACAAAGAACAACACATAAAAATAAATGTAACAAAAGTCAAGACAGTAAATATATTATGAAGTAAGATTAATGTAAACTGAAGACAGATCAAATAAGATTCATTAATTTGTTCAACAAACATTTATTAAACTACTACTATGTGCCAGGCACTATTCTAAGTGTTGTAAAACAGTAGTGAATGAAACTGAAAATGATCTCTGTTCTCCTAGGACTTAAATTTGTCCACTCCACTGCCTTCCACACACTGCTGCCACAAGGGGAGATAGGCAAGGGGCCCATGAACGGATCAAGAAGAGCTGCACCATTCAGCAAAGAATGTCCATCCCCAGTTCAGCATAGTTTAAGACTGATCAGGAAGGCATAACATCTCAACATTGATTGGAGGCAAGAGATGAGATTAACTGAAAAGGCCCATTGGATCGAAATATCTTTAAAGTCCTCAAGAGATAGGTGCAGCCAATCCTGGAGGATTGCCTGACACGTGGCAAGAAACTTGCAGGGGAGGTTGTGTGACTGTTCTGGGTGCCTATAGCAGGGGGTTCACAGGGTAAACAATATTTATTTCTACCCCCATTGATCTCAAATGTTGTAAATGGAGTTAGTGTCGTGCTCAAATAACTCACAGGTGACAGCTGATATGTGGGCCCCACACCTAAGTGGATCTCAAGAGTTGAGAGTAGACCATGGGTAACTCAAAGCCCTGAACTCAACCTATGTCCTATACAGGTAAGAATCACCAAAAACCAGCCTGTCATCCCCATTCTGGCCATCCAGTATCATACTATAGTGGGAAAGAAATACCATGCTGGCCAGCAGGATCAGTCTGTTTACCAGGCTGTCTTCCTGGAACCAAGGCCCTGGGACAATCACATGAGGGAGTTACAGAACACCTCAGGACATCTAGTCAACCCCACACACAGCACAGAAGGTTGGAAAACTCCCCAAAAGAAAAAACAGGGACCTTGTCCCATGAGATTCACAGTGGCAGATCAGTACACCATTGTGACAGTACTGCCAGTGCCCACAAGACTTAATGGGCTTGTGGCCCTCTGCCCAGATAGCACTACTGGCCCTGGCTGCTCCTAGCCACCAGAGGACAACTTAGAAAAACTGAGAAAAACACTCCAATGCACAAGAGACTCCGAGGCACCAGGCTGGGCAAAGGCCCTCTTTTTCAGGTCTAAGGGTCATATTACAATGCACTTTCCAAACAATCTACTAGCCCTCAAATCCTTGTCTCAGGTCACCTTCTATGACAGGTATGTTCAACTAAATTAACACAGCAAGTATTCACAGAACTGACAGAAATGACTGCTTGTATTGACTGAACTTGGTACAAATCCAAGTTCTACCATGGGGGTTGCAGAAGTAGACATATTATTTAATTTTCTAAGCCTCAGTTTCCTCACTGGAAAAATGAAAACAACTTTTTCCTTATAGTACTATTGTAAGGGTTTAAAAGGATCAGATATGCTAAGTTCCTCACACCATTCCTGGCAAAAAATAAAAACTCAACAAAGAGTATCTCTAATTAACCAATTAAAGTCTTCTTTACTGCAATTTGTGATAAGGAAATAAAGGAAATGGTGTCTACCCTCCAATTCTTTCCCTCATTCTGATGGAAAATGGAAAATATGTCCAATGAAAAAATGTAAGATTTATAAATAGTAATGAATCTCCATATAGGAAACTAAATACTAAGATTATATTTTAAATAATATAAAACTATGAAAATAAATTGTCAACTCCTACTCAAATCAGTTCATCAAAACACTAGATGCTTGAATAAATTCCCAGTTATTCACTGAAATGTTGTTATAGGTTAAAATAAATTAAATTATCATGCTTATTTACTACTAAATTTTAAAAAAATGAACTCTATGTATTCTGGTGACTCAATGACTAATCACCTGACCTGAAAAGGACAGGCGTTGACTAGATGTGTGTCAGGTAACTGTCTTAGTCTGTGCAGGCTTTTATAACAAATTATTAGAAGTTCAAGATGAAGGTGCTGGAAGATCCAGTGTCTGGGGAGGGCCCGCTTCCTGGCTTGTTGATGGCTGTCTTCTCCTTGTATCCTCACATGGCTAAGAGCAGAAAGAAGCAGGCTTTGTAACAACTTTTACACAGGCGCAAATCTCATTCAAGACGGCAGAACCCTCCTGACCTCATGTAATCCTGAGTACCTCCTAAAGACCCCACCTCCTAGTACCATCACAGTGGGGAGTAGGGTTTCAACATACGGATTTGGGGGAGACATAAACATTCAGCCCATAACAGTAACCAAGTTCACAGGAACTTAAAATGCATATAAAGGGTAAAAATACACCCATTTTGAAAGACTGTGTTATGTTACTTTTTTTTTTTCTAACAAATGCTAAGATACCTATTAGAATAGTGACAAGTATGACTTCAAGAGTTTCTCTGAGACCATTTTTAATAGTAAGTGAACGTTGATTTTTTTTGTTGGTTAAATACAGCTTAAGTGCAATAAATATTCATCTGAATCACCAATGACTAAGATACAGAATACAAATAAGAAAAGAGTAGAGGAGAATAACTCATATGAATAACAGGTGCAATTTGAGAGTCAGAGGAAAGAGAGAGCCAAAAATGCTGAAATAATCATTATATTTAGTCATTAATGGGGTGATGCCAAAAAGACAAAGTAGCTAACTTTATTGTAAATTTAATATTAAAAATGATTTAAATTTTGTGCATATCATTTAAGCATCACCATCAACAATGATTACCTTTAAAATAAATAAACTCTCCCAGCATATAAAGCTTGATTCCTACAACTATATGATCTCCTGTTCTTGCACCTTTCTGGAAGCTTATTCTTTCCAAAAATATTTATTGTATGTTCTACTCCATGCTCAAACTTATCCAGACACTGGGGAGCCTTCTTACAGTTTTGTGAAGAAGTAAACAATAAATTAATAACACAAATAAAATAACACTGTTTCTTCTCAGGCATATTTACTGTATGCCTTTTATTTTTATATTAATATCTATATTTCCTATGGCTTACAGTTATTCTATCGTCCATCCAGATGTTCTCAATTATTCCTCAAACATCAAATATGTATACACCTTTGATTCTCAAAGCCGTATGTTTGTACCTGACCTTCTCTTTCAGCCATAGCCTTAAATTTCCAACTATTCTATCTGATATGACTAAAATAGAATGTCATCTAAGTTGGTTCCTGGCCTGTTCCATGCAAGAACACACTCCAAAGAAAAGTCTTTCTATGTGTTTTTTTTTTCATTTTTCACATCCTGTTACTAACAAAATCTGATATTTTTAACTTTTGAATTGTTTATTCATTTAACAAAACTTTACCACTTATTCTATGTCAGGCACTAAAAACAGAGAGAGATAAAAAATATATAGTTTTTAAAATGTGGTAGTTATTTTTTGGAAAACATGATTCATTATAACACAGTATGAAAAACAGTATGATGAAAAGTCATATGTCGTCAGCATGAAGGAAGATCCGCTCAGACTGAGAGTGGAGCGGTCTAGGAAGAACTCCAAGAAAAAAGAGTCATTGTAGCAGCGACTTGAAGTGCAAATAAGCACTGTTTAGATGTCAAAGCAGGCTAGAAAGGGGATTCTAGACAAAGGGTCGGCTGGTGCACTGTCATTGATTGTGATAGAACATAGTACTTTCTAATATGATCAGATGGTTATTATGACTCAAGTCAATAGATTGGATATCAGGAAATGGCAAAAGATGAGTTTGGATAGCCAGGGAGGAGCTAGATAGCGCTTGATCATTGTCCTGAAAGCTATGAGAAGTATTTGAATGGTTTAAACAAGGGATTTGCATCAAATATGTGCATTTGGAAAACCACTGTCAGTATTGTGAAGAAAGAATGTCATGAATATCAGCTTGGATGCAACATAACCTGTTAGAGACAAACAGCTCTCCTAGTGTCAGTAATCTAGGGTTCTGTTCTAGGTTTCTCTGACTCCAAGTTCTATACTCTCATCAACCCTGCTATAGGGGCCAAGATGCTTACCAAGAAATATGTACCAACTTAGTTATGTACCCCATGCCTTTCTTCTAGTCTCATCTTCCAGCACTTACACTTCATAATGTTTACTCCAGTAAGACTGAGTTTTTAGTTCACCAAAACACCAGGATACTTCATGCTTCTGGACCTTTGCTTGTATTATTCACCACGTCCATATCTGCAAGTGTTACAGACAAAATCAGTATGGACCCCCATGGGAAGTTTAATTTGGATGTCAAGACTGATGACATCATAAACAAAGGGTAATGAAGGTTTCTGGGGTAAGCAAGACAGTCATTCCAAGCTGGTCTAAAAAGGAAAGAAGTGGGGAAAAGAGATTGGTTTGGGGTTTTTATGGTGGTTCAGGATGGGGTTCCTTTATGTCAGCAAAGGCTTGCTTGATTTGAAACTCCCACTGGTGTCCAAGGAAAGAACACCTGTGCTTTCTTATCAGCTTATCCAGATGCAGAGCAGAGGAGAGGAAGTGGTGTGAGGCTTAAAGCTGTCAGCAGTCAAAGATCAAAAAAATTGAGTTAGACCTTTTATTACAACTCACCAATGATGTTGCTGATATAAACAGAAATAATTATCAAACAGTCATGACTTCTAGAATAAGGTTTACCCACTTACTCTGCTTTTATTTTTTTCTCCATAGCTCTTACCACTACTTGACAAGCTTCATTTTTTAATTGCTTATTGTCTTCCTTTCATGCTAGAACATAAGTTTTGTGACATCATATTCTTGTTCTATTTTGTTCACTGCTGTATCTCCAGACTATAAAATAGTGACTGACTTATAAGTAGGTGCTTGTACTTTTAAAATTTTTCATTTATTTATTTATTTATTTTTGCTGAGGAAGATTCACCCTAAGCTAATATCTTTTGCCAATCTTCCTCTTTTTTTATGTGAGCCACTGCCACAGCATGGCCACTGACAGACAAATGGTGTGGTACCATGCCCTGGAACCAAACCCGGGCTACCAAATCAGAGCACGCCAAACTTTAACCACTAGACCATCAGAGCTGGCCCTCAATAAAGACCTTTGAGTACATTAAAGATAAGTTGAGGGAAAGGTGCATTGCAATAGCAGGTATTTGGAAAGAAATCTTAAAAGAGGCAAGATTGGTCTGAATTTGAAAGGAAGAATGTGATTTCAACAGACTGATAAGAAAGGATATTTAAAGCAGGGAAATGATACAACATAAAAAATTAATCTTGTACTTTGGCTATTTTTTCATTCTACTTTGTCTCCAATTTTTCCACATTAACTTGTCATTTAGTATTTGCTTAGGGTTGTCTCACCTGTCTATTGAAGCAAAAAAAAGAGTTCCAGTAAGAATGGCTTTGACAGTGATTGAGTAAACGCTCTTTGGTGATCTTGCTTTGTCTGTGGCATTAGGTATGGCTCATTGGTGGTATTAATGGAAAAGTTTAAAATAACTGAAATGATATATGAACTGAATGTTCCCAACAAACTGTACCTGAGTGTCAGAACAACGTGCCAAACATGTTTATTAAAGGATGAATACAAAGACCAAAACTCAGGAAATAAATTGAATCTACATTATTATAATGGAGTTATGATACTTATGCATATAAGCGGAATAGGCATTGCTTTAAAAATAAGCAAGGCACTCACTGTAGTGATGTCACAGCATCTATCTTAACAGTTGTAATAACTTTCTGTCCAACTTCACTGCTCTTATTTTCCCCACTCCACTCTACTGTGCACATTACTGCAAGATTAATTTTCTTGAAGCAAAGCTAAGGTGTAGTTACTCCTTTTAGCTATTTATTAAACAAATATCTATAATGTGCGAGTAATGTGCTAGATCCTGGGAAACACATAGATATAGTCCTTATTCTCGTGAATTGCAAAACCTTCAATGGTTCCCTATTACTGAGAACAGCATTTCACAATGTATTTACGTTCATATGAATTAGGGAAGAAAAGATCCAATGGTCAAGTAGTGTGGATTCAGATTTCAGATTCAGTAAATTTTAAATCTACATTATGTCTTTGGATCTTCAAAGATGAATGGAGTATTTAGTATATTCCAAATTTTTTTGTTCAAAAATTTGTGTGTATGTGGAGCAGCTTTGATGGGGATGGGAGAAGTAACATTCTGCAGAAATGCTTATCTCACATAATTTTATAAATGTTCTTCTATAAATGACTTTGCACAAAGAAATTTCAATAGGCACTGTTAAAGGATAAAATAATTTATTGATTAGAGCCAAGTAGTGAAAAATTAGATCTTCGATTGTTTAAAGATGGCACTATGGAGATTTTGGTAGACTAATTGCAAAATGCCTTATGGGAAATAATAAAGAAGATTGTATTTCTCATTCTAGGATTCACATCATTGACAAGTCATCCCCCAGTGCTTGACATCTACAACATGAACAAAAAAATCAATTTCACATTTTGAAAATTCTGACTGTGTTCTTTAGTGTACCAAAGAGGAGGCATCTAGTTTACACATTCACTCATATACAGGTGGTATGGCACACTCATGAATGAGTACCAATATATTAAAAGGCGCCTGCATTTTCTGTCCATAGCACACAAAATATCATTTCAAAGACCAGATTCCTTTTTTGAAAGAAAAAAAAAGAATGAAAACTTGAGAATGGTGACACAATGAAATTAATTAGAACTTCGCTTTCAAAGTAAGATCATTAGAGAAACGCAATTTGCTATATGTAGAAATTATGTTTTCTTAATAACCTTGAGCAGTGAGAACCGACAAACAATCTTAAATACATCAACAAAATATTCATTATTTCCCCCCGAGCCAGAGTGTTTTCTTTAGTTGGTACTAGCATGCAACTTAAGAGCAAATTGCAATGGAAATTTTGTTGAGGTGGACTGAGAGCTCCTGCAGCTATTTACCATCACTAAAAACAAGTTGATTACACACCTTGTAAATTGCCTATACTCAAAAGCAGCATTGTTTAATAAAGGACAAATGAGAGAAAATAATATGTTAGAACATGACACCAAATTTAATAAAAACAAACTCTTGATGAGTTAAAAAATTACATAATATTTATATACGTCTATTACAACATTGCTTGTTAGAAAACACTCAGATTCTACAGATTATTTTGAGAGACTCAGATCAATTCAATAAGGCAAAATCTTCTGGATCTACCTGAGTGTATAAAAGTTTATCTTAATTCATTTGATGAATATAGTTGGCAGACTTCACCATTTCGTATATTGGAGGGTATATTATTTCAACTAACATAGTCATAAAGAAAGAGATCAAGTCAAGGAAAATGTGAGTTTATATAAAATTAAGACCAACACTACTTGGAGAAAGGATTGTCCTCACATTCTCAACTTATCTTCATAAAGCCAAAATCATCAAAAAAAAAAACTATATTTACTGGTTTCCATGTGGGTCCAAAATTAAAGTAATAATAATGATGATGATAATGATGACAAAAACACACGACAGAATGGAAAAATCCAATATTTGTTTGAAATGGAAAATTGCCCTGCAGGTGTCACTATTGACAATAATCATGTAGTATTTAGACTTCTTTATAAGTATCACAATGCCATTTATAATACGAAGCATAAAAATTAGTGCGTTCAAGTTGCAGAGTTAACATGTCTTGGCTCAAGGGAGCCCACAAGTCTGACTCCAATATTCTCATCAATATGATCCTAGCACAACATAATTGCAGAAGAATACACATATACAGGTATGCGTTAATACACACATTGGAATCAGAAAGGACTATGCATAGTCCTTTACAAGTGCGTCATACTAGTTTGGAACCTTGAAAATCATTTTTTAAGCCTTCCAAGTCTCAATGTCCTCATTTAATCATGGTGATACATAAACAATACGTATAACTCTTGACAAAATGACAAATACTAATATACCGTAAACTTCTGGCAGAATTACTAACATACACATTTTTCCTTGTTCTTTCCTTTCTTACTCTCTCTCTCTTTATTAGGTCTTTTTTCTTTTGTTTTCTTGATATACATGTATTCAAAAAACATGGTTAATATGGATATTTCCCTAGTAGCATCCATATTATTTTCTGAGATTTTTCAAAGAACAGGTTTCTCTTTCTGTTATTTAGTATTTTTTCTCATCACTGTTATTCAGCCTGTTACATCACTATCAAATAAGAGTTTGGACAAAGATAACCATTTTTAAGTACTTTTTCAAGAAATTTGGAAAACTACTTAGCCTTCTACATTGTTTGTTTCGCAGTGAAAATATATGCAATGCTACCAGACGATAGCCTTGAAAATTGCTTCAGTCTTATTGTTAAAGTCCTAGAACATGGCAAATCTGTCACCAATAGGTACAGTGACAGGGCATGTGCAAATACTGATTCTGTGACAAAATTCAGATTTTGTGAGGAAAACAAAGGTGAAGTGAAAGTAGAGCAGACATAATATATTCTCTCACTACACATGACTTTATAATTTCATATGCAACAACCTGATTCATAAAGCTCAATCAACAAATATTTATTGAGCACCTACCTTACACCAGTAGTCATTGCTCTCGGTCCTGGGAATTCGATCTGGTCCATAAATTTGATTTGATATATTAATTCAATTTCTTTAACTGTAAAAGAGAACATAAAGAATAAAAAATAATTTTAATACATATTTTCTGCAACTCAAGGAGATCATACTTTTGAGAACCTATTAATATATATTAAGAAAAGGAGTTGAAAGGTGAAATAAGTTTGAGAAATTGGTTTCGTTACTGCAGAATTTCTCAGAGCTTTTAATATGCATACTTGGGTGGTTTATTTCCAAGAAAGGAAAGTAGGCAGTATTTTCAAATCCTATTTGCCCATGGAACCCTTTTCTCTCAAAGCAACAATAAACATCTTTAAAAATTAGTGTTCTAGAGAAAAAGGCAAAGAGAAAAGAGGTAACAGGCCAAGGGAAAAGTCCAGAGTTTACAGAAAAATAATCTCCAAATTTTGTGAATTTTTTGCAAGAAACCTATGCATAATCAGTAGTGGTAATTTCCTTTTCTTCCATCTTTCCTTCCTTCCCTCCTTTCTTCCTTCCTTCTCTTCTCTTCTTCTTTCCTTCCTTTATTCCTTCTGTTACCAAACGAAGTGGGTTTGCCTGCTGGCAGTTAAAATCAGACTCTGGACCAGAAGCACTTGTCATTAGCAGCAAATGGGAGGCCATGCGGAATCATTTCCAAAGCTGTGGCTGTCCCAGAACAAAGGGAAGCAGGGGCCTTTTATTTTGGATGGGGAACAAATATTCAAAAGGGAGAGGTAAGCATTCGCTTGCACAGGCTCAGTTAGAAAACACACTTCCACATACATTGTACATTATGGTAATAAGGCCTAAGCACCTCCCAAAGAGGAGATCCTAGCATCAAAAACCAGGCAAAAGCCATAGGCCTTGCTTTTGTTGGTGGGGTTTGGTCTGGTTCAGGGTGGTCGGTGATTTCATCTCTTAAAGGCTTAAATGCATCTGAATCCATCCTTGAGTTCCTGGGGCAACTGGTGGATGACATTTCCTTCTTTCCTTTGTTGCTACAGCAAAGATCTTGTGCCCCTTTTTTGGTATGTTTTTATATTAAACATGGACAAGTTTTTGATGTTTTTTAATTGGCTCATTCATTCTCTTTACATGTTAATGTCAACATGGAATGGGAAGAGTGTCTCCTCTTTAACCAGATTTCAAATTTGTAGGCTGTTTAGCCTGAAGTAGAAAATACCCTCAAAGCAAAAGTAACCTTTATAGCTCTCCCTTATCTTTCCGAGCTCTCTTGTTTCCCTGTGATTTTGGCTGGGTAATTCTTTCTTAAGTTTGTCGGCATGTTGATGTTTCTATACAGTTCTGTGGAGTTTTTTGTTTTGGTTCCTTAACAAACCAGCATTTCCTTTGTTTTCAGGGGAATGATTGAATAAACTTGCTTGACATGACTACACCTCAGAATCTATTATGTTGAATTAAAAAAGCTTTTAATAATATAGTCAGAAATTTATTTATATTTAAGTTCTGAATAAGAGTGAAAAAATTAAAGCAATAGAAATGTTCAGAAATAGTACTGCAGTAGGGGAGAGAGATCAAGTTCAACTTCAAATACAACAAGGACAATTTATAGCCAAGGAGCAGGGTGAGGGGACGTCTGTGGAAGGAAAATTGCCAAGAGGCGACATCAAGGGTAGGGGGATTCCTGCTAAACCGACTTGACAGGATTCTTGCTGAAGGGAAGCCAAGGTGATGAGATATCAAGGGTGGAGTGTTCTCTCTATACTTAACTTAGCAGGATTCTTGCTAAAACTGGGCTTGGCAGGCCTGGCAAGGCCTGGGGCCCAAGGTTGAGGCATAGCTGAAAAGAGGGTTCAGAAAGATCTGACTAAAATTTGGTCAAGGAGAAGGTCTTTGTCACTAGTCTATTATAGATTTATTGAACTCTTGTTTTGAAAGAATTCTATTTACCTGGAATACTCATACTTCGCTCGTGAGATATTAAGTGAATAGCTACCATACTACGGTTACCTTTTTAGGCCAGGAGGAATCCAACAGTTAAGAAAAGCTCTATTGGAGGAAACACTTAATAAACAAATAGTTAAGAAATAAATAATCTTAAATATTTATTAGGAGTGGCAGTGGAAAGAGTTTCGAAAGGATGGTCTGGGAAGGATTTTCTGACTAGATAATATTTGAGCCATAGCTTCGTGACTGAGAGGAGGTCAGCCATAAAGAATGGTGGGAACAGTATTCTGGACGGAGGCAGCTGGCAAAGAGCCCGAAGCAGGAACAAATCTGGGACTACCCTGGAAATGAGCTCTCTGCTTTCACCCTTACTCATCACTGGTCTATTCTTAAGGAACATCCAGACCAATCTCTTCAAAATATAGATAAGATTCTCATTTTCCTGCTCAAGACCTCTCAATGACTTCTGGCCTTCTTCAGGTTAAAATCCATAGTCTGTATGTGGACTACATGATCTGTTCCTTTCTCTATGCTCTGTTCCTTCATACCAACCTCTAAAGTCGACTACTTCCATTCTCATCCTAGCTCATTCAGCTGCAGCCATCGTGGCTTGTTTGCTGCAATTTGAAGACACCAACGTGGTCCTCAAGAACTTTGGACTTACCACTTCCTTCTCCCTCAGAAGATTTCATGACTCTCTCACTCGATGTTGGTCTCTGCTTCAATGTCAACAGAGCAAGGAAGTCTTTATTAATCATGCTCAATTTAAACGGCATCCTACCATCTCACTCTCCAACTGCTTACTCTGTTATTTCTTTTTCACTGTATTTAGAACTCCTAATGTTTTATGTTTATTATTTGCTTTCACTCACTTTGCTGCCTCCTAAAATGTAAGCTCCAGGACAGCAGAGATCTCCTGATTTCATTAAGAAGGGTATCCTCAGCACTAAAAGAGCTCTTAAAAATGAAGCAGGTATTTAATGCTTATTTCTTGACTGAATGATCTCTCTTAGCTATTCACTATTATAATCTCCATTTGACTGAAGAGAAAATTGTGATCGCAGAGTTTGTATAACTTACCTAAAGCTGCACGCCTGGTAAGATACAAATCTGCTTATATCTTTCTAAAAATGGTGTTTTTAAACACTTAGTAGAACACGTTTGGTAGTTACTGATAACAATGTAACATTTACTAAAAACAATAAAAATTTTAACAATTGTTATATCTTTAAATTATAGAAATACAACTTTAAAAATTTTTTTATGGTGGGTAAAGAATAAATGAATATTTCCTAGCCAAATACAACTTTAGGAAATATTAGAAAACTTGAGAGGAAGTACTTCCAATGTGTGTATCATGTTTTATAAGTAATGATTGTGTTGCAAGATGATCCTCCAGGAAATTGTTCCATAATTGAAAGTCCATTTTCCTGGGGGGGAAAAATCAGATACAAAAATTCAGCAATACTGCAAATGTTGCAATACCAAGTGCTAACAAGTATTGACTAACAGAGGTCTAATTAATTTGTAATGATTTTAAAAGATGAACTATTATATATCGCTTCTCTTTCATCTGACTCATGTTAAAAAGAAAAAAAGTTGTGGTGTTCATAGACTGTCTAGTCCATACATACAAATACGAAATTAGGTGGTCCAATTCAAAGCAAGAGCTGTCAGATAAAGGGGATATATTTCACTTCTCATCCTCTAATCTAGAAATTTCCATATCTTTATCTTACAAAAGCTTTCATGTGCTTTACATTTTCATGTGTTTTGGAAGTTGCATACTTTTTACCAAAGTTAGAGGTTAGAACTGAAAGCATTTAGAAATAAGCCATCCTACTTCAAAGCAAGAGAAATGTAGACGCATCGGAAAATAATTATTTTTAAAGCTTTTGGATGAATACGTGAAATGAGAGATAAAAGAGCAGGTAGAATGATTACTTGATAAATTGGAGTATTGTGTTTTGAAAGGAAGGCAAATACTAAGCAACAAAGACAATTGAGAGACTACATAGTTAAACCCTCTCATGAAAGAAAAAAATTCCTCCTCTTACCCAGAGTTTGAGGCTGTCTTTAGCATAAAAGATAGGGTTGCAATTAGAGTGATGTACAGCACAAGTACCAAATTATGTTTATTAGTGGATAAAGATTCACAGGTAGTATTTTTTGTGTTGTTAAAAATGAACATTACATGAACGGGCTTTGATAGAACATAATAGAACCTTTTTGCTATGATGATATATTTTCTTTTTAAATGGCTTTAACTGAAAAAGCTGTAGAAGTGACTTATCTTTAGCAATTCCGTTAGCCACTGCCAATTAGGATCTTAAGGAATTTATAGGAACTTAAAAGACAGGTGACATAACTTTTAGAAACCATGGCAGCAGAAGTTATCAAAATAAAATATAAAAGAAAGGATTTAAACTCAGGGATATGTATATCAGTGAAACAATTAGTTAACTTAATTACGCAGATCATAAATCTGATAATTCACTTGTTAGGATGTTTATTATTACAAATCGTGAAGTAAGCTACTGTGCTATATCCGATTAAATTTCGGAAGAAAAGCTCCTTCTTGGTAAGAGAGCAAAATTAGTTCATTTCTTAAAGTGCATTAAATCTTTATGTCAACTGACTTATTTAGGATACTAAGGAAGAAACTTATCAGACATAACTTTTGCATTCATATTCATATGCGGGTTTTCCACAGCAAATGTGTAGCCCTGGGCAGATTTCTGGCATTCAACAAACTTCTGTGCTATTTTCCCTAGATGTGTATCCTTGCTGTTGTTATGTGTGGTCAAGTTGACTCCAACTCCTGGAGAGCCTGTGAATGAGTGATGGCCACAATGTGCCATCCTCAACAGCCCTACTCAGCTCCTATAGACTCATGACCATGGCTTCCTTTACAGAGTCAATGCATCTCGTACTTGGTCTTCCTCTTTTCCTGCTGCCTTCTACTTTTCCCAGCATTATCATCTTCCCCAAAGAATCCTGCCTTCTCTTGTGATGTGCCCAAGGTAGGACAGCCTCAGTTTTGTCATTTTTGCCTCCAGTAATAGTTCAGGCTTAATTTCCTCTGGGACCCACTTGTTCATCTTTCTGGCAGTCCAGGGTATCCACAGAGCTCTCCTCCAAAGCATATTTCAAAGGAGTCCATTTTTTTCTGTCAGACTTCTTCACTGTCCAGTTTTCGTATCCATACATAGTAATCGGGAATACGAGGGTGTGGATAATCTTGGCCTTGGTGTCTAATGACACTCCCTTACACTTGGTCTTTCCCAATTCTTTCATCGCTGCCCTTCCAAGTCTCAGTCTTCTCTTGATTTCTTGGCTGCAGTCTCCATTCGATTCAAATTAACATCATTCATAATTAAAGGAAAAGATCACTGGGGGGATAAACATTTGGTGCGTATATGCTCCTGTGGAAACACAAACACACACAAGTACCCTGGTGGGTGCACACACTGACGTTGCGATGAAGCAAGGTAATGATACTCCCTTTGTTCTGAGAATTCTTCAGTACCACTATTCAATTCTTTAACTACAGCCTTGAAAAGGTAGAATCTAGAATCATGTAAGGAACCAGAAAGCAAGATAGGTATACAATAATGGCATCATAGGGTCTTTTTTGGAAAAAAAAAAAACATGTAGAGGAATCAAGTGAGAGTTCAGTTTCTAGAAGAGGCAAGCAGCATCCTCCTTACAGCTTAGAAACATCTGAAACAATAGGAAAAAGAAAATGCCTGCTCCTCAGAATTGGGTGGAAAAGCAATCAATTTGAGGAAGACTGACAGCATTAAAAAATTTGTGAATAGGGGGCTGGCCCCGTGGCCGAGTGGTTGAGTTCGCGCGCTCCGCTGCAGGCGTTCCAGTGTTTCGTTGGTTCGGGTCCTGGGCGCGGACATGGCACTGCTCATCGGGCCACGCTGGGGCGGCGTCCCACATGCCACAACTAGAGGAACCCACAACGGGAAGTATACAGCTATGTACTGGGGGGCTTTGGGGAGAAAGGGGAAAAAATAAAATCTTTAAAAAAAATAAAAATATAAAAAAAAAATTTGTGAATAGAACTTGGATAAGTTGGAGGAAAATTTGGTAAAATTCTTACATGCATTCTATTCCAAATTACAGCAAATGAAATAGAAAGATGAGAGAAATTCTTGTATAGCAGTCTGAGAATATTTAGTGTGACCGAAATTTTGCTTTGGTTTTATGTTAGTCTCCTAGGGCTGCCATAGCAAAGTACCAAAAACTGGGTGGCTTAAAATAACAGAAATGTGTTGTCTCACAGTTCTGGAGGCTAGAAGTCTGAGAGCAAGATTTTGGCAGGGCTGTGCTCCTTCTGAAGCCTGTGGGGGAGAATTCTTCCTTGCCTTTTCCTAGCTTCTGGTGGTGGCCGTCACTCTTGGTATTCCTTGGTCTGTGACAGCATCACTCCAGGTGCCGCCTCTGTCTTGACATGGTGTTCTCCTTGTATCTCCCATATCATCTTCTTACTGTGCATGTCTGTCTCTGCGTCCAAATTTCCTCTTTTGATAGGGACACTGGTCATCTTGGATTAGGGACCACTCCAGTGACTTTGTTTTTACTTGATTACTTCTGTACAAACACTATTTCCATATTTGGTCACATTTCAAAATACTCAGGGTTAGGGCTTCAACGCATCTGGGTCCTGGGGGAAGAGACAGGACTCAACCCACAACAGTCTTACTCCCAATATGTTGCATTAGAAACTTATGCGCTGGTCCAGGGTCTAAAATTTGAGGAGGCTGTATGCACAGAGATAAAGAACTGAGATCCAATACAGATGGACTCTACCTATGACTCAGAGTGCATCTCATCCTCTGGCACATCACCGCATCACAATGTCTCTTCATCTGTAAAAAATAGTACTCCCCATAAAAGCTATGAGGATTGACAGGATACTGACCTTGAGAGTCCAATCTCTAAAAGACCCTGCTAATCAACATCACAAGAGTAGCCTCTGTTCAGTTTACATAGCAAAGTGAGGCCTACATATGGATGAAATCTAAGACCTAGACCTTATAAGTGGTTTTCTAATCAAGGGAGCATATTAACCCCCTATCTTGCTCATTAAAAAAACCCTTCCAGATGCACATAAGCAAGGTTCTTTATCTCCCCCTTTCAAAATCTGGTTCTCGTGTCTGAATAATTGTGTAGGAATCCCCAAATTAAAGCTATTTTGAATAAATTGAAACATGTTAACTCCCTCAAAGAGATGTTCAATAAGCTTATACATTTTCTAAAGTTCATGGCAGGATAATTGTTATCTTTGCTGAGAACTTTAAAAGCAAAGATTCTTAGTGCATTAATACATTTTATAGCACTTTTAATAAGATAACGTCACCACAGCCTATAAATATTTCACATTATTTTATATTAAAAATGAATCCCAAAATTGCTTGTTTTCTCAATTCTGTGTCTATATCATTAGATAGAAATAGAGATATAGAATTATGCTTACAAGAGAAAAGAATTATCAAAGATTTTTAGATATTATATCTTTTTATCCTTATAAACTACTTATTATAATCACTTATTCCTAGAGTCCAGAATACAATGAAGCTCTCAATCCAAAAGTGATTGTGGAAATGTGCACAACCTAACGCTTGAAAGCCACTGGAATTGCTTTTTTGTTCTATTTTTGTTTTTTTCTTTGCTTTAAAAAATAAACCTTTTATTTTTAGAATAGCTTTAGATTTACAGAAAATTTCCAAAGATAACACAAAGACCCCAGATAGCCTACACTCAGTTTCCTGTAATGTTTATATCTTACAATAGTGTGGTACATTTCTTACAACTAACAAAGCAGTATTGATACATTATTATTAAATAAGGTCTATGCTTTATTCAGATTTCCTTTGTTTTTACCTAAAGTCTTCTTTTGTTGTTTTAGGATCCTGTCTAGAATATTACATTTCATTTACTTTTAATATCGCCTTTGTCATCGTGTCTTCTTATGTAGCTCTAGACTGTGGCAATTTTTCACACTTCTTTTGTTTTGAAGACTTTGACAGTTTTGAGAAGAACTTATCAGATATTTTATAGAATGCCTCTCAATTGGGATTTACCTGTTTTTCTCATGATTAGACTGGGTTTATTGGTTTTGAGGACATAAGTACAACAGAAATAAAATGTCATTCTCATCACATCACGTACATACTGTCAACATCACTTATTTATCGCTGTTAATGTTAACCTTGATCACCTGACTGAGGCAGGGTTTCTCAGATTTCTCCACTGTAAAATTATTATTTTACCCCCTTTTCATACTGTACTCTTGGAAGGAAGTCACTGTGTACTGCCCACACTTAAGGAGTGGGCAGTTTCTCAAGTATATCATTTTTTTGTTGTGTGAGGAAGATTGTCCCTGTGCTAACATCTGTGCCAATCTTCCTCTATTTTATGTGAGATACCGCCACTGTGTGGCTTAATAAGCAGTGCTAATCTTCAAGCCAGGAATTGGAACCTGCGAACCCTGGGCTGCCGTGGAGGAGTACGTGAACTTAACCACCATGCCACCAGGCCGGGCCCCTTACCTATATCATTTTTGTTCTGCCTGAATAACTTTTAACATATCTTGCAAAATAGGTATTCTAGAAATGAATTCCCTCACTGTTTGTTTGTCCAAAGAAGTCTTTATTTCTCCTTCACTTTTGAAGGACAATTTGCTGAATAAGGAATTTTAGGTTGGTCATTTTTCCCTTCAAAACTTTAAAGATGTAATTCTTGCTTGCATCGTTTATAATGAAAAGTTTGCTATCATTCTTACCCTTGCTCTTCCATAGGTAAGTTGTTTACCCACCTCCACCTTTGACTTTCTTCAATGTTTTCTTTTTCTTTGATTTTCTGCAATTTGACTGTGATATTCCTGGATGTGCTTTTTTGTATTCATCTTGCTTGATGCTCCCTGAGCTTCTCAGATCTGTGTTTTGGTGTCTGTCAGTTTTGGAAAGTTTTCTGCCATTATTAGTTCAAATATTTCTTCAACTTCATTCTATCTTTCTTTTCCTTCAAGTGTTCCATTTATTCATATGTTACATTTTTTAATTCTGTGTTGCATTTCTTAGTCAACGTGTTGTATTTTTTTCTTTTTTCATCTTTTTCCCCTGAATTTCAGTTTACAAAATTTCCTTTGACTTATATTCAAGTCTACTGATTCTTTCCTCAGCTGTGTATAGTTTACTGATGAACTCATTGAAGGCATTCTTCATTTCTGTTACACTGTTACACTGTTTTGGATTTCTAGCATTTTTTTTCAGTTTTGTTCTTAGAGCTTCCATCTCTATGCTTACATTTCCCATCTGTTCTTGCAAGTTGTCTACTTTTTCCATTAAAGCCCTTAACATACTTATCATAATTACTTCATAATGCCTGTCTGATGATTCTAATATCTTTGTCATATCTGAGTCTGGCTCTGATGTTTTCTTTGTCTCTTCAGACTGTTATTTTTTGCTTTGGTGATGTGCTGTGATATTCTCTTGAAAGCCAGACTTGTTGTAGCGGGTAATAGGAGCTGAGGTAATTAAATCTTCAGTCTTTAATGTGAGGAGTTATGTTAATCTAGCTAGAAGTTTGGTTTTGTTTAACATTTGCTATATATACAGATACCAAGCTCATCAAATTTCTCTAGTGTTTGTTCGTTTTTTTTGCCTTTTCTCTTGGTCTGGGGTTTCCTTATGTATTGCACCTCAAAGAGAGTCTGTGTATTGCAGCTTTTTCTGCTGTAAGAGTGTTACGATAATGAGGTTTGTTGGTGGAGTGGGAGAGTGCTGGGTAGGGAAAGTGTTACATAATCTTCTAATGAACTCTTAGTCTTTCAGTGTGCCCATTTCTTGGGACTGTGCCTTCACAGGTGTTTCTGTACTTCCTCTGCTGATAGAAATTTTTTCTTCAATTCCCGTACTCCATCCTCTGGGCACAGTTTTCCCAGTTTATTATTTTTGAATCCCCGGCCCCTGTTGATTACATGTTTTTGCTTGTCCTTTAAATGAGTCTAGAAGTCTGAAGGGAGCAGGAGGTGGAGAACAATTCTCTTCCCCAAGGTGGGGTAAGGTTTCAGAATTGTACTCTGTCAAAGTCTTTCTTGAATAGTAGGTCTTGCTTATGGAGAAGGGTCTGAGCATGCTTCCCAATGGTCCTTCTTCCCCTCCACTAGCCATGGCCATGGGGGAATCTGTCTTGGATTCTCACTGGGAAAGCTGGTGAGTTTCCTAGAGGTCTAACCCACAGAAATGTGTTCCCTGAAGCACTGCAAGCTTCTCGCTCTCACGCTAGTCTGCCCTCTGCCACCAATCCTTGTTCAAAATCATCATGTAAGTGGTCCTACAGTCTGAAGCTTCTACAGCTTCTGCTCCAGGTTGGCAGACCTTGGCTGTGACTCTCCAGACTCACATGTCTCCCCAGGATTCTGATAGAAATTGTCCTGCAGTTTGAATTCTCCGATTACTCTAAGAAAACTCGCTGAGTTTTAGTTTCTCTGGCATTTTCTTCCTGTAAAAACAGAGAGAGAATTTCTAAGCTCTGTTGTGTCAGAAAGGAAGCTGGATGCCCCCTAAAGTTATTTTAATTAGAAACTGATCCCCTTTGAAGTGCCTGTGAACAAAATTTTAGTTTTGAAGGACAGGTACTTGTGTGTGGGTGTATATATACATATATATTTTTTAATAACAAACAAAATTATTTCTTCTGCAATAGAATTGCATGAGAAGAAGGAAGAGAGACAACTCCCTGAGACATAAATATTTGGGAGGCAAAACCTGATAAAAATCTATTACAGTTTTTTTTTTTCTCCCTGGATTTAAAAGACAGCAGCAGATATTACAGCTTATCAAAACAATCACATGAACAACATAATTTTGATAAAGTTCAAGGTAACCAGTAGATCAGGAAAGTATATTGCTTTCAGCATTCAGTTCAGCTCAATGATAAAACAACAAACTTAGGTTCAGACCCTCGGCATAAAGGTTAAGTTCAGCACTCTCCGCTTCAAGGGCCTGGGTTTCTGGGTTCAGATTCCAGGTGTGGACCTACAGCACTTGTCAACTGTGCTGTGGTGGTGACCCACATATAAAGTGGAGGAAGACTGGCACAGATATTAGTTCAGGGCTAATCTTCCTCAGCAAAACTCAATTCGGTGTGCATTTTATTGTTAAAGATAATTTAGTACATAAAATACAGTGATCACTATTTTTTTATCAGCAATCCATTTAACGAATTATATCTGTTTTTGATATCTCCATATGGAATAGCCAGCAGAATCACGAATAAAATATATCATTTCCTAAAAATTAGAATACTTAGATAGAAACCTCAGTTCAAGCTTATCTTATTAATGTCAAAAAGATTCTATATACTTATATTCATGAAATGGAATCTGCAAAGTGTTCATAGTAGCTCCGTTCAAAATAACCAGTATCATCAATAATAACATGAATTAATTACTTGTGGTATTTTCAATAACAGAATACTATACAACAATGAGAAAGAACAAACTACAACAATACAAAACAACATTGAAGATCTTACAAATATAATGTTGAGAAAGAACAGAGACACAAAAAGAACAAAGTATGCCAAAGAAGAGTCACACACCACATAATGACAGTTCAGTCAACAACTGACCACATATACGATGGTGATCCCTTAAGAGTAGTACCATCTAGGGGCCGGTCTTGTGGTGCAGTGGTTAAGTTTGCACATTCCGCTACTCTGCGGCCCAGAGTTCACCAGTTCGGACCCCAGGTGTGGACATGGCACCGCTTGGTACACCATGCTGTGGTAGGAGTCCCACATATAAAGGAGAGGAAGATGGGCATGGATGTTAGCTCAGGGCCAGGCTTCCTCAGCAAAAAGAGGAGGACTGGCAGTAGTTAGCTCAAGGTTAATCTTCCTCAAAAAAAAAAAACCAACAAAACAACAACAACAACAAAAAAAGAAACAAGAGTAGTACCATCTAGCCTAGGTTCATAGTAGGCTATACCATCTATGTTTATGTAAGTACACTCTGTGATCTTCACGTGACAAAATCACCTAACGACACATTTCTCAGAATGTATTCCCATCAGTAAGTGACCCACGAGTGTATTCTATTTGTATAATGTTCAAGAAATAACCTACGTTTTAGAAATCAGGAGAGGGGTTACTCTTGAGGAGGTAATGACCGGAGGAGGCACAAGGAGAATTTCTAGGGTTCTGAGGTGGGTTTGGGTTAGCTGAATGTGATTACTCACTGAATATTCATGAAGTTGCAGTTATGATGTGTCCTTTCCTATAGGTGCTATACTTCAATAAAAAGTAGAATGTATGATTAAAGATTTTATAATATTGCTTGATGAATAAACTATGTAATTTCGACGTAGGTGATTGTCTCTAATTTTTTTCTCTTCACAGAAACTTTCCATTGCTCACCTTTGTTTCTGGAACACAAGTATTCTTACATGGCAATCAAGGACTCACAAGGTTGTAACCTATTTCACTTTTCTAGTGTCATCTTCCATTTCGTTTTTTCATGCAGTCTTTGCTCCAATCACCCCAAATCACTTATTATTCTCTGATCTGATATACTTTCAAATTCCACATATCTAAATTTGTATTCTTCAAACCGTAGCTCAAAGGCTACTCTTGTCTTGATTCTCCCAGCCAGAGTGTATGCTTCTTTCTGTCAAGTACCAGTACATAGTAAGCAACTCAGGGCACACATTTGGCAAATATCTCTCTATTCCACATGTTAGATTTAATCCTTATTGTTGTTCACATAAGAAATAAGGTACTTGTAATAATTGTGGCTAGCTTAGCATTGTATAGTGATGTCTATGAAGATTGAGACTGTACGGGTGCAAGATTTCAATTTCAAGCAAAATAACTTTAATTAATTAAAATAGAAACTTGTGTTCTTGAGTGGATACTAAATGATTCCAAGAATTGTTACAAAGTCTCAAGAACCAATGGTTCTTTAAAAGTGAGAAGAAAAAAAGAAAGGGATGACAGCTAGAAGTACATGTAGCGAAATTCACACCAGAGAAGCAGTCCAGTAAGGCACCCCTTCTGTTAACGTGGAGCTCAGAACATTGTCCATACCACCACCTCGGCACCTACCCCAGGAAACGGGATCGTGCTGACAGAACCGAGTCTCAGCTCCCCATGTCTTTCCCTCAATGGCTCCTATTCAAACCCAGGACGTTTGCAGCTAATTGGCCCCTCTTAAGTCACTGTCCATGTAAGGATGGAAGAATTTGGAAATGCAAGTGGCTAGTTTTTTCAGGTTCCTTAGAATTCCCCATATATAGGAAGGACCTGGGATTCAGAAGCTGGGCAGTGAACAGCCTGACAAAAAGTCTCTGAGGTGACTTACTCATCTATTTATCTTGATAGCTAAGACTCTGATTACAGTGTAGTAGGTGCTTAATAAATGTTTGTTTAACAAAAGGAAGGAAGGAAGACGGGGAGGTGGGAGAGAGGGGAGGGAAGGAAGAAGTCAACTCTCTTAAAAAACCTAATATGTTAAGTTCCAGTAAATTGGCAAATGCTTTGTTTTGTTTTCAGAATTTAACTGAGAAATATAAAATATGTAAACTTTTTTTTTTTAATTTTGGTGAGGAGGATTGGCCCTGAGCTAACATCTGTGGCAGTCTTCCTCTATTTTGGATGTAGGACACTGCCACAGCATGGCTTGATGAGTAGTGTGTAGGTCTGTGAGCAGGATCCGAACCCTCAAATCTCAGCCCATCAAAGCAGAGACATGAACTTAACCACTATGCCACCGGGCTGGCTGTAAACATTTTTGCTAGGTTTCTCTCTCAAGATCAAATACCATAAGCATTCTAATATTTACTTCAATTCCAGTTTCTTCTATTTCAATTTCTTGAGGAAGTATTTCAGATGTTGTCCACACTTCCCTTCAACATCGCTGGATGTTTGTTTGGGTAGCACAGTCACCATCTCAGTTTAAATGGCACCCTTTCCCTTTCCCCAGATCACACCTGGAAGCTGAAATCTGACACGGTCCTTTCATTCTAAGCCTACCAGTAGTCCTAATATGATCCAAATTTTTTTAAGGTTACAATAATAAACGTGGGTTAAGTTTCAGGTTTTCAATGATGACAAAAACTATCTGGGAAATGAGAAAAAGCCCGTGAGCTTAGATGCTTTATTCTTATTGTTTCAAGATCCAAATCCTCCTTTACTAGATAAATCTAAGTATTCAGTCCAAAGGACTGATAATTTTCCATGTACATTCTCTTGTAGGAAAGGCAGCAATTTTCCCTGTATAAAGTAAATTCCATTTTTACATTGCAGTGAAATTAAATGCATCGTCTGGCAACATTGATTAACATGAATTGTGGCAAGAAGATTCTTGCTTTTAATTTAAATCATTGGGTAATACTAAACATTCCACTTCTGTAGTCGTTTACTAAAAACAAATATATTAATTAATAAAAGAAATAAATCTAATAGGATTCTGTCATGCAGGCATACTGCAGAAAGTAAATACACAAAGGAAGTTAGTGCGATGTTGGAAATTATTTCATTCTAAATTTCCTTCTCTGTTGCTATAGGGATTTCCTTTTAACCAAAGTCCCTAATACTGCTAATTAAAGCAGTTAAAATGGCCTCAGAAATTGTTTCTGACCTGCTTTATTAATTAGTTTTCCACTTCAAATCAAAGTTCTTTGCTACAAAGTGTTGCAATTCCATCTTTCAGTCCAAAGGCAGATCAAAGTCCTATATTATTTGTTTCTTCAAAGAGCAATGGGCTGAAGTATTTGACTGAATCTGGACTGTTCTGAAATAACCAGTGTGTGGAATTTAGATCTTATGATCCACCTCAAACACATTTGCACTCTAAATAGCTATTATTTATCACCAACCACATATTTTCCTGATGTCAAAACACATTTTCATTCTATATCAAGAAAATATGTTTTAGACAGGCAAATTCTCTCTACACTAAAATTAATGTTATACAAAGTGCCTAAGTAATACACTCAGAAAATTTCAAGTAATTATAAAACAGTGGGAAGCGTAAAGTAGATTATATACTTAGAGTACTAAAATACTGAATTAAAATGCAATATCTTTTTTTATTCCTGACAATCGTAGAGTAATATCACAGAAACAGGGAAAGATAACTTCTCAATTAATCCATATCAGAATCAACACATCTTCTAAAATTGTTCCTATTTAACTTTTTTTAAGGCTACATACAAATAAGTATTAAGCAAATATATATTGAATGTCTAAAATGTGGCAGACTCTAAGTTAAGCAGTAGAAAAGCAAAGTTTTGTAAGGCATAGGTTTTTCCATTGACAACTTCAAAATTCTTGTGAGGTGTAATTCATCCTTACAAAATAAAATGTCAACTGGGAAATATTTTCATAAATGAAGAGTTTTTTTTACTACAACGTTCTAATAAAAGAAAATAAATGTTTTTGCAAATGAAGACATTGAAGAAACAGCTTGTAGCATTATGGTATTGTAAACGTGCTTTCACTTACTCTATGCACATACTTTCTTAGTATTTCATTCATTCACCTGCAAATATTTCTTAAGTACTCACATCACCAGCATCTGGCAGAGTAATGGCATAGAGTTGTGTACGAGATATATACAGAGTCTGCTTTCATGGAACTTACATTCTAGTGGAACATACAGGTATTCTCCTTGGTTTACATAGCAGCATTCTCTGAAAGTAGTCCTCAATATTTCTGAGTCTTTAGCATCTGAAAGCAGGAATTTGCTTCCTGTGACTTTAAAGAATTGGGTACAGAAATACGTCCTTTGACTAGACACTCCTTGTTGAAAAAGAATTCTTTGTTGGGGGTGTGGGGGACCTTTTTAATCATTCGGACCTCAAGTTTTGACTTACTTTTCTTGATCCAACTCCAGACTTGGTGAGGTTAAATAAACATAAAAAATTCAGACTCAACTATTTATTCTTTCATTTAATAATGTAAAATGCTGGGCAAGGGGAAAGTAGTAGATTATATATCTCAAGAGGATGGTTTATTTGGTTTGGTTTTAAATATGGAAACTGGCTATTGCTTTTGTTGGGCTGAAAACATTCTGTAGTTTCCTGGAAAGAGAAGGAAAATAAATAAAAGCAATAAGCCCTGAGCTGAAATAAAACACTATGCAATCTAGTAATGGGGTTTATTTTTAGAATAGGGAAGCATTAATTGATAATTTAATCAGAGCCACAATAGTCCATGCTGTCTCCTATTACTCTCTTTTGCTGCTTGATTCAGAATGTTTGTGCTTGACTGTCAAGAAAAAGGCTAATCCATGGTACATAATGCTGTGTTGCTATAAAATAGAAGATCAAACTTGACCTTGGGGTGCAGAGAAGTCTTCTGAAAGTGCTGAAGATGTGACCACATAGGATAAACAGGTGTTTGGCAGGAAAAGATACCTGGAATGCAGGTAAGGGGTGGGAAATTGGAGGGAAGGGAAGAAAAATCCTAAGGCATACTGAATGTTCTTTTCTTCCTAGCTTTATTGAGATATTATTGGTATATACCACATGTAAGTTTAAGATATACAACATGATAATTTGATACACATATATATTGTAAAAAAGATTATTACAATGGGGTTAGTTAACACTTCCATACCCTCATATGAATACCCCTCCCTTTTTTTTTTTTTTGGTGTGGTGATAACATGAAGATCTACTCTCCTAACATTCAAGTATATAATATATTGTAGTTAATTATAGTCACCATGCTGTACATTAGATCCCCAGAACTTATCAGTCTTATAGCTGGGAGTTTGTACCCTTTGACTAACATCTCCCCATTTCCTCCACCCCCCTAGCCATTGGTAATCACCATTCTGCTTTCTATTTCTGTGAATTTGGCCTTTTTTAGAGTCCACATGAAAGTGAGAACATACAGTGTTTGTCTTTTTCTGTCTGACATTTCTCTTAGCATAATGCCCTCAGGTCCATCCATGTTATTGCAAAAGGCAAGATTTCCTTTCTTTTTATAGCTAAATCATATTCCACTGTATTTCTATCTGTCTATCTATCTCATATTTTCTTTCTTTTTTTTAAGATTGGCCCTGAGCTAACATCTGTTGCCACCTTTTTTTCTCCTTCTTCTTCTCCCCAAAGCCCCTAAGCACATAGTTGTAGGTCCTTCTAGTTGTGTTATGTGGGACGCAGCCTCAACATGGCTTGATGAGCGGTGCTAGGTCCATGCCCAGGGTCTGGACCGGCAAAACCCTGGGCCGCCAAAGTGGAGGATGTGAACTTAACCACTTGGCCACGGGGCTGCCCCTCACATTTTCTTTATCTGAATCTTTACATGAGGCCACAGACATAATCAAAGGTCAGATAACTTACTACTTGGTATTTAACCTTAAGAATTTTGAATTGATTTTAATGTAATAGAAGTTGTTAGAGGATTTTAAGCAACTGAAACTGAAAAAAGCAAATGTTGGAAAACAGAATACAGAAAAATTAACCTTTTTTCTATGTTGTATTGTAAGCTTGACTTTTAGACTCCTGATTTGTCAAGCTGACTCTGCAGGAGAGATGATTACTAAAAGTTCCTTTCTAATGATTTATATAAGCACGTAAGAGAGAGAGAGCACTCATGTTTCTTGGGCCCCTGTCTTTCATTGAGTCTGTTGTGGAGAAGAGAAATGTGAATAGCTGTTCCTCTTCTTATTTTTCTCTACACAAGAGGGGATAGCAGAATATCACTGGGGTCAAGATAATCTTCAATCAACGCCCTCTCCTCTTATTTCAAAAGAAAGACTCCACCCTACAGCCACAGTCCATGTGTGCAGTCCATCTTCTCATAGATGCAACTTCGAGTGAGGTGGCTTCCAGAGGAGAAAGTATAAGGCAATTATCACAATTCCTACAAAAATTTAAGTAAGTAAAATTGCAAATTCTTTTTGCTCATACGGAAGAGTGGAATAAAAATAAATATTCAAAAACCTAGATCTTTTTTAAAGAAATCTATATTTGGTATAATGAAGAGTACTTTTTTAAAGTTTTAATTTTGTTATATCTCTAGTATCTTAGAAGAAAAAGAGAATCTGTGATACTTAAACATTCTAAAATGGACGTGAATTATGACACATTAATACAGATTCCTATACTCATAAACTCATTTATAAATATATACCTTCATATTTGAATTGTATCTTTCCTTTGGTAAATGGTCAAAACCAATGTTTACTTTTAGATTTATATGAGTAATTAGTTTTTAAAGTAAGTTGACTATTTTATAGCCATTAATTTGTACTCCTCTTTGTTTCTTCTGTTTGTACTTTGGGGAAAAATTAAGTGCCTTTTGTCTATTTTGAGCACCTTAATTTACTACATGCTTTTTCAGAATGAATGTCTACTCCCCGAGTCCTACAAAATTCAAAACAAGCAAGTCTGACATCTGTTTGCTTACAAGCTATGAGAAAATCAAAACATAAAACCAAAATCACAAACTCTATAATTCTTATGTATATTATTTATGACAATATATTACTTTATCTGTAATCTATGTTTATATTATTATTCCATATTAAGATGCTGGTTTAAGACTCTTCAACATCTGTATTCTATCTCCACTAATGGTATTTCTCATTTTATTTCTATTTCCAGATATAATCTGTAGAAATATTCTAATAACACTGTATCAGTTCCCTTAAAAATCTTGAAGTTTAATACCCCTTATTTTCTTAAAAAGAAAAATGCATTGAATAATAATTGAATAAATGCGCTATATTGGCAGCAATATAGTGGTTATTACTGCTATTCACCAAATACTTATTGCCCTTTGCCTTCCTGATATAAGTAGGATTGAACTTCTGGTTTCTTTGGGAGTGGTAGGGACAGGCAATTAGCCAGAGGAAGAGACATGTGTGACTTTCAACTAGAGCTTTAATTGCAGAGCAAATCCCTCCAAAATTTCCTTCCCATGGCCTTGATGACTAGCAAGGAGCTAGAGTGTCTACTCGATCAGCCTGAACCCTGCTGTGAGGACATTACAGAAATAAAGGACATAATCCAGTCAATCCTTTGAAAGAAAGAACCCTTTATGAATTTAAGCCAGCAAAATTGTGAGTTTGTTTGTTGCTACCACCGTGTATAATCGATCTATGCTAACTAATATATGTACGATAAGAAGTAAAACTTTTTTTTAAGTAAATAATTTTGTGATTGTAGCTTTAGGCTACAGAAAAATAAATAAATCCAGAATGCCTTTAATACAAAAGTTAGTGTCCAGAGTGGCAATAAAATTTATTTTACTGCCTGTTCATACACTATATTATGCAGTAGACACAGTTCTTCTCTTCCATGCCAACTTTTTACAGATGCAAGTCTAGAGATAAAAGCATGAATTTCAACAGGGAGAGAAAGAATGAGTCCCCATGGGTAATTAACTTTGAGATCTTCAGGGGATAAACATTTGCACATCATGACCTTAGACATGTCTCAGAGAGAAAAAATGACTTCCACCATTGCAAAGCAGTTCTGTCTACCAAGTCAGAACTGTCAGGCGAGGCATCTGGACCTCATAAAACGTGATCTCAAAAGTAACCAAGGCATGCAACAGAATCCAAGTAACATTGGAGATGGTACTTGTTGGCATAACTATACTTACTCTTTACAAGGTAACTTATCCAAGGCAATAAAATTAAAACAATATGTTCATTTGGGCTGAAATTTAAAGACATTTAAGACTATAGATGCAATACTCTAGAGCATGTTTAACTAATTCAATTTACTTTATCAAACATCCAACAAACTTTATTAAAATATTAAGATAAGTATTATACAATATTTGAAGAAGTTTGCATGGATCCAACATGTATCAGTCCCTCTCCACTATTAAACAGTCCTGGTTTCCAAGGCAGTTATTTGATTCTTCATATATAGTTTCCAAACTTCACTTGAGCTAAATTTTTCTGATCCACTGTATTTTCTTTTTCCTAGATAGTATGTAGAGATTTCAATTTTTTCTAAATTTGAAAGGTTGAATGAGCACATGACGGCTTTTTGGAATATATGCATTTTTTTCTTTTAATTTTATTCAACCCTCAAACCATTGACCCACATAGAGAGAGGACATGAAGCTCCTAAGACTCAGATTCCACAGAGATCCTAAACTACATCAACTAGAAGTTTCCACCCATTCTCTTTCCCTATCACCACCATTGTTGAATGCCTTTAGTTCATCTGAACTAATCCCATTATATTTTTTACCTCTGTGTGTGTGCCGACACCTGACACATCAGGAAGCTCAGCATCCAGGCCCCCCTCATCTCTCCTACCTTAATATCCATATGTCCTTGCCCATCTTCTTTCCTCTCTCCGTCGCCCACTCCTTTCTAACTCATGAAAACCTAACCTAGTGCCCCTAATTTCCCAATCCCTAGTCAGCAAACTTCTGTACATTCTCAAACACTTTCCCAGAATCCTCATCACTTTCTTGCTCAACCAGAAACCTGGGCCTGTCCAGAGCACGCTGCTTCTGCTGCAGCTCTCTAATGCAAGGACTGCTTTTTCTCCTATTTCCTATCACTATGTTTCAGTTAGAGGAATGTCTTTCCTTGTCGTCATTGACTCTGGCAAACAATTTTCCTCCCTGCCTTCCTTAAAAACAATACTTGAACCTCATGCTATCCATGTTATTCACTACCTTCAAATAATGTCAAATTCCACTCTGCCTAAGCTACTTATTTCCATGGTGATAATCCTCGACCTTGTCATTAGCAATTATTGCCACCTCTTCATCATCTTGATGGCCTCTGTTTCCTGATTATCCAGGTTAAATGTTATGATCAGTTCTCATAATCACTTCCTCTCATATACCTTCAGCTCCTTAGTCCTTCTCTCACTTGGCCTTATATGCGTGGAAAATACACAACATTGTTAAAATGCAATGATCAGCCTACTTTAAACCCACATCTGTGCAGATAAATCTAGTAGGAAAGAAAACAACAATCACACTAATTGGTCTCCCTTTAAAAATCATGACCACCTGCCTCAAGGGGGCTTTAAGCTATCTAGAAACCATACTACATATCTCAGTTTACCCACTTCCTCATTGCCCTCAAGCATTCTTTAATAGCTTCTCTAGTCCACTCAAAAACCCCATGTCTTTTCTTCTCTCATTCTTAATGATTTTTCCTCTTACTTCCCAGAGAAAATTGAAGTAATTCTAAAACTCTGACTCCCACCACCACACGTGCACACCTATCGGCATCCGCGCCCACATACTCTGCCTTTCTATCTATTAACACAGAACTATCAATGCTCATTTCTAAGCCAATTCTTCACCTCTTCCTTAGATGCCACCCCATGTCATCTACTCACTCCTCAATTCCCAACTCTATGTTGGATAATTATCATCAACATATGGACATGCTGCTATTTCCCCATTCCGTAAGAAGAACAAACACAAAACAAAGCAAAGCAACCACAAAAAAATTACTTCTGATAAAATTTTTTTCTAGCACCAATTTATCAGCTCCTTTTTGCAGAAAATACCCACCAATTTCTATCTTTACATTTTCTCTTAAACTCATTCCCATCAGGTTTCTTGTCCCTATCATTCAACCAAATTGATTTTGTCAGGTTCATCAATGACCTCTAAATTGCTAAATCCAATAGCCTATTTTCAACTTTAATTTTACTTGGCCTATTAAATGGCATTTGACACAGTTGATAATACCTTTTCCTTTATACATTTTTCTTGCTTTCCAAACTACCACCTGCTCTTAGTTTTCTTCATGTCTTACTGGTTGGTTCTTCACAGATGCATTGTTGATTTATGCCCTTCTGATCTCTCAATAATGGAGCGCCCCAGGACTCAGTTCTTGGTTCTTTTTTCTTCTCTCTAATGACTCACTCTCTTGCTTATCTTATCCTTTTACAGGCTAATGATTTTTAAATTTACTTCTCCAGCACTCTCCTTTCTCGTGGACTCCAGAGACGTATTCAGCTACTTATGTGACATAGGTATATTCATCTAATAGTCTTACATGCATACATGTTTAATGGGTATACACAACTAATGGGTATATATCAAGCTTTCCATGTACAAACTGAACTCCTGATCTTTTCTGCCAAGCCTATTTCATCTTCGTTCTTGTTCATCTCGATGTGTAGCAACTCTAGTTTTCTGTTTCTCAGACCAACAACCCTGGAGTCATCTCTGTTTCTTTCTCTCATACCTCAAAATCTTTCAAGGAAACTGTTGCTTTAACTTCAAAACATATCTCAGATGAGATTATTCTCACTTCTACTACTCTCCACTCTGAACCAATCTACTATCACCTTTTTCCTGAATTATCATAACAACTGGTTTTCCTGCTTTATTCTTGGCTCCATTTAAAGCTATACTCAACACTGTAGCTGTTTTAAATCTTCAGATTACTCCTATGCTACTAATCATTTAAAAGCTCTCCATTTTTCCTGGAGTAAAATCCAAATTCCCTAAAATGGCTTTTAACATCCCAAATAATCTGCTCTCTTCTTCACCTTTCTGACATCTCTTACAATCCTATCCACTGCTCCCTAGGCATGGAAACCTGGCCATTTGATGATCCTTGCTGGATACTTTCTGGCTATTCTCTGTGCAGACATGAAGAGATCTGCGTGGTTAACTCATTCCCATCTCAAGTGCTTAAATGCCACCTTCTTAATGAGATCTACTCTGATCATTTTACTTAAAATTGCAAACTTTCTCTACTCTCAACATTCCCAAATTTCCATACATTGCTTTATCATTTATTGCATTTATCACCTTATAGTATACTGTGCAGGGAAAAACCCATAGCAGGATTGATTGCTATCTAGTGCTTCTCAGTCCACTTCATAATTACAAGGTGTTTCTAAAGACTGCACACCTTAATGTTTACTAACAAGGGTTGGAAACGGCAGAGATAAAATCTGTTGTTTCTTCCTATTCACTCTTTTTTTTCTCCACTGTCTCTCAGAAGCAAGAAGGACGTGTATCAAGTTTAGTCTTTTTTTTTTTTAATCTGTCACTTCCTCCTTACTCTACTCTAACGTCCTGTCTAGGTCCTACTGGTGGTACATGAGACAGAGATCAGCCTACTGACAAGTGAGCCAAAATTGAGACATTTCAGAAAACGTATTTTCATTAAAATGTGAAAAGAGCATTTGCCGCAAGTGCATATGACAATGAATTAATATTTTATGTAGATAAAAATTGATTTTAAATCAATAAAAGATATATACTCAATAAAAAATAAGTTTGACAGGAATACTGTATTTTCAACAGAATAATGTAAATGTTTAATAAATTTTTAAATGTTCAACTTCACTAAAATCCAAGTAAATGTAGAACAAATGCCATTGAAAATGGATATACATAGTTGCTTACCAAATTCACAGAGATAAAAGAATAATGATAATCTAAATTTGCAAAACCGTAATGTTTGCAATTGGCCTGAAAATCAGAGTTAATAGATTTCACTGAAAGATGCCATTGCAAGGCCAAGCACACTATGACAGACAATTAATTTAAAAAAAAAAAGAATTAACCATCAGGAATACCTTGTGAATCATGAGAAACACAAAATGTCCTTAAAACTTGGGAGTAAATGGAAACTGAATCACACTGGCCTTGGATGGGTATATCCCAACATGTTTTCGCTAAATCGTAGATAAATTTCTAGCACTTCTCATAAAGATGTTGCTAGGGGAAATAAAAGATAAAAATATGTGGTCTCCCAGTGATTAGGTAATGACTTTAAGAGGCTGTAGACTAACAGGAATGAATGACATTTACTCAGAATTCTGTAAGTAGTGTAGCCTCTATTGGTTTAACCACTTAGGCACCTTAATAATCACTATAGTGAAGGACTTAACCTGTGCTGACATACTTTCTCATCTAAGTAAAACATTAATAACAACCGATTTCACAGACTGCATATGTATTAGAATACACACAAAATTAATACAACCAAAATTCTCAAAAATATAGTAGCTTAAATTAATTTGTTTAGGTAACAGAAAAATATTTCAAGATAACAATCCTTAGAAATGAATTATCCAGGGTTAGTGGGAACATATTCCAGGTGTGATTTCCATAGTTACTCTGTCATCCATCATTTCCCAGCCAGTGACAAGGAAAGAATAGGCAAAGACAAGTGTCTTGGTCTTTAAGAAAATGACTTACTGTGCACATTTCGCCATGATACTTTCCTTTAAACTTAGTCACAAGGCCACAGACAGCTGCAAGGGAGTCTGGAATGTAGTCTTTAGCTGGGCAGCCACATTCGTCTAAAACTCAGGGGATTCGCTTACTAAAAGAGAGAAGAATGAATATTGTGAGATAATTAACAATTTTGCTTTTTTTCCCAATTAAATGCCCTTCAATAATGTGGCTGCCTGCCTTTTGTATTTACAAAAGGGGATGCGTAATGTTCTAGTTTCCATTGTTTTTATCTTGAATGTTCTGTGCTCCCTCAGCTGTGATTATCATGCTGCTATCTGTTATGCATATGACAAGATTTTTTTAGGGTTGATGGTCCTTTTCATCCTGGAGCTTGCTTTGTAAACAAGTTCCCCATTTATCAGGAAAAAAAATTGCAACACTATTAAAATTGCCTTACCAACAAGCAAGCAATTCATGGGAACATATTACTTCAGATCATGATTCTGTAAGCTAGCCTAACATGGATACATACAACAAACCTATTACATGTGACTCAGAACCACTTAAAATTTTCCGATAGATTTACATACAATCTATACTCACTTTCTATATTTCTATATCTTCTATTCTTTTTCCAATCCATGAAAATTTGGTTTCTGTCCTTTATATTCCTAAGCACAAAACCTAGAGTAAATTCAGCAAACGGACACAAGAATGAAAATCTTCAGACATAAAACTTCAATGATGGTCACATTATAGGGCAGACAACTAAAATATCAATGAATTAACTATGAAAAACAGTAAAATGAGAGATAAGAGATGAGCATGAGTGTTCACATATTGCCTGTAAGTTTATCTGTAGATAAGAAAAGACATCAATTTAAGTGTATGGTAATAAAAAGTAAATAAAAAGGAAGATTAAAGTAGCAGTTCAAAGAAACAGAGCTGTATGGATATCAAACATATGGTGAGTGATTTTATGATACCCTCTGGGTACCATTAAAACACCCACAAGTAATCTGATTACTCGTCCCATCTGGAATCCACAAAGCCTCAGGTTAGTTGCTATGTACCTAACTGCATGCCCTCAAAATAATTGGTGTTGTCTCCATTTTTTTTCCTTATTAGCATTCTCCATCACTGCCAAAAATGACATGGAAAGAGTACTGAATGTACATAACTAACTGTGGTAATGGAGTCTCATCTGTTATTTTTCCTTTATCTTATTCAGTCTCTTTTCTTTAGAAGTTTTGTAGAGTGAAAAACATTTTTATTTCATCCTGTCTCATCTAGTGTCTGTGGTTTAGAAGTTTTGCCAGTTTGAAACACATCATAGCCTACATCCCAATCAACATGCATGCGTGTATGTGTGTGAGTATTGTATGTACCACTTCATGCAAGTCAAAGGCATTCCAATGCCTTTTAAATCAATAAATAAAGCCTGATATTATTGATGTAACTTTTCTTTGTGTACTACTGCACCTTTCATAGAATTTGCCTTTGTTTTAGACATTTCTTAGCAGTGCCAATTTGAGAAGCATTTGCGAAAATATGTTTAAATGAACTTTATAGTGCTTTCAAATAAATCAGAATCTTAAAATTTATCTTCAAAGACAGTTTATTAAATGGGACATAAGGAAGCCTAGGTATTCACAAAGAGTTTGTTGTTTTAACTTTTTATATTGTTGTAGACTAAATAATAAAGACTTTAAATAAATGATCCTCTGGTAATATTTTCTCTCTCCCTCTTTTACTTTTTCCTTTCTTTCTTCTTTCTTTCTATCTTGTTTTTTAAGACATTTAAGTAGTCAATTAAATAAAAAAAATCCTGGCTCATTATATCTTTCATGGTGACTTTAAAGTCAATATTCAGTCCCTTCCAGGTCAAGGAAGGCTAGGAAGTCCAAAGATAGGACCCTTTAACAAGGACAATTTTCAAAACCAACTTGCTGGGAATTATTTGAAAACGCCCATAGCAAATCTAGCTATTAGCTATGAAGAAAACTGAATATTTACATAATCTTATTCTAAACTCTCATTTTTTCCCTTTGGAATGCATTTAGGTCTATTTCTGTGCTTAATCTCCATAGATTTGATCATCTCTAATTGTAGATTCAAAATTTTCTCAGTTTTAATAAATTTAACTTATCTTTATCCTCCTGTTTTCTTTCACACTAATTCCAATTTATTTTCCCCTAAGCTATGACTGTCATGGCTTTCTTTTTTAAAGTATTGATTAGAAATTTTATATTGAAACAAGCCTCTCTTAAATCTCAATTAAGAAAAAAAAAAAAAAGACTTTATGGGAATGGAGAAAAGGAGAAATGTTTAACACCAATACAATTCAAGTGACACAGACGATGTAAGGACAGAATACTGGAGGAATCCACAGTGAATATAAAGCAGATGAAGCTAGGTTAAATTAAAGCATCCTGATCTTTACAAAATCTCATCTCTGTACCAATCAGAATATGGGTAGCAATTTATTTCTGTATGGATGGTTTCGAGGGTTGGGAAGGACAGCAAATAAAATTTCATTTTCCTCACACAGCGCTGTCTTCTCTTCAAATCATGCAGAGGTGCAAACTGCATAAGAGCTAAGCAGAAAATGGAGAGGGGTTAATAATGCATTTGAGGCAGACTCATCAGAGTACAATAGGTCAGTTCTTGCTGGGCAATATTAGACTGAGGGCTGTGCACAGAACGCCTGAGCTGGGGGCAGAGAAGGATATTTGACCATCAGTGTAGTGGATAACGAGTAATCAACAACATACATTTGTTATTTTTACCAATAAGAAGTTTGGATTAATCCTTCCCACTTCTAAAATGAGTTATCAAAATGTAAGAAAAATAGAGCCTAGGGAAATATACTGCAGAACAAGGTAAATGGAACTGCGTTTAATTTTCTTTTGGAAATCCAATTTTACAATTATTCTCTCAGGTTTTAAATTTCAATGTAACTTTAAAACTTAACCATTCATTTATGAGTATCTGTTACTTTATTTTAAAATGATATCTCCGAGATATGTACATACTGAGTCATGAAACATTGCTTAGGAATATGATGGTTGTGTTTTTTGCTGCATTGATATGAAAACAATGATATGATTATTTTTTAAAGATACATCTTTAATTTTTAAATACTTTATTTCAATACGTAATGGGTTTTTTATTTGTATGTATATGTCTATATATATGTATACATAATTTTGCATACATTAATATAGCTTTAAATATATGTAAATAACTATTTTAAATATATCCCCTATTCACAAAATTTCAGGAAGACATTCATAAGTATTTTTTATTAAAATAAAAATCATCAAGACATTTTTCAGCATTCATAATCTAACATATATGTAATTAAACTGTGTGTGTATACATATTTTAAGCTTTGTGGCCACTATAGAATGCCTTCTAAAAGTCAATTACAGCCTACTTGTTCTTTTTACTTCCACTACTATAGACAGAAGAAAGATAAAATATTCACCTTTTTAAATTGCCTGACAGGGCCGACCAGGTACCATGGTTCCAGCCAGTTAGGTATAAACAGAAGTACTTGTGGATGGTTGTTGGGAGTTTTTTCTTTCTTTTAACAAAAAGACAAAACTTAATGAGCAGACAGTTGGAGCCTTTCACTTTCATCTCTCCTGGAACATAGGCGTGAAGTCTAGAGATAAAGCAGCCATCTTGAAAATAATCACACACCAAGAATGGAAGGACAGGGTGACTGAAGGAGCAGGCGTTATTTATGACATCATTGGACAGCCATATCCACCCTGGCCCACCTTCCTTTGAACTTCTCATTATTGAGATCAATAAACCCATTGAAGTTTAAGCCACTACATTTCACTTTTCTATTATTACCAATGAAAAGCAATTCTAACCTATGAACTAGTTTATAAATTTTGGAAATTTTCTTGATTATTTGTATTTTAATAAAATATATCATTCCATGAATGCCTTCCTGAAAAGCTATAAACAGAAAATATATTTTAAAGAGTAGTAACAATGAAATGTGTTGCCAGCGCCACTGAGTCAATTCCGACTCCTAGTGACCTTGTGTACAGCACAGTGGAACTCTGCCCAATCTTTTTGCACCAGCCTCTCATCTTCCAGGGCTATATCAGACAGTGTCCCACTGTTATTCATTCAGTTTTTATGGCCAATTTTTTCAGAAGTGGGGAGCCAGGTCCTTCTTCCTAGTATGTCTTAGTCTGGAAGCTCCACTGAAAGCTGTCTACCATGGGTGACCCTGCTTGTATTTGAAATACTAGTGGCATAGCTTTCAGCAGCACAGCAACATGCAGCTGCCACAGTATGACAACTGACAGATGGGTGGAGGGTTCCCTCACCAGGAAACGAACCTGGGCCTCAGGTGTTAGAGCGCCAAATCTTAACCACTAGACCACCAGGGCTGGCAAACAATAAAATAGTACTTTCTATTTTTACATTTTTCTGTTGCTGGCATTTTACAATAGTAGCTGCATTGGTTAAACTAAACATTTACAAGTAAGAATTCTGATTTTTTTAATTTAAAGATAGGCATCTGAGCTAACATCTGTTGCCAATCTTCTTATTTTTTTCTTCTCCCCAAAGTCCCCCAGTATATAGTTGTATATTTTAGTTATGGGTCCTTGTGGTTGTACTATGTGGGACACCACCTCTGCATGGCTTCACGAGCAGTGCTAGGTCCATGCCCAGGATCCGAACAAGCAAAACCCTGGACTGCTGAAGAGGAGTATGCGATCTCAATCACTTGGCCACGGGGCCAGGCCCTTGATATTTTTTAACATAACTGTAATGTGATGTTCACATATTGGCTTAGGTTTTACTTGCATAACCTGAAAAATATCTCCTTTCAAAATAAAGCAATGAAATATTGAAATCAGAAATCAGTATTGAAATTAGCAAGTATCTGTTGATTGCTTAAAATGGTACTAAAGGAGGTTTTATTGAGGAAACAAGAAAATATACGTTTCTTGTCAAAAGATAATCTCAAATAAAACTTCATATGAGCAAAGAAAGAAAGAGCAAGATGCAAAACCCTCCCCAAAAGAACTTAACACAAGCCGAGTCCTAGAACAAGCCCATCCTACCAGCCTCCTAGACACCCCCTGTTCCTCATGGTCTGCAGTCTCTTTTGGCGAAATGAAATGAATATCAACTCTTTTTGGGAACAGAAGTTCCTGGTGGTTTTTGGCTGGTGGACATTGAAAAAACCAATAATATCTTCATATCTGTCAATTTATGAAATCTCTTTATAGGATTCTGCCTTTGCAGTAACATTAATTCAAGTGGATAAATGGAGCTACAAACATCACTATAAATTGTATTAAAATCCAACTGCATTACAGCTGTCTAACTCTATCATATACCAACACTGCCCTATGCTCTTTGCTAAGCATCTTCTCATAGACTACCAAGGGAAGGGATGCATAAAGTGAATTTTATGTGCATGAAATAGATCAATGTGGCTGAATTAGATTGATTTTTGGAGAGGGTAGTGAGATAAATCTTCAATGATCAACTGAAGCTGGTTTGATATCCTGAGCAAATGGATTTTATTCACGATTTTGAGAAGAAAAAAGGCATAATGTAATTTGTTTGTGAACATTAATTTGGTGCTTGTGAATAGAAAAAAGAGACTAGGTAGATATCAGAAGGGTGGCAGAAAAGTGAAAAATTAAAGAAGGATATTAATAGATATTTTCAATACGCGTTGTGTCCTTTCTCAATACATTATTTTAATTAGTTCCATATAGCACCATAATTGTATATTTTCTGCACACTCTTCTTTCAAGTCACTATCTTGTTTTTTTAAGTGCATTTGCTTGTAAATCTACCTCTGTTGTTTAAGAAAGCAGGTACTCATTAAATTCTATTGAATATTGAATTCATTATTTCGTTTCAAAAACATGATTTTGCTTCCTTTTGTTTTCTTCTACACTCTTTGATAGATGAGAAATTTTATGATTTAAATTCAGCATGAATTATTTTGTGTCAAATTCATAATCGTGCTCAATCCTTGCATGTTTGATAAGATATTCAGCAATAAATATGTACACAATTTAGCTAGCATTCCTAGAAAGCTTGTCATCTCCTTTTCTAATAAAGCTTTTGAATCTTGGCATTGAGCAAAGGATAATACCTATAATTGAATAAGTCAATAGCAAGATACAAAATTCAATTTAAATAGGCTGTTATAATCAGTTTGTAATATCTTATGGCTATCATTGAAATAGATGAAAAATTATAATAGATTAAATATTTCATGCTAATTCTGGTATTGGGAATTGTTTTCTTGTCACAGTTGAATTGTGGCTGCTTATCACACAGCTACTAAAGGGATGTCTGAATCTCATAATATCTAATATCTGCATGACAACAAATAAAGTATCACAATTATTTGCTTATTAGGGCTATCCATAACAAATATGTAATATTTTCACTTTGAGTCCAGACATTTCGCCTTCTCTCATAGACACAATATATACTTGGAATTAGAAGGCGTGGTCCTGAAAAGGGAAGAAAGAAATAAAAACATAAGAAAGGCAGACCTCACATAATCATTTATTTGGATTCACTAATTATCAATTACCCAAGGGAAAAATTTTTAAAAAATTATTATCTAACCAATTAAAATAGGTATACATTTCTATGAAAATGGAGAAACAATAAAAATATTATGACTAATTATCAACCAATAAAGTGTTACCACAAAGCATTTATAATTTCTGCCTCAGTATGGCAGAAACTTTGCTGTTAAAACTTTTTTTGTGTGGTTATTAGGAAAAAATAAAGTTCCATACAGGAAAACTACACTTCCATACAAGAAAATTAATGTCTTTTAGCACCCAGCACCATTTTCCATTGAATTTGCTCTAAAAATCCAATATTTTAAACATTAAAAGATATTTATCTACATTTGATATTTTGAAAATATTTATGTCATCGATATTGTCCACTGATCTCCAAAATTATTCTGTACCTTTATCCGTCTTGCTCCTTGCCTGAGGAGGCTGAACTTTATGGACTGAGTCAACAGACTCTCTGCCCTTGGACGTCTCACTGGGTTCAGGACTATTGGAGGGAAAATTAGTGGATAGGGTGACAATGAGGGTGAAGTAAGTATATATTCTCCTGGGTCCTTTTTGGTCTGGCTGCAGATTGGCTGTGGCTGTGTTCTCAACTGAAGGCCCATTCCTGGCAGGTGGCTGTCTTATTCTACAGCATTCTCTTCAGGTTCTGGTAACCCCTCCTTTTTCTCGACCGCTTAAACGCTAGAGCTGATGACGCTCCTTCCCCTCTTGGGGCCCACCTGGAGTCTTTCCTATTCCTTGTTCACTTTCTTTCACCATGCCCATGTCTTTATGAATAGTCACTTTAGCTAATTTTCCTTAACTATTCCATTTGAGTACATCATCTGGATTTTCCTGGAATTTGGACTATTACATTGTTCTTAAATTGTAGCATAGTATTTTCATGTTGGACAATGTTATAACTCAAATAGCTAACATCATAAGAAAGGTAATTATGTTGTATCTTTAATATACTGACGTATTAAACATATGAACATTTTAAGCTATCTTCAGTCAATACAAACTACACATTTGTCTACTAGCTTAGAGTATAGTCTAATTTGATGTTTGTTTGATGAGTAGGGTCATCATAATTAAAATAATTTTCAACACTGTTGGTTATAACTTCATGTACAAATATAGACAGCATGGATCAAAAAACACTTTGCAAAACTGTCCTCTAGAAAGGCTTACCATTTGTACTACTACCAATATCATGTGAAGGTACCATTTCTCAAGCAGTAACAGTATGGATTTATAATTCTTCTTAAATTTTGGCAATCAATAAGCAATAAGTAGCATCTTATTATTATTTTAATTAGCATTTTGATTGCTGGTGAAGTTAAATATATTTTCATACATTTATTGGCAACGTGCACTTTTCTCTAGTGAAGTATCTTTTCAAAGTTTTACCTGTGTACATTGGAATGAGTAAGCTGCTAGAAGGCTCTGATACCCAGGTTTCTATTGAAGGCAAATTTTGAGTTGTGGTATTTTCCGTTGTTATAAGGTTGGAAGGAAAAGGAAGGCATTTCTGAATGCAGATGATGATTTTTGTCTTAAAAAATGATAAACTTGTGGTGACTAAATGACATCCAAATAGATGTGGCTAGTCTACTATAAAGTCTATTAGAGCTTGGTAAAGAGATTTATACCAAAAATACAGATTTGCGAGACTTAAGAATGCATATAATCGAAAGTGTCTAACTGTATACTGTGTAAACAGAGAAGAAATGAGAGACAATATTATGAACAATACCAATTTTATGGGGTGAGCTTGAAAAGAAGCTTACACAGAAGAAGTGGAAGTGCAAAGAGGGAAGAGGAAAATTAGAAGCATATAATCTCATAGAAACTAAGGGAAGTGAGAGAATTCAATATTATCACATACTGGTAAAGGTCAAATAAAGTGAAAACCAAATTATGCATTGTTTTTCTTCATAAAACATTTATTAATGACTTCATTGAGGGACATTTCAGTGTTATGATACAACTAGCAGCATTAAGTTGAAGAGAGAATGAAAGATGAGTAACTGGAGATGAGAGTGTGAAAAAAAATCGTAAAAGGAGATTTATTATGAAAGAAAATAGAGACAGCTTTGGTTTTAGGAAGATGTGGAACTGAAGGAGTTTAGTTTAGTTTTTAAGACCTTCAACATAGGAGAGAACTGAGCATATTTGAATTCTAATGGGAAGAAGCTAGTTGGTCAGAAAACTGCAAGAAACAAGAGACAAGGGGTGACTGATAAGTTTATGTACCAGAGAAAGCAGGATAGGATAAAATCCAGAGGATGAATTGAAAACTAAACTTAGAAGAATCAGCACTTTGTTACTGAAGGGATTTGGAAATCATAGAAGATGCAATTACGTGTGCCAGTGCATTGGCATTAAGACAAATGAGTATTATTAGTTTGATGGCATGTAGACTATCTGAAAAACGGAAACTGATTTTTCTTGGCATGATGGGAAGAGAAGGTGGGTGGTAGGATTAAAAATTTGAGTATCATAGAAATGTTTTAAAATAACTGCTGAGGACAAGCAACACATTGGAAAAAAAGCACACATCCGGGAAAAGACTTGTATCCAGAATAGACAAATACTATTACAACTCAAAAAGAAGACAACGATCCAATGAAAATTGGAGAAAAACAGATATTTCACAAAAGAAGATGTACAAATGTTTAATAGGCACATGAAATAACATTCAACATCATTAGCCACTAGGCAAAAGCAAATCAAAACCACAAGGAGATACCTGTTCATACCCTCTAGGATGGCTGTAATAAAAAAGATAGACATTAACAAGTGTTGCCAAGCATGTGGAGAAATAGGAAATTTCATATATTCCTGGAAGGCTAGAAAAAATGGTGCAGCTACAATGGAAAATAGTTTGGCAGGTTCTCAAAAGTTAAATATAAAATTACGCCTAACCCAGTCATTTCACCCTTAGATATGTACACGAGAGAAAGGAAAATATATGCCCACAGAAAGACTTGCACAGGAATATTCATAGTAGCATGATTCATAATAACAAAAATTTGGAAGCAAACTAAAATGTCCATTAATTGGTGAATGAATAGATAAAATGTGGTGTATAATTATAAGGTGGAATACTATTCAACAATAGAGGAATAAATTATTGACACATGTTACATCTCAAAATCCAGAAGCCAGACACAAGAGTCTAGGAACAGGAATGAACTGTAAATGGGAATGAGCGATTTTATTGGGAGAATGAAAATGTTCTAAAACTGAGTATTGGCTGTGTTGAACCCCTTTGTAATCTACTAAAAATCACACTTGAAATAAGTGAATTTTATGATATATAAAATATGCTTCAATAAAGTTGTTTAAAAAAATAGTCGCTGAGGATTTCAAAGTGCTAAGTAAGAATTGTATGAAAAAGATATCAAAATGGGAATCTTTCTGACTCTATTTTATTTTTATTTATTTTTATTTTTTCTGCTTTTTCTCCCCAAATGCCCCCAGTACATAGACATATATTTTAGTTGTGGGTCCCTCTAGTTGTGGCATGTGGGACGCTGCCTTAATATGGCCTAATGAGCAGTGCCATGTCCACGCCCAGGATCCAAACCAGTGAAACCCTGGGCCGCGAAGTGGAGCGCACAAACTTAACCACTCAGCCCTGGGGCCAGCCCCAACTCTATTTTAGCTAAAGACCCAAGAGGCCAAATACAAAATAATAGAGGTCAATTTATTCCGCATTCTATTAGAAGGTGTTAGAAAACTTCTATAGGTATTGCAAGAGGAATTGTGTAAAGAATGTTGTAGTCTTTAGCTCATACTTCATCTTAAGACATAAAAGACTGAAAGTTAAAGAATCTTAGAGAAAAGCTCTGGGAAGATTACTTGGAGAGCTTAATGAATGTCTCCTAGAATGAGGGACAGTGGGAGCTATTTCCTACTTCATTCATCACTTGTGATAATGGCAGCCTACGTTGCTGCTCTGACGGTAGAGAAAGAAGAGCCTACATTAGAATTGGTTCTAAGAACTGTTGGGGTAAAGGAAGCATACGTATTTTCCTATGCATTAGATATTAGCCAAGTGGGAATGATAGAGCCGTTCTGGGGCCAGCTCAAAGGTACTTTGCCTAAGAAGGCTTTCTGAATGAGCAATGGGATGGCACCAGTGTGTGTGGGTGAACCAACAAAAACCAGACTGAAAGTACATCAAAAGAGTCCAGCCAGAGGAGGCTTTACTCATATTAAGGAAATGCAGGTGAAAAATATCCAGAGATAGGATATCTCTGACAAACCAGCAGATCACCTCAAACTGTTTAGCTTTTTGAACACCATCCAAATCAAGAGGGCACTAATGACATACCGCGATAGTAACAGGCAAGTAAGATCTTTCTTCACTATTATACTTTTTCTCTCTATCCCTTTGTTGAGCCAAAACTATTCCAAATCTCAAGTGGAAATCTACAAGCAAAGAGAATGAGGAAACCAGTGAAATAAAAAGCCCAAAGTTTCTCCCATTTCCAACTGTAGGCTTGATCTAGGAACACGGGAGAGAGAAATTTAAAATGAATATTAGAGTTTTTATCATTATATGGTACTGAATTATTATTTACTAAAATTAAACTGCTATTTGTAACTACAATTAACAGAGGACTTTTTCTTGTCTGAATGTGATTTGAAAAATTCCAAGCTAGAGAACTAGCCTCACACAGTAGGTTTAAAAGAATATTGATGGGGAAACAAAATGTCAACTTTTGATTTTTCCCTATCAAGTTCCAATTTTTAAAAACAGATGGACTGCCTGCCAATGTGAAAATCTCAGTTGAAACAAGAGATTATAAAATTACAGTTGTCTATAGTCAATATGGGTGTGTGATTTTTGTTTTTTCTTAGTAGACGGTGGTAGGGTATAGTAGTTAAGAGTACAGACGATGGAGCCAGGCTGCCTGGATTTTAATCCTGGTTGTACCACTTAATAGCCATGCGATCTTGATCAAATTTTTTAGGTTGTTTTTATCTCCATTTATTCAGTTTTTTAAAAAAATGGATTAAAGGGTAGTGGTTACTTTATGATTATGAGGAATATAAAATTGCTATATGTTAGCACTTAAAATAACAAAAGGTAGAAGGTAAGCATTCTATTATTTTTATCTATTGCTTTATTATTATTATGTTCTTCAACATCTATCAGTTGCCAATATATAGGAGGGGGATATGATAACATATGAAATTATGCAGAACTGGGATGTGGTGAAATGGAAAGATAATGGGTGATTTAAGAAAATTGACTATAGGGGCTGGCCTGGTGGCACAGCGGTTAAGTGTGCACGTTCCACTTTGGTGGCCCAGGGTTCGCCCGTTCAGATCCCGGGTGCGGATATGGCACCGCTTGGCACACCATGCTGTGGTAGGCGTCCCACATATAAAGTAGAGGAAGATGGGCATGGATGTTAGCTCAGGGCCAGTCTTTCTTGGCAAAAAGAGGAGGATTGGCAGTAGTTAGCTCAGGGCTAATCTTCCTCAAAAAAAAAAAAGAGAAAATTGACTATAGATTGGTGAAAGTAAAGGACTGCAGAATCTGTGCTGGGTGGGAGGAATGTAAGAGCAGGAAGCAACTAATAGATGGGTATATTATAAAATAGTGACTTTCCTTGTGGAGCAAATAAAAGGATATTAAGTAATCACATATTAAGTGATAAATCTCATGGTTTAGTAAAATGTAGAGAGGTCCAGGACCACATGTCTAGAGGATATTCCAGAGGAAATATAGAAGGATGAACTAATGGGGAGTATTTAAATGTTAGGAGAAGGTAATCTCTTAGTGAGCAATCCAGTCATACGTTTTAGGCACAGAATAATTGCATGTGATGAGAAAGGCCTAGGGATGACCATGGGAGTAGGGGCTAGAGTAGAGCAGAGAAAAAGATGAATGAAGAGAAATAGACGAGCAAGGTCAGAATTTGAGCGTCAAACTGTTTTGTGCATGGTTTCGAAGGTCATTTAGAGTAATGGCAAGTTATAGGAGAAATTATAACTTCAAAAAGAGATGGTAAACAATTAGGAGTTTAATAAATGTAAATAGAGAGGAAGAATGGAGTATGGCATATGTGGATTTCATCAACTGCATTGTACAGACAATTCTGATCATAATGCTTGGTACATACATTTTGCTGCATAAGTATGACTTCAATAAAAGCATGCCCCTTAGAGGAGCTGTGACTTCCTTCTTGGAAAAGCAGTGATCTGGAAGATACAACATGGAATGAGAAGAGTCTGATCTCATATGTGACCCTACGTCAGAATCTCACAAGGATGTTGGATAATTATAATGGGACATTTTGTGGGTTATGGCAGCAAAAGCAGCTTCCATCTGAAAAAGCTGCAGGTAAACAGTGTAAGTGGAGGAGGGCCAGGCATCATTTAAGAGAAAGAGATGGAAAGAATGACAAGAAGTTGAAGCATGTGAAAAGTTCATTCACCATAGAATGGGATATTGTAGAGATTTCAGAACAGTGGAACTTGATCATATTTGTCTACCACATGGATGGTGACTTGCTGTTGTATCTGTAAACAAAAAAATATTAATTGTCCCCAGAAGTCTTGGTTTAGCATAATGTAAAAGCTTCATCATTCACTGTGTTACAGCCAGACATCATTCTAGGCACTTTAACATAATTGAAGAAAAAATAAACAGAAAGCATAATAATACGAGTAAGTCATACCGAAAGTTGAAAGTGTCATGGTATTAAAAAAATAGTGCAAGATAAAGAGTTTCAAGAGTTTTGGCAGGGGTGGGTTACAGGGTAGTAATGCTTTAGATATTGCAAACTAGAGCAAAGTCTTCAAGAAATAAGAGGATTTATCCATGAGCACATATGGGGGAACATTCCAGTCAGAGGGCAAGACCAGAGCAGTGCCCTAAAGGAGATGCTCTAAAACATTAACTCAAGTCAAAAATGATGATAGCTTGGACCAGAGTGATAGCATTTGAGGTTATAAGTGTTAAGGATCAAGAGATCTTGATAAGTTAAACGAGATAGGGCCATGAATGGACTAATGACAAAAGTGTGCCACAACCTGAGGAGCGTGATTATTTCAATCTGAGCCTGACATTCAAATAAATGCCTAAACGCAAACAGACATCGAACAGCGAAACTCCTACAAACTTATAGATGTCATGATTTGGATACCTAGATAACTGACTATCTTATTTTATTTATTCTCTATTGAGAAGGACAGGTAAAAAGAAAAAACCCTGAATTTCTATTATTTGCCTCCTTTAATTACAAATCTCCTCAAAAGCAAAGCATCATAAGACCTATGTAGAAATGGAAGCGATGGATAAGGGGTCATAATCAAGTAGTAAATTTTTCACTCCCCCACTTGTCTAAAATTCATAGTAACTTAACTGCACTTTCATTGAAAGAATCTTTCAGTGGGCACAGCAAAGCTTATTTAAAGTTATCTGAACTTCATAAAATTGTATTTATTTACATGATTTAGAAATACAATGAGGCCTATAAAAATTGAGTGTAGAACATTTATAAATGCAACATTTTTTAAAGTATCATCACTTAACTAAAGAAAATACACATCTGGTATTTATTATATGAAACCCATTGGGTAATTTAAAAATGAACTGTAAAAAGGTAAAAAAAAAAAAAGTGTTAACAAACAACATTAGATAAGGAAACCAGCAAAAAGGCGGTTGCATATTTTTCTTCAATTTATACTGAATAGATCACAGAACACTTTTATACAAATTCAATAAGAATTGAAGATTAACTAGCCATACCACTAAAACATAGGTCAATAGATTTGATTACTACCTGTTGCTATACTCTTCATAAGCATGAGTTCTGTTTCGTAACCTCTTTATTAAAAAAAACTAAATATGAAACCAGTTTAATTAAATGTCCCATGGTAGGGGAAAGGTTATAGCTTGGGATGAAAAGATTTTATTTCTAATTTTCATTATTTAAGAACTAGTGAGGCAAACTACTTATACACTAAGAGATGCAATTGCCTGTTACATCTAAAGAATTGTTCCTATTGCTTTATGTTAATTGTAGTAGAAAATTAGTGAACTGCATTTTCCCATTTTACTCAGAGAATCAGAGTTATTGAAAGACTTTCTCAATGGAAAGGAAAGGTGGGAATTGCACTAAATTACATGTGACTTAAACCTGATAGACTATTAATGACAAGAAATTAATTTTTTTAAAAAGAAATTTCTAGTTAAGCAATTTATGAACTATTAGAGATAAATAATAATGGCTTATTAATAAGATGATGAAGTAAGATTAATTAGTATTTCCTATAGAGAATTTTATTCCAAGAAGAAGGAAGTCATTAATCAAGATTTCGAGTTACACCAACAGTTTTAAAGCATACTGGTGTTATGAAGCCAGGATATAACATAAATAGAATTTGAGTTAAATTCAGGTGGTAGGGGGTTTATGAACTGTTATGTCACTACTATTATGAACTATTAGTGACTGTAGGGATGTCGTGTTTATCCTGAGGAATGGTCAGTCACCCAACGTAAAGTTGTCTGAAATCTAGTGAACTTGAACTTAATTGCTTGACATGTTTGACCTTAAGAAATTTAACCTAGTGGGCAACTTTGCTAATGTAGACACAGAAAACAAGAAGTGGCTAAAATTTAGTATAAATAGGGGCCGTCATCAGAGGAAATTAAGCCATTGGGGCCAAGATCCATGTTCAGACAGAAGTCTGATTAAAAACCATAAACTAGAATAGAAATGGCTCGAACAGATTGCTCATTTCACATAGTTTTCTATGGAGAATGTGCCTACGTACTCTTGCCGAGTCTAAATTTAATACTAATAGTATGAGCAGAGCAGAGAAGCCCCCAAATGCCATCAGGTCTAGTTCTCATTGACCTTCTGGCTAGCATAGCATAAATTTTTAAGATGAGTGTTCTTCTTTGATGGGAAATAAGTGAGTTTAAGGCAGATAGGATTAATCAGGTTCCAGTGTGCACAACATTCACTTGAATGCCTCACCCTGGGATAAACCCACATAAAGAACAGTTACCTTATCTAAACTGCCACTAGTATTCCCAGTGAGAAATATAGAAGCAAGAGCTGAACTTTCAAGAGGTTAATATTGGTAATGTACTGATGGAAAGCAAAAGAGAACAAGTTAGTAGAAAAAGAAAGTTGATTTGGAAGTATTAATTCCTTAATAGGCTTCCTGTGTTTCAAAGGAGATAGTTGTGAAATATTCAAGGGGTTTTAATAAAACATGTAGCATAAAAATTAAAGATGCACTATGTCACAAAGTGATAGGTAATTTCTAAGTATATTTATGAAATTTAAGCAAAAAAATTGGTAATGGTTAAAAATAATTCAATGATTTTACATGAACTATACTTCCATAATGGTGTACTAAAAAGATCCATCTCTTGGTGGTGTGACTTGCTCAATTTGGGGGATTTTTTTCATTGTATAGGAATTAGACTAAGAGATTTGATTTTGTGATTTTTGTGAACCAATGATATAAGAAAACTCTAATTATGAAGAGTAGAACCAAAAAATGAATGAAAAAGAGTAGAATATGAAACTCTTTCACCTACAGCTTGAATCACTGGAAAATTTCTTTAAGCATCCTATTCACTTAAAGTATTGTTCAGTGTACAAAATGAGACTCCCAGAGCGCGCTTTTGGAGTACATTAATTTCATAGAATGATTTCCTATGTCTGAAAGATCTCTTTTGAGCACAGACGAAAAGTGGTCCAAGGTAAAGTTGGTGGCTATAAAAGGATATTTCAAAGAACTAAAATTGATTGATATTGAACATATGTAATTTGTAACTCAACACCTGTTTGGGGTTAAATGCAGGTTATTCAAGTGTTTTCACACTATATTTGGATTGCAAATATAGTTAGTGAGGGAAGAAATAACACTTCGAATCAATGAGTAGTTGAGTTAAAGGTTATGGAGGTTTGTGTTACAAGTGGGGGACTGGTGCAACAAGCATATTCTTTGTTCATGTATGAGAAAAAATGCTAGGCTAAAGGGCTTCTGCATTTAGCTTTTCTCTGAGGAACTCAGGCAATATGAATTTAGCTAATTTTCAAATACTTCGCGCTCTCATTCATTTTATACATTTGTGGCATTTGCTTATTTCTTGAAGGTTTACATTTTCAAGAATTCCATTCTAAGCTTGCCTCTTCACTAATCTTCTTTCCTTTCAAGTATTTCCAAAGTTATTTCTATTCTTTTAAAGACAGGCTTACTTTTCCTGGGACCTGTCAGACCTATTCATCTCTCTCACCTGATAAAGTTTATAAACCTAACACCAGTGTATCTTGACCTCCCCAAACCTGCTTACTCTTCCGACTGCATTACCAATAGCCATGTTTGACTCCTCCCTGTCACTAGTGACCCTAATTAGTTACCAAATGCTAAAAATGTTATCCAAACCTTGCTGTTAAAGCCAATCTGTATAAAAACTCCTGTTCATTACAATCTTAGACCCACATTATTAGGATTGCTTCCTAAACCCACCTGTGATTGTTCCCTGAGATAATTCTGTCTGCACATAGCAATCATATTTAGCCTGGAGACAAAATTTACAATTAAAATTACGATTAGTCAAATCATAATATAAAGCTGTTTCTCTTAGAGTTTAGTGCTCCAATTTAAAATGCCTATTTTTAAATTTTGAGTCTTATTTCCCCGTTTAGGTCTGCTGAGGCAGAATCTCTGGGGGAGAAACTTGGAAATCTGCATTTTCTACAAGCTCTTCAGGTGATTCTCATAAATAATGACCTTTGAGAACCGAGATTAGAGTTCAAAACTCTGCTCATTGGAATCACCAGTAGGGCTAGTTAGAAGGCAGATTACCATGTCCTGGTGTAGAAAATTCTGACTCAGGAAGTCTCAGGATAACTCCGTGAATATATAACCCAAGTGCTTCCGGTGCAGAACGTCGGAAGCCTGACTTTGGGGAATCCTTAGCCCTCAAGATTGACTCCGTATTTTGAAGGTAAATATTTAATGCTCTAATCTGGGAATCCCAAACGTATAAATACTATGCTCAAAAACTGACAGTGATTCTTCCATTTTTCTATGCTATCTAATGTAATATGAGAGCTCTTTTCCAGGATTCACAAGTCTCACAATATTTCCTGATTCAAAGCAGTAAAGTCTTATTTACTACAATTGATCTTAGACATGTTCCTTCTGGTTAAATTGGATTTCTTCCCTTCATTCTTATTAAAACTGTTCTTAGCTGTTCTATCAGGTGAAATTTATAAGCAATTTGTTGTGACCCAAAAATTGGGAATCTGATTAGAATGGCACTAAATGTACATATTAACTTTGGCAGAAGTTACCTCTTCAAATTATTGAATCATATCATGCACAAACTTAGTATATTTCTGAATTATTTAGTTAATATTTTATATATATGTCAGTATTTTTTCTGGGTTTTGTCATATAGATCTTGCACATTACTTATATTTGGATCTAGAAATAAAAAATAATTATTTCTCCAGTGAAAGAGAGTTCTGTCTTTATCACATTTTTCAACTGATTAACTGACGAGTCAATTTTTCCTACGTTTATGATGAAACTAACCACCATACAGATACCTTTTAATAATTGTAATAGTTCTTTAGTTGTCTCTTTTTTCAGTATATGTTTTTTCATCCCATTACATTAGCTAAAATCTTCAGAACTGTGTTGAATGCGTGTTGATGGCAGACACCAATTGACATGTCCTGTCTTTAGTGGCAATAATAATAACACAGCTGAAACTTAATAGTGCTACAATATGCCAGGTGTTGTTGAAAACATTTTCTGTGTATCACTACTTTGAATTCTCTCAAGAATACCATGAAGGAACGAAGGAACAGAGGCACAGAATGTTAAATGATTTGCCCAAAATACTAAAGCTAGGAAGTGAGGGAGCTACATTTGAACCCACCAGGTTTGCTCCTTAGTTTAACGTTTGCTGACCAATTCTGGTAGTTTCTCTTTATTGTGTAATTATATTAAAATAAGTTCCTTTCATAATAATTTATTCCAAAATTTCAACGTATTATTGAAAAGTATCAGCTATTTTTATACATGTCTTGATATGATCACGTTAGTTGTCTCCTTTAAGCTATTAATGTAAAAATTTGCAGTAGTTCATATCCTAATTTCAAACATTCCTACATTTGCGGAATGAAGAAAGAGACTTGACCATGGGGTATTACTATTCCAGTTCATACGTATTTGGTCTACCACTGTTCTACTAAAAATTTGGCATCTCTATACGTGGATAAGAGTCTATATTTTCTTATATGATCCATAAGTTTTAAATAATGGGTGCTTCTTGCTTCATAAAATAATAAGCTTCCTTTTTCTCTATAGTGTATTAGTTTAAATATCATAGAATTATGTGATTCAATTTTTCAAGTAAATTTAGCCTACATCTACAAAACCATATTTATCATCCATATTTTTATTAGCAAATCTTTGACAATCCCTTTAGTTTCTTCTTTGGTTGTGTGGTTAAGTATACACTAGGTTTTAAGCCAATTTTGATAATTTAGGTTTTCTTAAAAGCAGAATCAAAAAAGTTAACAGAAAAATGGAAGTATTTGTTGTTGTTGTTTTAATTAGTGCTTCTAAAAGATGAGAGTGTCCATAAAATAATTAACTGCCTGCTATGCAAAATTTTAAAAAATCTTAAATGATTTAACAATGAAATAAACAGAATATATGATCAAATTTCTGAGCTGGAAGATCAGCTGATAAAGATTCTGAGTATATCTAATAAAATTACAAACAAATGGAAAGTGACAAAGAAAAAATTAAAGATGTGGTAAGTAATACTAGAAATTTTAACAATCCATCTCTTTGGATTTCTAAATAGAGGCAAGTAAAGCAGTGATAAAAATACAGAATCAGTGAAATAGTAAAGATAATTTCCCACAGCTGAAGAAAAACCTTGACATTCGGATTTAAAGAGCCCAACAATAAGTAAGATTAATAAAAAATTGTTTGTATGAAGATGTCTTTGAAATATTTTTAAAAATCCAGAGGTATGGAAAAGAATTCTAAAAGCTCCCAGAATAAATAAGTAGATTAATTACGTAGAAGGAAATTCTTACTGGCATTATACTTTACAATGAAAATACTTTTTGACCCTATGCTTCTGTAAGTGATTAAAGAAACGTTCATTATGAGAGTAATTATGAGAGTAAAACAGATTTTGTTTCAGTTTGATATTTACAGGCAATAGGCTATGAATAGAAATTTTCTAAAATAATTGTTAGAGGGAAACTCCCAAACAGTTTTTAAACTTTGGTTAAAAAATAACAGAAAAGTAGAATGCAATAAACAAAACCATGGGTCAAATTGATTTTGAATATACATGTAAATACTCTACATGAAACACTTTCAGATTAAATTTGTTGATATTTTAAAAGAGTATTACATTTTAGTGAGAATTCAAGAATGCAAGATTAGGTCTACATGGGGAAATCTACTCACTGTATTATGAGACCAACAGAAAAAATGATAGTTTTGATAAACAAAATAATTATTCATTATAAATCTTAGCAAGCTAAGAAGAGAACAGAAGTCATTATTGCAGGATATCAGGTATATCATAATACCTAATGCAAATATTAAACTCCATTGGTAAAATGCTAGAAATAGTCTTACTAAATTCCAAGTCAACACAAAGGTGTCTGCCATCAATTCTGCAACCACTGAATTCTTTTCATTTGAGGAATGGTTTTGGAAAAATGTCAGCAGAATTCTAACTCATACTACACTCAAGAAAAATGAACAATTGAAAGTGTACATATTTGTATGTAAATAGACAGCAAAAATGCCTGAAGACAGCTGACCAAATTATTTAACTCTCATAACCTCCAGAGATGGGAGCAAGGCAGATGTGCTGTGGTTTCTTTTACTCTGAGTTAGTTTAATCTTTACCAAGCAGACATACTTTTGTAATCTAAAAACAATCAGGTGTTTAACCAAACAAATGCTCTCTTGAAAATACAAGTGTTAAGAAGACTGTGCACTAGTCTAGATAAAATGTTGCTTTCTGTTATTTTAGAATCAACATTGGAGCGTACTTAATATATTTTCATCATGTTGTTTTATTTTGAAAGAAAATGAATCCATGTTACACATGCTAACTCATATTAACCCAGTTTCTGGGTTCTGTGTTCTGGATGAAGCCATTAGAATAAGTTCAATAACCAATAGAAAGTCTTTGTGCATTTTCATCCAGCTAATGAGAGAAAAAGACAAATATTTTTATATATAAAAATAACAAAATAATATTAAAGTGTAAATTACATATAATACATAAAACTATTTAAAATTTAAGTAGAATGGTATATCATACATCATATTGAATTACATTGCAGGGTGGAAAGGGTATAAGGGATGGGAAAAAAATGAAATACATAATTCTGAGTAATCATATTTTTAAAAATCAGGATTTTGAAAAAACTAAAGTTTGACACAACAGTAAAATAAACTGGGAGAAGAAAAAAGTATAAATAGAAAAAGTGATTTCCCCACTCACTAGAAAACATGAAAATCTTTAAAATTCTTCTGAATTGGCTGTCAGATCACCACGTTTAAGAAAAATGAGACTGTGCCTTACAGCTTCAATAATATGGTGAATTTTTCTTAGAGGTAAAATATTTCTAAATGTTGATTTCATTTGGGCACTTTCTTTAGAAATATTTACCTAACTTCCCTTGATGATGAGACTCATCTGGGGTACTTGTTAAATATAAAGCTTTGCAGATCCCTTCTTCCCTATGATTTATGAGGCCTAGGATTTCTCCTAGATATTTATATTTTTTAATAAGTTTCCCAGGCGATTCCTATCATTAGCAAACTTTGGGAAACATTGTTTAAAGAAGATTTTGAAATCAGTCATAATGAAACAACCTACAAAGTTGGAACAACAAAAATACTGTTGATAAAATTCAACCCTCCTCCCCCAAAAGGGGAGTCAAAGTCACATAAAATCAGCTCTAAGTCAAATGAGCCTTAACACTTTTGTAGACAATGAACTGAAATCTACTTTTCCTATTCTGAAGTATTTGAAGACTAAGAAATAGGGATGTTGATCTCTATTTTCCAGAATTTTATTTTATGTTTTAATACTCACTTTCAAATGTTTTTCTAATTATGGAAGGAAAAGATTAAAATAAATACAAAAATTAGATTTTAAATAATTTTTTTATCTCGTGTGGAACAACATTTCTTCTGAGTTTCCTCTCTGGAATATGTGAGTGTTAAGAGAACACTGAATTTATAGTTTGCTTAAAAGAAAAAAAATTCAGTTTTTTATTGATTATCATAGTTTGATTAAACACTAAAAGCTTAACTGGTAAATAACTTTGACAGGGAGTTCAACTTATTTACAATCTTTAGGGAAAACCTCCTGGAAGACTAGGGGCTAATCCTAACTTCAGAAGTTCGCAGAAAAGGTTACTTAATCCTCATATAATCCATACTAACATTTAACAATTTTTCCTGCCAGAAAAAAATCGTCTTTACCCAAACTGAACTTTGCTCCATGACTCCTTATGAATCCTTTCCAAAATTCTCATAGAATATCCTCAAGTTATTGGCTAGGCCTGTCCTCAGCTCCCTAGTATGGTAGGCAGAATTTTGGCTCCCATGACATTACACCTTCAAATATGTTATATTAAACGGCAAAAGGAATTTGATAAAATTGACAAGGCTAATAAGCTGACTTTAAAATAGAAGATCATCTTGGATGATTGATGTGGGCCCAATTTCATCACATGGACCATTAAGAGCAAAGGAGAAAGACAACAGACTCAGTCAGAGAGATGTGGTATGAAGAAGAAGGAGAATTGAGCCAGAAAGAGAAGTCAGAGGTTTGAACCATGAGAAGGACTCAACCAACCATGTCTAGCTTTGAAAATGGAGAAATGTGGCCACAAATCAGGGAAAGTAGGCAGTCTCTAAAAGCTGAGAGCAAACCTCAGCAAACAATCATAAAGGAGGTGGGGACCTTATCCGAGAACAATATGGAACTGAACTCTGTCAATGACCAGAAAGTGGATTCTCCCCCAGAGCCTCCAGACAACAACTCAGTCTGGCTAGCACCTTGACATTGTCCTTGTGAGTCCTGGTACATAGAAATGAGCTGAGCCTAGAGGACTCTGATGTACAGAACTGTGAGATGATAAACATGTGTTGTCTTAAGCAGCTAAGTTTGTGATGATTTGTTATTACAACAATAGAAAACTAATATAGGGGCCATCCCCATGGCCAAATGGTTAAGTTTACGCACTTCACTTCAGTGGCCCAGAGTTCACTGGTTTGGATCCTGGGTGTGGACCTATGAGCCACTCATCAAGCCATGTTGTGGTGGCATCCCAAGTAGAAGAACTAGTATGACTTACAACTAAGATATACAACTATGTACTGGGGCTTTGCAAAGAGAAAAATAACAAGAGAAAGATTGGCAACAGATGTTAGCTCAGTGCCAATCTTCCTCACCAAAAAAGAAGTGTACCTTAAAAAAAGAAAGAGAAAACTAATATACCTAGTAGAGTCTAATAAGCCAATGGTCATTTACTACTACTGTTAGTCTGAATAATACTAGTTGAATTTTAAGGAGTACACCTTGGCTCACTGAGACTGTTGGATGAGCCCCATGAAATATGCTGCAGTTCTTTGCACCAAAGAATTTTCCAACTCTCTAATTTACTGAAATAAATTCAAGTTAGCTAAGCTAATATCCACATTTCTCTAGGTATGTTATGAAGAAATATGAAGTATTTAATATTTTACCCTCCTTCCAAGTACACTAGTCTGAAACAGTTTCATGGTTGCTGGCAGAATACATAAGACTCTTGGGTTAGAGACAAATGATTGTCTTTGGACAAATGATACTGGAACAACTGGGCATCCATAAGCACTCATATGCAAAAAAAGAACCTAGACACACGGTGTCGTTATTCACAGAAATAACAGTAGCTGAAGTTCCACTTCCCACAGGGTAATGGGAAGAGGGCCAGGTGGTGTCTGCCCAATTGGGGATTGTGTTTCAGAAGAACATCAAGCTTAGGGAATCGGAATCTTTTTAGGTGGTAAGCCTCCTTGATTTTTTTTGTCCCAAAGGGAGAAACTATATTTATTATACTGCATAGTACACGTACCTGCCCTTTGCCCCACAGGAAGAGAATATCTTTATCTTCCAAGGCTATTTTCTACAGAAACATCCTGAAAAGATAGTCCAAATCAAAAAGACAGTTAGTGCCCCACTCATTTGCAGTGACCTAGGTCAGCCCCTTCTCCCTCCACCTTTTGGTGGGTTTGCTTCATACATTTATATTACAGTAAGATTGTTTTGTCACAATCTGCATTTTATCCTGAGATCCCTTGATCTGCTAAATGATATCTGTATTTGTATAAAATGAGATCCTCTCTATGTGCTGTGAAGTTTTATGCATAACATCATATCCACCATTACAGTGTCATATAGTATGGTTTTACTGTCCCCAAAATTCCCTGTGCTCCACGTGGTCAACCCTCCTCCTCACCTCCCTCAGCTCCTGAAAACTACTGATATTTTAAACTATATATATAGTTTTCTTTTCCAGAATGTCATAATTGAATCATGCTTTATGTAGCCTTTTCAGACTAGCTGCTTTCACACAGAAATATGCATTTAAGATTCAACCATGTCTTTTTGTGGTTGATTTTAATTCACTTCTTTTTATCACTGATAGTATTCCACTGTATGGATGGACTACAGTTTCTTTATCCACACACCTGTTGAAGGGCATTTTGGTTGCTTCTAGGTTTTGCAATTATGAATAAAGCTGCTATAAAACATTCACATCAGGTTTTTCTGTGGATGTAACTTCTTAAGTAAGTTGGATAAAAACCTGGGAGTGTGAATCCTGGATCAAATGGTAAAACTATGTTTAGCTTTGTAAGAAACTGCCAAAATGTCTTCCATAATGACTGTACCAATTTGCATTTCCACTAGCAATGAATGAGATTTTCTGTCGCTTTGCCTCCACCAGCAATTCGTATGATAGGTTTTGTTTTTGGATTCAAGCCATTCTAATAGGTGTATGCGGTATCACACCGTTGTTTTAATTTGCATTTCCTAATGACAAATGATGTTGAGCATATTTTCATAAGCTTATTTTCCCTTCATATTTGATGAGCTGTCTGTTCAGATCTTTTGCCAGTTTATAAGTTGGGTTGTTTTTCTTATTAATGAGTTTAAAATTCTATGCAGATTTTGGAAGCCAGTGTATTATCATTTTTGTGTTTTACAAGTATTTTCTCCAAGTCTGTGGGTTGACTTTTAATTCTCTTAGTATCTTTAACAAAGAAGAAGTATTTAATTTTAATAAAGTACAACTTAATCATTCTTTCATGGATCGTGCTTTGGAATTATATTTAAAAACTCATCACCAAACCCAAAGTCACATAGGTTTTCTCCTATGTTTTCTTTCAGAAGTTTTATAGTTTTGTATTTTAAACTTACACCTCTGATGCATTTTGTGTAAATTTTTGTGAAAAATGTAAAGTTTATGTCTAGGTTCATTTTTTTTTCATATGGATGCCAAATTGTTCCAGCACCATTTGTTCCAAGACCATTTTTCCCTATTGAATTTCAATGGCTGCTTTGTCAAAGATCAGTTGACTATAGTTGAAAGAGTCTGTTTCTGTCCTTTCAATTCTGTTCCGTTAGACTGATTGTCTATTCTTTTGTCAGTACCATGCTGTCTGGCTTACTGTCGTTTTATAATGAATCTTGAAATCACAGATTTTGAGTCCCCCAACTTTCTTCTTCTTCAATATTGTGTTGGCTTTTGTAGGACTTGTGCCTTTCCATACACACTTTAGAAATAGTTCATTGATATCTACAAGTTACTTACTGGAATTTTGATTATGACTGCAATGAATCTATAGATCAATATGGTAAGAATTGACATCTTAACAATATTGAGTTTTCCAATCCTTGCATGTGGAATATCCCTTCACATATTTAGATCTACTTTGATTTTTTTACTCAGAGTTTTGAAGTTTTCCACATATAGATCCTATAAATATTTTATAACATTTATACTGAAGTATTTCATTTGTTGGTGCTATGGTAAATAGTATTTTTTAAATTCTAATTTCAATCATTTATTGCTGATATATTAAAAAAATGATTAACTCATACATTCCTTGTTCTTGCTGTGCTTGTTCATTCATTCTGAGTTTATTGTTGAAACTTCAAGATTTTGTTCTGCAGACAGTCATGTCCTGTGTGATAAATACAGTTTCATTTCTTCTGTAAAATTTTGTTTCCTTTTCTTGTCATATTGCACCAGCTAGGACTTCCACTGTAATGTTGAACAGGATAAGTGAGGGAGGACATTCTTGTCTTATTCCCACTCTTAGAGGTAAAATCTAATATTAGCTGCAGGCTTTTTGTGGATGTTTATTATCACACTGAAGAAGTTCCTCTTTACATCTATTTTTGAGAGTTTTAATCCTGAATAGGTTTAGGGTTTTTCTAAATGCTTTTTTCTGTAGCAGTTGATATGATCATATGATTTTCTTCTTTATCCTATTGATGTGATAGATTACAGTGATTTTTCTAATGTTGAACCAGCCTTGCATACTTGGAATAAATGATACTTGTTCATCATGTGTAATTGTTTCTATACATTGTTGAATTCGATTTCCTGAAATTTTGTTGAGAATTTTTGCATCTTTGTTTATGTTAGATGTTGGTATGTACTTCTTTCTTTTGGAAGTAAGGTGATCCTGGCCTTATAGAATGAGTTAGAAAGTGTTCTCCCTGTTTCTGTTTTATGGAAGACATTGTGGAGAATTGGAATAATTTCTTCCTTTATGTTTAGGGAAATTCACTAATAAGACCCTCTGGGTCTGGAGCTTTCTTTTTTGGGAGGTTATTAATCATTGACTTAACTTCTTTAATATATGCCTATTCATGATATATATTAACTAGAAGTTTATAAATTTTGTTATTCTCTTCAAATACCTAGCTTTTGGGTTCATTGACTTTTCTCTTTATTTACCCCTATTTTCAATTTCATTAATTTCTTCTCTAATTGTATACTTTGCTTTCTTATGCTTGCTTTAGGCTTAAATTATTCTCCTTTCTCTAGTTCTCTAAGAGGGAAACATGGGTTATTGATTTTTATATTTCTTTGTTTCTAATGTATGAATATAATGCTGTAAATTTTCTTTTAGGTGCTATTTTTGCTGCATCCACTAAATTTTGATAAGTTGTATTTTCATTTCATTTAGTTTAAAAATATTTTAAAATTTTTCTTGAAACTTCTTTTTTGACCATCATGTTATATAAAAGTGTGTGGTTTGATCTCCAAATATTTGAGGATTTTCCCAAGTATCTTTCTTTTAATAATTTCTAGTTTAATTCCATTGTGGTCTAAGAACGTTCTTTGGATGGTTTTTATCCTTTAAATTTGTTGAAGTGTGATTTATGGAACAGAATGCAGTCCATCCTGGTGATTGTTCCATGTGAGCTTTAAGAAAAATGTGTATCCCACTGTTTTTGGCAGAAGTGTTCTGTAAATGTCAATTAGAGTAAGTTGATTTATAGTCTTGTTTAGTCAACGATATCCTTACTAACTTTCTGCCTGCTTGATATAGCAATTACTGAAAGAGGTGTGTTGAAGTCCCAACTGTAATAGATTTGTCTATTTCTCTTTTAGTTCTGCCAGTTTTTATTTCACCTATTTTGATGCTCTGTTCTTAGGTGCATACAGATTTAGAATTACGTCTTGCTGGAGAATTGTCCTCCTTATCATTATGTAATACCCTCTTCATCTCTGATAATTTTACTTTTCTGGAAATCTTCTTTGTTTGAAATTATCATAGCTAATTCCATTTTCTTTTGATTCATTTACAATGTTTTCTTTTTCCAGCCCTTTACCTAGAACCTATCTGAATCTGAGTGTGTTTATATTTATAGTGACTTGCTTGTAGCTGGTATATAGTTAGTCCTTTTTATTTTAATCCAGTCTACCAGTCTTTGTCTTTTAATTGGTGTACTTAAACCATTCACTTTAAAAATGATTATTGATATAGCAGGATTAATATCCACCATGTTTGTATCTGGTCACTATTTGTTACATTTGTTCTACATTTCTTCTCCCTCTTTTTCAGCCCTCCCTGTTTTATTTGAGGATTTTATATGATTCTACTATATATCCTCTCTTTGAATATCAATCACAATATTTATTATGTTTTAGTGCCTGCTATAGAGTTTCCAGTATACGTTTTTAATTAATCTAAGTCTACCTTTTTATAACACTATTTCACTTCATATCTACTAAAAGTCCTTGACAATGAGTATTCTCAATTTCTCCCTCCCAACTTTTGTGACACTGCTTTCATTCATTTTACTTATTCATATGCTATAATCACCCAATATGTTACTATTATTACTTTAAAAAGTTATTTTTTATAGCAGTTAAATTAAGAAAAATAAAATATTTTGTTTTTATAGACTATCATGCTAGGGAGTAAAGAAAAGAAGTGTAGTGTAAGTTAAGGACCTGAGGGGAGCAGATAAAATTTTTAGAACTTTGAATAATAGAGTATAATTTTTTTTTGTTAGATTTAAGAATTTCTTTTGTTACTTGAAGTAATAGAAGTTGTGTTTATCAAAGGACAATGAATCTACTTCAGTTTTATTTTTGGATAGATTATGTTTCAGTAGTTGGCAAAGAATTCTTTTATGAGGAATTAACTGGATAATGTATGAAAAAGTGATGAAAGCAATTTAAATGTAAAGTGTTACATTAATATGTATATATATATTAATGTGTATACACATATATATTAACGTATAATGTAATATATATATTAATGTAACACCTTAAATATATTTGTGTGTAGATATAGACATATAGATGTAAATTTTAAAGGCTAGGACTTTTCCTTAGAGTCCTAAAGTACTATCAAGTGTCAACTTTCATTAAGTAATTAGTTTTGTTACTTCAGTGACTAGCATTTAAGATTTTACATTAATACTTTATTCTAATTTTTTTATTCTAGAAACAAATGCAAAAAGTATAAAGAATGTCACAAGAAATTATCTACTACTGCTGCTTTGTCTATGGCAGTTGCTATGATGTTAATTCTTGAAAAGCATATAATTAAGTAGTGTCACCACTATGTCAATTACAAATAAGACAAGATGGTTCAAGGTTTGGAAAATACATGAACACAGAAATAAAAAGCATCAAGTTCACTCCCTGGTGGTGACTTGCTGCTGGATATTTAGTTCGAGTCCTCTTGCAGAGTTAAGACCTCAAGAGCACAAGACATTAAAGAGCTTTTCTACTCAGCACATTGGAAAGCATAATTATTACCAAGCCTTTGCTATTAAAATATCATCAAATTATGTTTATAGAATATTATTCACTGAGAACTTCATAGCTGTTTCCCAACAATAAGCCTGACCATATTAGTGCATTGGGAATGCTAGTATTGACTTATTCAAACTAATAAAAAGCAGATGTAATAAATTATGACTCCAGAGTGAACAAAATAACTCTTACCGGCCATATGATGTTAATGTAGCCGTAAAAGATTTCCTCCCTACTCAGCACTAGATGCTGGACCACATGCCATGAGGAAATTACGAGATAGGAATTCCTTTATATAATAAAACAGCACTAAAACATAGAAGTACATGAAAACCCTGTATTTTTTCCATATGTTTCTGGTTACTGAGCATTTGTACAAATTTTTCAGTAGGTGAATCTCTTTAGAGAATATAATAATTATTAAAATAGTGACCGATTGGTAATACATTTTCTCTGTGTCAGTCACTGTGCATGCTAGTGACTTGTCTAATCATCATAGCAAACCCTCAAAAAATGTATAATCCCCCTCCATATTTTTAATTATGAGAAAACTCAGGCTAAGAGTAAATAAATCACTTGCCTAAAGTCATATTGCTGCACGTGAAAAAGCCAGGTTTGCCTTATCATCTTTTTGGTTTTGTTAATTTATTTTTGTTTTATTATTATTCCAAGACAATGTCCAATAAAAATATTTCATCAGTGTACTTATTTGGCAGTGAAACTTTCTTATCCATTTTAACTAAGTGGCAGAGAAACGAGTTTGCAAAAAACTGTTACATTTAGGTTACTAACTTCTTAACTGTAGGGTGTTCCAATTTCATCTACCAGAAGGTAGAAGTGGGGAACAAGGAAAGCTACTAATTTAGTCTGAATTGTGGCCCCCAAAAGACATTGGTTTGGAAATGTGGAGGGGACAAGAACCTTGGTGGAAAATAAGCACATCACCTCGGGATTTATAAACTGATTTGTCAAAAAGAGATCTATTGGGATTTGTCAGACACATAGCCTAGGTACTGACAACAGACTTGTCTTCTTGTGTAAATCCGGGATATGGAAAAAGACGGCAGTTCAGTGATAACTTACCAAGTGATATCAATCTTAGTAGGATGGTATTCATCGCCTCTCTAGTCTAAGATAAAATGGTGCTGCCTGATATGGTAGTTCCTGGTTAAAGCTGGAGGACTCTGTTCCCATAATTCTTTTCCTTGATTTCCTATCTTGGATACTCATTTTCTTTTAATTGAGGTATAATTGACATACAACATTTAGTAAGTTTAAGGGGTAAAACATATTGATTTGATACAATTATATTTCAATGTTTGCTATTGTAGTGTTAGCTAACACCCGTCATATCACATAATTATCATTTCTTCTAGCAATGGGAACAATTAAGATATAGTCTTTTAGGAAGTTTAATGTTTATAATCTAGTTTTGTTGTCTATAATTATTTTACTGTGTATTAGATCTCCGGGCCTTATTTATCTACTAGTTGCAAATATGTACCCTTAAACGTGGCATGTTCAGTTTTTAACCCAGTCAGTGATTTCGAACTTTCAATCCACAAAGAAATAAAAGCTTGTCTCATTAATTGGCTAAAATTATGTTTTCTTTAATATATGAAGACGTCCTTGTAACATAATAATGACATTAACTGTTTGAAATGTATATTATTGATCATTATGAAGGAAAGAATTAGTTATGAATTAAGAAAATGCTAGCATACTACTGTTTGGTGTTTGTGTGATTTATACACTATCTCAAAGTAATAGTAAAACATTATAAAAATAGGGGAATACAATTTCAGAGTTTTGGACCTTGATTAACAAAATTTTTAAGTACTATGTATGTCATGAAAATATATTATGCCTTAGTGGAAGAGTAATACCTAATGTAAGCCATTTTTATGGTTAATAGTATTAAGCTATCCAATGCAGTTTAGTTAACCACTTAACCTCCAAACTTTTCTCTTAAGGTCATGGGACATAGATGGGTTTTTATACATTGTGTGCAGTCTACAGTTACCGTGCAAGCAAAGTTATGGAAATAAAACAAGAGAAAATGTTAATAAAATGGTATTTATGTATCAGCTCATATACTTTCATGATTCAAAGAACAAACAGATAAAGTTATTGACCTCTCACCTTAAATACTTACAAGAAAGATTTAACTCCAATTTAGTTGACTATATAGCAGTAATAATTTAAAATAGTTTTTTGTTAATCAGAAATGAAAAACTCTACTGGCAATATGGTAAAAAATAATTCTTTCAAGAGTAAATATGTGCCCTTCCTTTAGGATATCAACTGAAATTAAAACAAAGAAATTCAACAGAGAAATAAAAATTCTCATGTTGAAACCCAAAGCCCAATTTTCAGAACACTAACCTTTGTTTTAAACTATTAAATCTTGAATAGCAATTATAATTCTTAATGAAATTTAGATGATGGATCTTACTTTGTTCTTTCTGGGTATTATTCTTGTTGGCAAGTGGAAAAAGAGAAGAATAACTGTAAAATATATGAAACATTTATGAAGCCTATTCCCCAAACTATTCCAGATGAAATCCTAAATGTAGTAACCTGAAATATTATATACGTATTTATTTTTCTTTAATTCTCATTCTTCTCCCACTAGAATGTTAAGTCCATGACAAGGATTAAATATGTTTTGTTTATATTTGTGTCTTGACCAATTTCTGGGACACAAAGGGAGCTTAATAAATATGTGTAATAATCAATAAATTGTAATAATCAAAAAATCAATAATCAATAAATAAAATCAAAAAATAAATCAATAAATCAAAAAAGAAAATGTGAACAAAACATAAGCATTCTAAGTATAATTGGAAGGAAAAGTAGAAAAAGTAGGGAAGAAGAATTTGAAAAAGAAGTCAGACTTGTGTGAAGAAATACAGAAGAGAGTGGTGCCCCTGAAGTCAAGAGTGTTTGCGTAATTAGGGAGTGGTTGCTTATGTCAAATGTCAAGTTGAAAGAAGCAAGAAAAGAGAGCTCCTAGTGACTTGAATATTCGAGTTGTGTTGGTGCCTGTGAAGATCTTCATATCACTTGGAAATACGTCCAAATCTGAGAAAGATTTTGCCAACGGAGTCTGGTATCTTAGTGGCTATGTTACCACCTCGCTACAAATGACAAAACAAATCAAGAAGGAAATAATCTCTGTCACTGGATTAGAACCCATTGACCTTGCTTTTTGGTAATATTCACATGGAATCTCTTAGCTCTTAGACCCATTGAATTGCCAGTCTATCTGTACTATATATGTTTGGTGTTTAATGATTATTGAGATCTATCGGTATGTGTATTATCTCCAGACTCTATCTTTTAAACTGAACAAAAGTTTTCACTCTTACTAGTTCTATTCTGCTAATTCCAACTCACACATCCTGTTGTGACAATTTGTAACGTTTTTTCCATTGACCATATGTAAGCAATAGAATTTAAAATAACTCAAAAAATTAAATTCAGCCTATTCTTAATAAAAGCATGATATTTACTTACAGTGCATACACAATAGCACTTAGATATGAAAAGTAAATATAGAGGTATGGTTTGTTTATTTGTTTTTTTTTTTTTTTTTTGGTGAGGAATATTTGCTCTGAGCTAACATCTGTGCCAATATTCCTCTACTTTGTATGTGGGTCACTGCCACAGCATGGCTTGACGAGTGATGTAGGTCTGTGCCCAGGATCCAAACCCACCAACATGGGCTGCTGAAAAGGAATTCATTGGACTTAACCACTGTGCCATGGGGCCAGTCCTAGAGGTATGTTTTTTATTCAATAATTATGAGAATTTATTAAGTGTTGAGCAATAGTGTAACATGACCATGTGGTGTTGTTTGCCATTATGTGGTTGCTTTTCTAGTAAAGAGAAACATCTACAAAATAATGTAAGCACTTCAACCTTGACCACAATGGAGATGAGTTTATTATGTGCAAATATTTCAAGTATATTACCTTAAAACATTTTTCTGATTATCATTGTTTAATTCTAAGTATGCCCATGGTGTATAATTTACATAACCCACATTTTACCCAGTACAACTTAACAAATGCAAAATTGTTGAATATTTGAAAATAGTTCCATTCCATAACATTTAGGCATTATATATGAAAATAAATTGCTTTCTTAAAACCTTGCTGAAATTGTTGGTTTCTAATTTAATATCTAATTTAATAAGTAAATATTAATATTTGACATTGATAATTTATAATAATTCATCATTACAATGATTTGGTGCTAGCAGAAATCACTCTAGGAATCTAGGATTTTCTTCCTTTTTCTCCTCAATTCAGAGTCCATATCTCTTTGGGAAGTATTCCAACCTTCCGAAGAAAGTGTAAGTAGGCGTGGTTTTGCGCCATTCTATAGATGGAGAGAACTTCTGGAGGACTAAGTCACCGCAGAAGAGAGAACCAATTAAATTCATAGAAGTTTGGAAAATTGCCTCAGACGCTTGTTGATTTAAGTCAATATAATTTTACTCTAGGATTTGGGATTTGATTACAAGGGACCTAGTTCTTATTTAATTATGAAGGCCTTGGCAGAGAAGAGAAAGTAACTCAAAAACCAACAGCAGTAAGGTTGAACTGCCTCAACCAAAGTAAAGAGAGGAGTGTATTGTTGGAAAAGCGAGCTATAACAAGATGTTCTTGAAGCAGACAGGGAGAGAAGAGACAGGAGGAAGTTAGGAAACTGACCGTGAACACAAAAAGCCTCATGACTAAGTTAAGACAAAAGTTAAAACTATGGACTTTACAGTCCTTTGTAGACCTATCCAAAAATAATTTCAGATAGAAAAAAAAATCACAGAAATACTCAGAATACAATAGTATACTGTTTTTTCACTTTTTATGACATTTATTTGTCTGAGATAAAACCAATACCAACAATACTATCATAAAATACACTTTTGATATTTGTAGCTGATATATCTGGATATCTTTATGAATATCAATTTTGCAAATATTACTATTCTCCTTCTTTATTTATTTATATTCAACCTGTTCCAGAAATGACTGGAAATGAGTTAATACTATTTATGCCTTGTAATTTTCTTCATAAAACTTCTCCTTTAAGCTAAGAACCAGACCTCTTAAATTTCACTTCAATCGTCTCCAACCCTGAGAGCCGGCTTTTTCTTCAGATCATTAAAAAAAAGGATGATTACCTTGTGGAAAAATAAAACTACATTGAGATATAGAAGCTGGGAGGTCAGAGAGGCTCAATAGTAATTTAAGTGATTCCTTTCTTCACATTAGCCTAAAATTGAATTTGCTTCAAATTCATTCCTCAACCAATGTGTATGTTATTATGTCATGAACCTTCTGGTAGATCAGCACATCATTGCTAAAGCTGCCAACGTTAGACCCATGAATTCCAATGTTCTACTGTATTTGGTTCAAAATATGATCCCAATGCCTAATTTGCATGACAGATTTCTGGTTTATAAGTTGTCCACCCCTAAAGTGTCGTATCATAAGTATGAGAACAAGTTAAAAATTATAAGAGTTCACCAATAATTAAGTGAGTTTGAATGAGAAAACTAGGGCAGGTTAGGAAAACTTTAATTCAACCAAAGAGCATTAATTCAGCATCTACTTTAGGTATCTCAGACCCTAAGGATACAATTGAGCAAGGTCCAGAGGAAGATTCAGTACTATGAATGGGGAATTAAAAACAATGAGAGAAATGCCATGAGGAAGTACAGTCTTATGGGAGCGTGTTGAAGAAATCCCTATCCTGGATTTAAGTTAGTAGGGAGAGATTGTGGTCAAGAAAGAAGTTCCAGAAAAAATTATATATAAATGAGACTTAAAGAATCCAGTCATGGAAATGTGTAGGAGAAAAAGTTCTGCCCCAGACAAAGAAAACACTATATCGAAAAGTCTGCATGCTAGAAAACCATGCAGATTAAAGCAATGAAAATATTTAGTGTATGACATTATGCTCACTTGTTGGGGCCTGTGGGATGGAGGAAGATGGAGAGGTGATGTGGAGCCCCACGCTAAGGAGGCTGGACTATCTGAGGGCCAAGAGGGGCGAAGCAGTGAAGTGACCTGATCAGATTTAGGATTTAGTAAGATTATTCTGGCTATGGTGCCAGGACAATTCGGTAGATGAAAAATTTAAAAGATTTTTCACCCCCCAAAATTAAATAGGTGAGAGATACAATATGTTCCAGAGTGGAAGCCTTGAATTTGAAATCTGAAGATCCAGGTTAAGTCTTAATTCTGCCATTTACTAATTGTGTGGGTTTGACCAAGTTATTTAATATCACTTCAAATGTAAATCTATAAATTGAAAATGTAGAAATTTTAATAACAAAGGCCCATTCACAAAGTGGTTTTAAATAACCAATACAGCCTTGAAAGTGCTTTGAAAATCATCAATAACTAAGGAAATATTGAATATTTTTACAAATATGGTTATGAATAAAATATCCTGAGTGCCTATCAAGAAAGACAAGAGTAGAGCCAGCCCTGAGGGCCAGCAGTTAAAGTGTGGTGCACTCTGCTTCAGTGACCCTGGTTTTGTTCCCAGGTGCAGACCCACACCACTCGTCTGTCAGTAGCCGTGTTGTGGCAGTGGCTCCTATAGAAGGACTAGAAGGACTTACAACTAGAACATGCAACTATATACTGGGGCTTTGGGGAGGGGAACAAAAAAGAAAAAAGAAAAACAAGAGTAGTATGTTAGGACTCAAAAGGTATAGTTCTAAACTGAAGAAGGAAAATATTTTTTTTTGTTTTGTTTTTTTTTTTTTTGGAGGAAGATTAGCCCTCAGCTAACTACTGCCAGTCCTCCTCTTTTTACTGAGGAAGCCTGGCTCTGAGCTAACATCCGTGCCCATCTTCCTCTAGTTTATACGTGGGACACCTACCACAGCATGGCTGCCAAGCAGTGCCATGTCCGCACCCGGGATCCGAACCAGCGAACTCCGGGCTGCCGAGAAGCGGAACGTGCGAACTTAACCGCTGCGCCACCGGGCCGGCCCCAAGAAGGAAAATATTTTTACCTCTATGATATGAGTGAAAGCTCTTTGAAATAAGTTAAAGCTATATAAATAAAAATTATTTAAATATTATAAAAGTTAGAACCCACATTGCATAAACTATAACTACTGTCATTTTTCGTTTGTTGATAATTTTGTTTAACTTATTGAAACTAGAGAGCCCTCAATTATAGATTAGTGTAGCTGTTACATCAAACATTTGGTTATAATGGCATTTATATAACAAAATTAGAATTATAATAAGATTAGTACCATAGGCATATAGTTGAAACCAGCATGACATGACTCATTTTTATTATTTTTAAAGTTAATTTAATCTTACTCTATTGTAGACACTTTGTAGATCACTTTAAATTTCTTTTAGAATAAGCTGGCAATAAATAAATAAACCATTATGGTCATTATCATTTATCGAGTACCAAATGGGAGGAACTACATACTTTAAGACAGGTAAAAACAGTTAAGAATTTTAAGAACATACAAAATAAAATGCGTATCTTTCCTCCAAAAAACCCTCAAAATTCCCATTAAACATACATACAAATATTATAGAATCCTATTTATACAAATGGTTCTACATGTTGTGAGAGTTACAATGCTTTTAAGGCATTGTCTCTGATCTTCAGGAATTCATGATTTAGTTAAGGATCCTATCACAGAAACAGATACCTCTAACAAGAAGGAACAAGTGTTCATTGGGAGAGAATGGTTCAGCAAGTGCGCCTGGAAAGCTTCCTCCAGCCCCTAGTAAGACCACCATGATGTGCATCATGCTGCTTGTTTTTATAGTCTAGTTAGTGTGTAAAACAGTGAGAGTTTTATTCATAGATAATGAATTGTATATAACATACATAATTTATATATATTATATGTGTGCTTATATATAAATTTATAACATATTTATAAGATATGTTTGATAATTGGATCATTTGCAATTTACAGAAATAGCCACGAGGGATACGATTAAGCTCTTTCTTAGGGTTTAGGAAAGTTTTGTTTGTTTTGTTTTTTAACAAAGTTTATAATATATCTGAATCTAATTTTGATTAGAGAGTATCTAGTTAGACATGGAAATTCGGAATGTATTGTAAATGTGTCTCGATGTCACTAAAGATTAACAAAAATGGAAAGATAGGTATTTGGTTGTCAGTGGGTTAAAAGATTGTAAAGATAAGCTAGAAGAAGATAATGGAAGCTATTTGTGTACTAGGTTACTGCATTTCTGTTACGTTCTATAAAAAATGAAGCCAGTAAATGGAATAGTTTGTCAGGGGTGCATAGGATAAAATTCAAAAAGAACAATGAAGGAACTATGCAATTATACTGGTAAAAGTGAGTGAGAACTCAAAGACAAGCACCATAAGCATGGAAAGAATAGAGAAATTGATTTACAAAGATAGAATTTAACAGAATTTGAACCTTGGCATGCTGGATGGGAAGTGAGGTAGGGAGAAAGAGTCTAAGAAGTTAGAGCGTTCATGATGCAGTCTCATAAAATGCCATTAAATAATATTGAAAATTAGGGAATAGGGTAATATTTGAAGTAGAGGGTGAATTGGAAAATAGTAAACAAATCCTGCTCGGATAAATTGAGTTTGAAATGCTTGAAAGACATCTATGGCATCTATAGGAAAATAATTAACGGGCTCTTAGAAACACAGGTCTTGAGTTCAGGAATGAAGCAAGCTCTAGAGGCATAGATTTTGGCATCTGCTACCTAAAGGTAATATTTAAAGTCTTCGGATTAAAAGAGCCTGTAGATGAAGGGAAGCCTACCTTCAAAAGTTGGAAAGACGAATATAGAGCAAGTGTGTAAGGTTGAAAAGGAATCTCTGACACATAGGAAAACAAAGGGAGTCCAACGTCACAGAAACCAACGGAAAAGAAAATTTCACAAAGGATGAAGTAGCTAAGTGGGGAAATTAAATTAAAAATCAAAAATTAAAAATGACCATGAAATTTCAACAAGTGAAAATTTTTTTTAAAAGAGTTAATTATAGAGGATAATCCCATGTTGGATCACAACCTTGGGAGTGTTCCGTGTGTAATTTGAAACTGAACCCCGTACACAGAGAGTAAGGAGAGACAAAGAAAGAGGCCAACCACTCCAGATTTGTAGGTGGCAGGTTTAATAAGTAAGGGCATTTACATACGAGGCTTGTGTTGGGCAGCTGGCAAGATGAATGGTTTTCTGCACCCACCCTCCAGAATCTTGTCTATGTAGAGGCCTTAAATGGGCTCACTCATGTACCCAGTCCAGATAGGCTCATCACCACATTACTGTCTCAAGGCTGTATCCTTGGGGCAGCTTCTGGAAATGAAGGTGGCAAGTGGAATTCACATTCCAAGGACAGGTGAGGGGTGAGGAGCCTCCAACTGCCCAGGTCCAGCTCATGGGTTAAACTGGTGGTCACATCACCTTGATGACTTCCCCAACACCCCAACACAAAACTAACAAATGCACTAAAAGGAGAGTCAATAAATTTTGGAATGTGCAAAGCAAAACTGGCAGAGGTAGAAACCACCTTTCGTATTAAAACCACAGAAATATCCACAAGTTTAGTGACATTTTATGGAAAGTATTGAAGAAAGGAAAGGAGGAATCTAAAGAAGCTTGAATAAGGCATAGAATGAGAGAAAGTTTCATCCTATATTTTTCTATATCTACTGTGAATACATCTAAAAAATTATGCTCTTACCCCAGTAAAAATAAGAGCTAATTTCCTGAAAGGTTATTGTCTTTCGTAAGCACTCAATAAATGTTAGGTATTACTTTAGTGTAGCCATTTTTCCAGAAGTCTTTTACATGTATTATCTCATTTAATCATCACAAAAACTCTCTGGGGGAGAGTATTAATGTAATGCCAATTTCGTGGTTGAAGAAACAGGCTTGGAGAGCTTAGTATGGTCCAACAATTAATAATGGAGGCATTCAAGAATCAGGATTTGCACTATTAATGGCTAATTCTCTGCTGCCTTCCTGATATAGTCTTTGGAGAGTTTATTGAGCTTTTGGAAGAGATTATATCACAAAACTTTGGAATTAAGGAACACTATTGTTTCTTGAATCCAATCCTTATTTTACGGATGAAGAAACCAAGGCCTACAGTGGCTTTAACATACCCAGGGCAGCAAACACCTAGCCTAGAAGCACAGGCCTGCTGTTCCTAATTTGCTTCTCTTTAACTACTATTTGAACATATAAACAATTTTTGAATTCTGAATCTTAGTGAAGATTCCACTGTTTAATAGAAGGTGAGAATACTTTATATGACTAATGCTATAATACATGCAGCTTATAATTCCCTCTGTTTTATTTTTCAGTTAGCATTTACCCATTTTACTCCTTACTGTCTGCACCTGTTTTTCCAATGTTTCTAGAATTTGCGTATATGCTCTACATGTATCAACAGTGGCATTGAGAACCTTAGATTGCAAATTTCCAGAAAACAAGGGATATACACAGTAAAAACCTTTGAGCTTCTATCTCATTTAGCTCCAAGTTTAGAGAAAGAATAGACTAATATGCGTTGAATGTTTAAAACAAATGACCTAGATTTAACACTGTGTTCTGTTCCTGCTATTAACTGGGCAATTTTAGGCAATTAATCTTTCAATTGTCTTTTCAATGTAAGAAGAATGATAAAATAATAAGAAGAATAATTATAATATCATACTAATATTTGTTATACATACTTTTTTAGCCTTTGCTGTAAGAAAATGCATACTAAAATTTTTGTGGAATAGAAAGCATATTTCACATCAAAATGTCAAAATGGAAGGATCAAAGAGTGACAGGGGGTGGGAAAAGGGAGGCATTGAAATATCATGTTTTCTTTTCAAAAGACATGTGAGCTATGAGTTAACAATTTTATCTTAATGTCAAAGGCAAAGAAATCATAGACTCTTAGAAATCAAAGGGTCTCAGGTTAATTTGTCAGCGTCCTTCTTTTATAATGCAAGGAACTTTAAGAAAGAAGGTCACTGGCCGAGATCTCACAAAATCAGAACTAAAACTCTGGTATTCTGATCACCTATATATATATATTTTTTTTTTCCAGTGTATCCTATTGTCTCAGAGACAAACAACACATTTAGTGTCTGTGTGTAGAAGGAAAACAGATAAATGGTCAAAGGTTGCATCTCATTCAGTCATCAACTCAAATGATTGACATATTCAAAACACACTAGCAATGTCAGATAAAAGACATACTACTCAATACTCATTGAAAATTCCTGAGGATTGTGGATTCCCTTAATAATGCAACATACAGTGATGTGAATGCTTGGTCAATCAAAGTTGTGATAACCCGAAACACTGCAATTCCATTCTGTGATTAAGCTGTACCTACCTTCCTAATGCCCTCAGCAGTTTAAGAAGCATCAGTTGGAATGTTGCCAGAGTTGACAGCATCCTCTCATCTGACACAAAACAAAGAGAAATGTGTTCCCCAGATGTATTAACAGCAACATCTGGTCCTATCAATGCAGGAAAAAACATAATCCTCCGAAAAGCAAATGTATAATATGTACTCCAAGGCCTGTACATATCTTGCATTTCAATATGACACTAGTTTCAACTGTCTTATGATTTGGCTTTAGTCTGATTTAAAGGTTGCCAGCTGCAACAAGAGGGTTTGGAAGAGTCAACCTGGGACCACAGATAAGTCATTCTAGTATGAATGTTTGCTCTTGCTGAACATCAGGCTCCTACAAGGCAACTCAAAATGAGAGAAAATGTCATTACGCTTAAAGAAGTTCAATTATGGATTCAAATGCATCTGCTATTCATCACATTTAATCATTGTCATTGTCTGATAAGAGAACCAATGAAGGAAAGCTCAGTGTGGTGCTGACGGATCTCAGTCTCCAAAAACAATCAATTTGTCAATTCTTTTCAGAGAGAAAAAAATAGATGGAGTGACATCCTGTGTGCCTTTTAGTGACAGGCTTGCTGAGAAATACAATTTACATAATGCTAAAAAAAAATCCACCTTTTTAATTTTTAAAAATTATTTAATTTTTTGCTGATGGAAATTACAAATCTAAAAAGTGATCACCTGTGAATTTCAGATTAAAGTTTAACATAAATGTTACAATGTAAATTTTATGTAAAAAAAAGTAGTGATCTGAGGAATCTCCCAGAAGAGCAATGCCCTAAAAGTGACCCGGTATTTATCCTGAAGAGCCAGTAAAGGGACCAAAAATAAAAAGGTAAACCAGATGGTTTTCAGGAAAAAATTTCCCACAGATACTTTTTATCATCTGAGTAGGTTTAAAATATTTCTCTTTTCAAAATGCATTCCCCTGGGTAGAGGAGGATTTAGTATCTTAACATATTTTACTTTGATCATTTTTACAGATTACTGTCTTCTTTACCTGTAATCCTGCTTACAAAATAAATAAGAATTTTAGTTGGGGAAGAGAAGAAAGAAAAATTAATATATGTCAGATGTGGAATATCTGAAACTAAAGCAAATTATTTACTGAACAACTATAGAAGCATATGTTAAAACAAAGCGAAACAAAACATCACTGAACCAAAAATACGTTAAATATTTTACTTACCATTTTGATTAGGCCATATGTCATTGATTAAGACCATGGAGTTTGTCCCAAACTTCATTGTTAAAAATGTTTAAATCAGCTTATTATTTTTAGTAAAACTTCACCAAAATGAAATATGAAAATCCCAGAAGAATATTTGCCACTTTAGTAAATAAAGCATCAGTTTCATACCTACCATCCTCAGGAGAGTAAATAGAATTCTTCTTTAGATCACTTGAAGTCTACTTGTGTTGGTCATCACATTCAGTTTTTCCATAAATACTAGTGTGAACATGAAAGTCTTCCAATATAATCATAGATACTCTATTTCACCATTTTCCCTCTGCTGACATAGAGTGAAGAATCATGTTTTTTCCCCCAATTCAATCTGGAGAATTTCATTAATGATCAAATACTAAAAAAGGCAAAACTTGAAGGAAACTATTTCTGCTTTATATGGAAATATGTTTGTGTTCCAACAGTGTATCCAGCAGGCCATTTACACACACACACACACACACACACACACACACACACAAACCTCACACAATCACAAGATGATGATTGTGAGATACAGGGTTTTCTAAAAACATGACTAACTTTTCCAATAACTTTCACAGATTCTGCAAAACCTGATCTATAACCCTACCTGTAAAATACAATGCCGTATAATCCTAACAAAACATTGAATTGTAGTGAAGATCATCATTCTGGAACAGAAATTAAAAGTAAGATAAAATCACGAAATGATTTTGCTTGAAGCAGTAATGATCAGCATAACAATTATAAACAGTTTGAGACTATTTCACTTATTAATGTAAAATCTAGGAAAAGAGAAAGATCTAAAAGTATACTTCTATTGTAATACATTTTGGCAATATTAATAGCTGCTGATTATTGAGTACATATTACATTTCAGGCACTGTGCTAGATCCTTCCCCTTTTGTAGATAAGGAAACTAGAATAAAATATGTTCGATAACTTGGTCACTGTGATGTGGATTAAGGCTGCCCCAGGTAGAGAAGCCCAAGGTGACCTGGCCTACATGCCAAACTATATGACCGAGTGGATTTTTATGGTATGAATTAGGGCTGCCCCAGGGAGAGAAGCCCAGGGTATCGTCACCTACATGCCGATCTATATGACCAGATTTGTATCTAAAGTTATATGACCGCACAATAACCAGACCCCATCTGCACTGAAATCATTTAATGACTTTTTACATCATCTTTTCTTTTTCCAGTAAAAATAAGTCACGTATCCATGCCTTATAAAATTAGCCCTAACCCTCAACTCAGGGCAGCAGCAGCTCTGCCTGCCCATGGGTCCTGTCCCCATGCTATTCCACACTATTCTCTAAATAAAAAGAGCACTACTGCCAGATCTTGAGAGTCCAAGAAATCTTTCTTTCGACTCCTCGGCTCACCGACCCCCATCAACTGTTTTATAGCTAGTAAGGACATAACTAGGATTCAAATAAATGTCTGAAATCTGAACCCCTACTAAAACTCACTTGTCCTCTCTAGGGATCATGTTTGAATATAATCCATAAAGCAACTTTTCTAGATAGTTCACAGAACATTGTTTCTCCCATCAAGGTAATGTTCACATCAACAATATTTCATTCTTTCATTCAAAATATTCTCCCTGGATTGAATGTTAAATACAATGGCAAAGCCAAAAAACATGGAACTTGTCCATTTGGACCTTTTTCTATTTCATTGGCTTTTGCTTTTTAGTAAAAGAAACGTAGTTCAACCAAATAGCTGAATAGATATACAATTATAAATGGTGTGAGTGATATAAAGAAAAAGAGAATTTTAATCTGAGAGGGAATATGCCGGGAACCGTCAGCCTACAAATTAAGCCTCTGCCTTGTAACACGGTCCGGGAGAGAGATGAGGGGATGCACGGCGACCCTCAAGGGAATCTACCAGGCTGCCCCTGCAACGAGTCTCCCTGGTGCTTTTGACTTTCCTGCTTCTGCTTACTCTGCTCTGCACCTGGGGTTATTTCAGGGGAAGTCAGCCCGGCCCTGGGAATGAGAATGATACAATGCGATATTCTAGGGAAAGTTCTGGGGAAAAACATCTTCTAGGGAAAGAACATTCTGACCCGTCCTTTGGTCGGGTGGAGCGATGGGAGTGGAGAGGGAACAAAGAAATCTGTAGCCCCCACAGATCTCTCTGGGAGGACGGTGGTTGCCACGGCCCATTGAGTCAGGAGGCGGCTGGGGGTAGCCTCCTTGAAGTAAAGCATTACAGAAGCTTGAGTCCCCCCCGGCCTACACACAATCAATTGCTCTTAGGACTATTGTCTACCTTGCAAAAACCCGCTAACGCAAGCCAAAAATATGTACTGGGACTGTTTCATGAAATCATCCTTGCATATCCTGAGCCCTATATAAATCATACATACACAAAAAAAAGTTAGACTTCGACACCAAACTCCTTGTCTCACTGCCTCCTCCTTCGCCGACGCCGTCCATCCCTCAGGAGACCCTGTCCGGCTGGGGCTGGACCCCGGCAGGAATAGCAGGAGAAATTTGAGTCTGATCGAGAACCCAGAGAAAGTCATTCAAAGGAAGTGATATTTCATCAAATACCTACTGGAAAATCAAGGAAAGAGCCAAGAGAAGAGTCTAGACAGAAACAGTGGTTGTGAAATCCCTAAGTTTGAAAGAAGTGGGCTATGAAACAAATCAAAACAAAACAAAACAAAAAACGAAAAAAATTACATTAGATCATCTTGATGGAGAAGGGTTTATCAGACGATGAGACTGAAGGGATTGGAGCAGCGAGACAGAATAATTAGGACTAAAGGTGAGAGACAAATTCAGCAACCATCCTTAAGAGAGGGCAGAAAGTGCCAAGTGAGAGACCACGTGTGATCTTTTACATTTAAAACATTTTGATGAAGCAAGACCATCGGATTATTTTCAGTTAACATTTCACACTAGGCAGTCAAAAATTCAAAGGCTAGTATCAAACTAAGTACCCCCTAAGTCAAGCACGTGCTATGTCACGCGTGTGCCACCAATAAGCGTTTTCAGTGGAAATTGATTTTAGATATGTCAAAGCACATTGGTCTGAAATATTTTCATAGAGAATGAAATTCCAATTTTTAATGTTTTGCTTAAGTATGTTGACTTATTCTTTCTTGAAGCACATACATGTGGTCATATATATACAGAATTAATCAAATATGTCAAAATATCAGAGTCCATTTGAGAACAATTCTAACAAAACAAGTACAATTTTGGTAATAATTACTATTTATGTCACTGACTAATTCTACATAGCTTCAGACATATAAAGGCAAATAAAGAAATGAAATATTGTAGCATTAAAAGTCAATACCATATATTCAAAATGTATTGTCCGAAAGAAAAGGCACTCTACAATTTGGTGTATCTAAAACAACAAAGCAGAGCAAAAAACTGCACTCAGGAACCAAGATATTTTGTTTCTTTGAACTGTCGCAAAAAGCTGTGCAGATAGCAGTGTATGATTTTGGCACAGGAAATAGGTAAATGTAAAAAATTAACAAAATCAAAGAGTTAGTATCTTAATCACTGGAAGTGGATTTAAGGATTGAGAACTTCACATTGTGTCAGTATAAATTCAGAAGCTATACCTCGAGGCAACTATCATCTCTCTGAAAAGGTCTATTTTAGCATAGATCAATTACATAGGAATGTCAAGTAAAGCCCATACAAATTTCATTGTGAAGATCAAATACATCTCGACTATAAATCATCACAAGCTTTCTGATATTGGCAATCAGTCTTGGGAGAGGATTTTTGAAATAATGTTTTTCTTTCAAGTGCTAGAAAAATCTAATGAGTATAAATTTGCTATATTTATTCATTATAATCTCTAACAACACAGCATATATTTTTCAGATTTGTATTTGTAATGGGAACCACAATTTGTCATAACGTGACTTCCTTAGTTTTACGGTCTTTAGCAATCTCACTTATAACACATTCATAGCCTGATTCTCCTTGAGCCCTCATGAATCTTGATTTTACAGCATAAGCACAAATGCAATAGAACACGGTTCTCATTTAAATTATGTGAAATTGATATTGTGCTGCATTCAAATGTCATAAGAAAGAATGTATCTGGTCATGTATCACGGGCGACAGAGGCAATGGAGACTGAAGCCCTTAAGAGAGAAGCCTCTATACCTTCTCACAAACTCCAGAATCCTTTCCAAAGAGAATTCTGAAACTGTCAGGGCATTTCTAATGCTGGATTTTATTACAAATCATAATGCAGCCTTCTTAATGTAAGTTCACTTAACTCATTGAAAATAGATGTTTTAGAATAATCTATTTTTGCTAGCGATCGAGTTTATTTTATGTGAGAGTGGCATTAAACCACCTTTTTCTGGGTCTCAGAAAAACCCATCAGCTTACAACTTATTCCCCAATGACATTAATAAATCTATTATTTCACAATATAGAGAATTGGACTGTGTAAGTGTGAGCAGCTTTCCAGAGATTAACAATATGTATAGTTAATTCAGGGGAAAAAAAATGCCTGTCAAGATCATCTTCCCAAGTTGCTGAGAATGCTGCAAAAGAGCTGGATTCTACACTGGTGTTTCTCTTCTGCTACCAGAAAGTGACAATTAGTAGGAATGCTGTTCACTTAGAGGACAAGCTTTGGTATTTCTACGATTAAGGCCAAAAATGTACTCTGAAGTGTCTTCTAGTGATTTCTTCTTCAAGACAATCCCCAATTCTGTTATGTCTAGGTCCTAATATATTAACCATATCATTTTACTGATGTTTAAACCTAACTGGGTATGTTTTCCATTCTGTTTATTAGCCGAATAATCCATCCAAAACTGCTTTTAAAGTGATGGAAATTTAGGATTCATTGGAATCCAACTAAGGTTTTTCATCAGAATTAACATATGACCAAAACATCAATAATATTGTTATATGAAAAAACCAGTATTTGATGATCTGTGATGATGTCTATAGAGTATATATAATACAGAGTATATAATAAAATCTAATATATAGATCTGGAGAGTTTTTATTTGTCAGGTGTAAAACAGTGCTCTGTGAAATACCATATAGCTTATTTTATCAACACTATCCCCAATGAGTTGTAAAGATTTAAATTTTGAGCAAACAAGCATCCGAATCCTTGTTATGGTGCTTGTATCTATATGATAACGACAAGGTTATTGAACCTATTTCATTCCAAATCCTTCATCTATAAAATGAGGATAAGAGATAATCAATAGAAAGGAACTAACAAAGTGCCTAGATAAGTGAAATAAGTTTATCAGGTTTCTTGAATGCCCAGGTAAAGTGGGACCTGACTTTCTGGCAGACATGACTCAGACTGTACTAGAACAGAATATTCTCTAGCACAGTACAGACAATCAGGATTCCCCATGGTCTGGAAGAAATCTCTCTCAAAACCACTAGCTCTCAAACTGCATATCAGAATCACCTAAAAAAAAAAATTTAAACTTCACATGCTAATCAGGATAATAGTTTTTTTAAAAAAACTACATGTGTTTTATTATCGCTGAATTTCTATCAAGTGTTAATTAGACAGAGAATGAAGCAGACATATTATCTCCCCAGTTGAATCTGAAGATTGACCCAGCCTCAAATCAGCTCCATTTGAGATCTTCTGCTCACGGCCATCTGTAGCTCTTTATCCAGATGCTGTGTTCAAATAAAACTGACAGATGCTGGTTATGAACTTGTTTCCCTGTGATCCTGATAACATAAAGGGTTGTGGAATAGGAGAACATGAATTTTCTGGGTGAGTATATACCTTCCACAGTTAAGTAATGAATTAGAATCTGCTTTATAAATCATTATCTTGTTAGTTAATTAGCATGATTCAGTCTCCTCACACTGAAGACAATCTGGCTATATACCCACAAACCAAGTTTTGAACCTTGAAACGTTGAGGAACAGACCCTGGCCAGTGATGGTTCCAGTGTGATCACACATTTTCTTGCTTTGGCCTTTAGATAGATTTAAAGATCTCAGACATGCTGACTGATGGCTTTAGAAGACTATCTATTTATTTAGAGTTTATTCCAGTTTTACCATCAGTATTGACAAATAGTTTTAGCTGAAATATGAGTTTTCTCAGTTCCATATTTTTAATCTAATTTTTAATGTAATTTCTGCTTTTAAAATAAGGCCAGTTAACACATAAAGAGATGTTCCATCGTCAAATTTAGTAAAGACTCCATTAATCCATTTAACCAGAGCATTAGAATTATTCCTCTACATTCCACATATAATTAGTTTACATTAAACTTACGTTCAATATTTATGCTAATTTAGTCACAATAATGTAGAAATTTTTAAAGCTATAATATTACATGCGAAATACTTGAAATCTAGAATTTCTACAAAAATGTATATTATCGTGGATAAAGTTGTGCAGAATTGGTTTGGTATTGGGTAGAGTGACATACATACAAAAGCTCTCCCACTCTTTCTAATTTTTTTAGGACAATGTGTTTGGAACCGGCATTAAATCTGGTTAATGAACCAGCTTTCATTTTTTGTTTTTTATTCCATTTCCGTTAATCCCTTCTTATGGTTTATGAACCATTTAAACACTGAAGACTCTTGCCGCTTCTCTTATATTGGATTTAGTATAAGGCATAGGAAAAATATCCAACTCTCCTCTCATTTTACAATCCGAGCGGAGAGCCACAATTAGGTCTGTCATTTCTCTTTCATACCTCTCGTCAGTAGAGAACACTCAACATTAGAGAAGCAATATTTGAAAATGGTACTGAGTGTGAAATTCAGGTCCAACTCTGCTTTTACTACCACTGAGTAAATTTGGATATGTGTTTTTATCCCTCCAAGTGCTTCCATTTCCTCATCTGGAAAAAAGGCAGATCATAACAAAGGACAATATTTACTGAATACTTACTGCATGCTAGCGAAATGCTATGAAGCTCACATATGCATTTTTCATTTAATTCACCCCAGTGGATACAGGGGATAGGTAATATTATCTGTTTATAAAGAGGGGAAAATGAAATCTGAGATGCTAATAAATTTATCAGATTGTACAACCAGAAGGTTGTAGTGCTCATTTTAACCAGGCCTGCTTCTATCCTAAATCCATACAGTTCTGCTACTAATATCTACCTCAGAGATATTGTTAGTGAGCATAAAATTTTTTCTCTAAAATATAAAGTGATATAAAAGTGGTAGCTACTATTGGAACGTATAGTAAGTACTCTAACATTGTTTAGTCTCTAAAGACTTATGCATGTGAATCGGACATTCATCAGCACCCAAGTTTAAAATATCACGATAAAATGAAAATTCCCTCTCCAGAATATAGTCCTGTTGGAAGGTTTGCGTTATTTATAGTAATAAGGAGACAGTGTAAAATGTTGAAATCTTATAGGCTATAGGAAGATACTATGATCAGTTAAAATCATGGAGTTTAAAACGTAAAATTAAAGGATCGTGATATTTATTCATTTGCTGTTGCTTATCAGAACATTAAGAGAACAGTTGCATGCACTGAATATCCAGTATATGCATATGTGCATGTGTGCCGTTAAAAAAAGCAAGTTACAAATTATATGCTGTGCTCTGAGTAATAGGTTTCATGAGATATATGTGTTATTCACATTTATTATGTTTGTATATGTATTACATATTTTATATCATTTATTTTTTTTATTTTTTTATTTTTTTTAAAGACTGGCACCTAGGCTAACAACTGTTGCCAATCTTCCTTTTTTTTTTTTTTTCCTGCTTTATCTCCCCAAACCCCCACGGTACATAGTTATATATCTTAGTTGCAGGTCCTTCTAGTTGTGGGATGTGAGACGCCACCTCAACGTGGCCTGACTAGCAGTGCCATGTCCGCACCCAGGATCCGAACCCTGGGCCACTGCAGTGGAGGGCGCGAACTTAACCTCTAGGCCACGGAGCCGGCCCCTGTATCATTTATTTTTATATGTCACAGACGGGGTAAAAGATTAGAAGGATGTTCCCCAAAGAGATGGTTCTTCTTAGCTATTGGTATTTTAGACCATTTTTGGCTTTTTTCATTGAGCTCTTCTCAAAGTTTTCTTTGCATTCTGAATCAAATAGAATTACCTAATTAAAAAGTACCCTAAACAGTATAAATAAAAAAGTTCTTTTAGCCATTAGTGCAGAATTTTTCCTACGCTTACATAAACAGGGAAACAGCTGGCAATCAATACAGGAAAATAAGCCTTTTAATCTAACATAATATAGTAATTTATGGCATCTTAAAAGACAAGAAAATACATTTCTTATTTTTGTTCATTTGCTGTTTTGTTTTTATATTGGTCCTATGTTGAACTTTTGCAAATATAGGATCTTATGTTTTATTTGAGAAGAGAGCTAAAGAGGTTGCTTTGTTAGTTACTTACCACAGCTTTAGTTTGGTTAGAGACAAGGTGGCCTTTAGCAAACATTTTCTAAAATGCTGGGCTTTGATAGCACATGGTATATCAGAATGTTGGACTCATACTTAGAGTGCAGAAAAATACCTGCTTTGTCCATCTGCAGTAACAGCTCTTAAATATGGTACTGTGTGTGCACTAGATGAGCAGACCCAGAAAACAGGTATTTTATATGGTACACTAAAATAGCAGTTTGAATACTGTAGGGAATTTCTCCAATTAATGACTACAATAGAACTTTGGTAAACAATCCTGTTCATAACAAATTATTTTCATGCCACATTTACAGAATAGCAATCTGTGAATGGTTTGAAATAGATTTTGCCTATCACCTTTTTGTGCCTTTAACTTTATTTGTATTTGTGCTTTTGATTGCATATGGCGAGATTATTGCTCTCACACCAAATTATTTAACTGAAATTCTAAACACCAGGAGGTAGGCCATAACATAATATTCTTTCAATTAAAAGGGGGGTGAGGTTGCTGTTTACATTCTCTGAGTCACCCAGTGCACTCAATTCATCAATTCAGATATAATGCTTGGAGTCTGACGTAAGCCTCATAATTTTCACAGTTTGAAACAAATGCTTTTAATAAAATGTGCATAATCTAGCATGTATGTTAATTATTATGTTTAGTATTCAGATAGGGAGAGATAAACAAGATCCCTGATAAACAAGATTACTGAAGAGGGGAGGAAACTTCCCTCAAGGAATCCTAAATATAAATTCATGCTACCTCAAGGTGAGAATTTAGTTCAAAATAATTAAAACTTGGTAGTGCTCCCCTCTGCTTTTTAAAGCAAAACAAATACAAAATTTTTTTTGAAGGCTCTCACCCTCAATGGGAACTGTAAGGAGTTTCTAGAGATAAATCTCCAGGAATAATAAGATCACAGGGGCAAAAACAAAGGAGCAATAACAACAAACAAGACACAGGCTATCATAAGTGAGAGGAGAAAAGAGATGAGGCTGAGATGCACAAAGACTTCAGATACTGAAATTGTCAAACATAACGTTAAAAATATTTCAAGCAATAAGAAGAAATTGAAATTATTAATTAATCTAAATTATTAATTAATAATAATTGATTTATTAATAAAGGGCAAAGGATTAAAAATTGGAAGGCATATATGAATAGAACATAAATACAAACAAATATTCTAGAAATTAATAATGAAATATTTATACAAAATTTAATTGATGTATTTAACCGTGGACTATGAGAAGCTGAAAGGAATTTGTATCTTGAAAAATTGATATAAAGAAATTATCAAAAATGTAGCATAGAGGAACAAAGAGGTTAAAAACACGAAAACACTGAGTAGAGATGGAGCAGAGATAGAATATCTAATACAGACAGACCTCATTTTATTGCACTTCGCTTTATCGTACTTCACAGATATTGAATTTTTTACAAGACCCTCCACTAGCAAAAAGATTACAACTCACTGAAGGGTCAGATGAGGGTTAGCATTTTTTGAGCAATAAAATATTTTTAATTAGGGTATGCACATTGTGTTTTTAGACATAATGATATTACACACTTAATAGACTAAAGTATAGTGTAAACATAAGTTTATATATACTAGGAAACCAAAAAATTCATGTCACTTGCTTTATTGTGATGTTTATTGCAGTGGTCTGGAACCAAACCCACAATGTCTCCAAGGTATGACTGCATACATCCAACTGGGGCTTCTGAAGGAAATAAGAAAGAAAATGAAAAACATACAATATTCAACAAGAAAATGGATGAGAATTTTTCATACGTGATTAAATACAACATTCCACTGATTTGAGAAGGTGGTTGAATCTCCTCAAAAGTACAAGGAGAAATATATAACTAGACACAACAAATTAAAATACAGAACACCTAAGACAAAAAGAAAATCCTAAAAGCAGCCAGAAAGAAAAAGACAATTAACTTCAGTGGAATTAACATTAAAGTGACTCCTGAACTTCCCAACAGAAATAATGGAAGCCAGAATACAGTGGAATAACATCCTCAACACACTGAGAAAATGAATGTCAACCTCTGACATTATCTGAAGTCAAAATACCTTTCAAAGTCAGGAAAAGAATGACATTTTACACAAACAAAACATTTTAAAACTAACAAAAACTGATAGAATAATATTATCCAGGATATACATCAAGGGAAGTTATCCTAAACGAAGGGTCTGAAATGCACTAAGGAATATTTTGTCATGAAAGTTATAGATGTGAGTATTAATCCAAGCTCCTAGGTTTCTTCGTTTTTTATAAATACTTTTGCCATTCAGTATGACTCAAAACAACAAAAGAGAACAAGTGCTGTGTGTGAGAAAGAGCATGAATTTGTTTTGAGACTTGTTGAGCTTCAGGTACCTTTGAAAGATCCATGCATAAATACCAAGAACACAGTTGTATCCATGGATTTAAAACTCATGAGAGATGCCTGGGCTGGAGATAAAATCTGTGGTGAATATTCATATAAGTGGTTATTGGAGTAACAGGCATGATGAGATCACCCTAGGAGAACATGTAACTTGAAAAGGTAATGGGCCAGCACTTAGCATTGAGGAACTCCAACATTTAATAAAGAATCTTGCCTGTGAGTTGAAAATTTGAATTCAGTTTTCTAAAGTGAGTTTCACTTCTAAGAGATTCAGGTCATATTAATATATTTCTCTATTTAAATGGTAATCCTAATTTCTTCCCCTCAATGTGATCTTGAGCCAAACAATGCTCTAGAGTCCATAAAGCTCCTTAAATTAGACACAAATATAAAGTATTACATTATTGGAAATCATTAGTCAAATCAATGAGCCTTAATTGCATTAATAAAACACATTAAAAACCTAATCCATGCTTCATTTATCACTTCTCCAAGGAAAATTGCCAAGCCTACATTTCACGATCCTATCAAAAGTTACTGATAAACCATTGGCCCCCCTGGAATTCCCAAATTCCCATTCCAGGGAGGGAAGAGTAGTTCTTTGGCATTTAGACAGCATTTTGTCATCTTGACGACCCAAGCTCCATGGGTGTCAACTGCAAGGTGGTCTAACTGAGAACTCTACACAGGATATCAGACTTGTAATCTATGCAGATGTAAAATTTATTTTTTTCTTTATAAAAAGTGGCATGCTCTTGCCATAATTTTCAGACCCAAGCTCTTTAGTGTCTCTTTTCAAAAGTATGCCATCTGTTTCCTATTACCCTCCCTCATCTAATTACACTTATCTTTCGTTACTGTCTGTGCAGAACTTCCCTTCCAGACTAGCTAATGTGGTTGCTTTCTTGTTGATATATTTTGAATATTTGTTCCTGAACTTTGTAATGTCTGTGCTCCAGACTAGAATCAACCCCACCTCGACCTCAACCATCCTTTCCTCTAAACTTTAAAATACCTATTTAAACGTCCCTGGTTGGTGTACTTATTTTAACAATTACTGGAGTTGGGGACTGATAGTCATCTCAACGAGCTCCATGTCTCTTTGAGAGCTTAAGTACATAATTTCTTCTACTGGTGTTTGGCAAATTTTATGTCCTACATTTTAACATGTATTTGTCCTGTAATTCCCACTTACGTGTAAATTTCAATTATTCTTAATATTCTTCATAGAAGCTAATACAATGCCATTCACAAATCAGAAAACAGCAAGACATTAATTTTTATCTTTTCTGGTTGATCATTGGATAGTAGCTGATTTTTCTAACTAATCTGTTCACTTTTGGGAACCAGCATATCTCTAAAATTTGATAACATTTATATATGTATTTGTTCTAGCCATCTGATGAGGAAAACCTACATTTATACAATGCACACTTTCATCTGTGATACTGCAAGACAGGTGCACTAAGAATTTGCCATCATAGTCTTGAAATGTGTAGCAATGCAAAAGCTAATCTGATTGAAAACATTTAAGCATCTTACTTCAGTCCTAGGCCTGAATATGTGCAAATTGTTTAGGATAAGTCCCTAGGTAGTTAGCTGGGATCAATACTTTCCTTGGAAAGAGGCATTATAAATAAAGATATGCCTCCTTGATTTATCAATGAATATTTCTACTCTTTCTTTTGAATAGTAAGTCATGCTGAAAATTATTCAGTTATAAGCATGATAAGGCATACTCTGGAATGACAATAGATTGTCAGCCATAATAGATGCCATTATTAGACTAAGTAGATGATTGATGAACAAATGCACTGACCTACAGCTAATAGAAATTTTTAAAAAGTTGTGCCAAACTCCAGGCAGCTACGTTCAGCTTTCATTGGGTCGCTGTGCTTAGAGGCTGTATCTGTTTGCAAAAAATGTAATCACATTTGATAGATGCCATAAATTTTTAGTACAGTATTGTAACTGAGAAGGGAACATATAATTGATATCTTTTTTAAAAATGTATTAATGCCTGAATTTAACCTGCCACTATTTCCAACTATCTAATAGTGTTGAGGTGATGTATAGTCACCTGAAAGTACTTTAAGTCATTCTAGAGGAAGATATGATACATTTCTATATATCTCACGTCAAAAATGTCAAATATGTTGCATCATAGATACAATCTGTTGTATCATAGAAAGGTAAAAATAACAAGCTGTACAGAGTTCAAGTGAAATAAAATTGTAAAACAAATAAATTAATTAATCATGTCCACTTATGATTGGTTACGTTTTTTTTTTGGTGAAGAAGATTGGTCCTGAGCTAACATCTCTCGCCAATCCTCTTCCCTTTGTTTGAAGAAGACTGTCACTGAGCCAACATCTGTGCCTATCTTCCTCCATTTTACGTGGGGTGCTGCCACAACGTGGCTTGATGAGCGGTGCCAGGTGCACACCCGGGATCTGAACCCACAAACTCCAGCACCAAAGCACAGCACATGAACCCAACCACCAGGCCACCATGCGAGCCCTGATAATTGGTTAAATTTAAAAGGATAAGTTGGTATTTAATAGGTACTTACTTTAAGTACTCATGCTCAAGACTGTTCAAGAACGTAATACACAAACTCAACACAAATACAGTGAAATCTACAAATATGTACTACCAGTGTAGAGTAAGGAGACTGTAGTAAAGTAATGTTCCTTTGCCGCTAATTAAGACAGAAAGAGAAAAACTAGGGAAATGTAATTCCACAAGGGCTAGTGGTTGCTGATATTGCCTATTTTCATATTTAATTTTCTTTGCTTCCGAATGGCGTTGAGCTTTTAATATTGTACTAAAAATAAATTTTCCCCTTGGCAGGTAAAATCTTCCAAAATAAATAGAATGTTAACTTATTCAAAAAGAAGAAAAAATCTTAATTGTTAGGTTGTATTTGAGTGTTAATAAGGATTATTTCTAGGCCTAATCTCATGTGTTTCATATTTTTCTTTCTTTTTATTATTTTATTAGTTGGTTCCATGTCTTAGAATGCACATGTGCATGCACATGCATCAGTAAGAGGAAGGATGCACTCTGAGTAGCAGAAAAGTATCTTTTATTTTCTATCTTTTATCTCAGCAGTGAAAAACTAGTTCTGTCTCCCTTGTATCCCTCAATCTTTTGTCATAAAATATTTGTAGAACTCTTCATGCTCCAAATAATTGAATGTAGAAGTTTGGTCATTACCCAGTTAGATCATTGCAATAGCATTTTAAGGGAGCTGATATTAAATGTATGTTTCAAAGCTCTTATCACAGTCATCTCGAGCTGTATCTTAATTCATTCCATGTTGCCTTAATGATTTGATTGTGCCTGTGAAATAACGTCTGGAATTTTTTTTTAGAGTGCTTGTAAATGGTTTGCTTCCTTCTCTCTGTTAAATGCATATTGAATTTTGAAAACTATCTAACAGCATGACTAACGCAGTATTTAAACTTCAGAATGAAATTTATGCAAGAAAAAATAAGCTGCATGGTAACATATTTAAACATTTGAAATTAGCCAGGGGAAAATCCAAGCTAAAAGAAGAATTTAAATGATTATTACTCTATTGTACCTTTGGGGTTTATATTAACAAAGGGCAAAATACTAACAGAAAAAACAAAAAATAAAGTCAGACATCCAGAGATCAAGCATAGTGTTATATATCCACAATAGATATTTAATAAATGTTTACTAATGATGATGCCTAAATATTCTTCAAAATAATTTTAATATTGAAAGATGTTTTCTGAACCATGTACAAAATTGTTTTATTCTCAGTATACTGTAGATAAAAAAAATAATTCATTAGTGTTGGTCCCCTGAAATTTATTTTCTGAAGGCCTTCCCACACAGAGGCAAATCTTTATCGATTTTGTGATTTAAGCATAGGCCAATGTACTCAATACAATTTCCCATTGGCTTTGTTGAATTGTACAATATATTATGTCTTTCAAATTGTTACTACATATTACTTTCCCTAGAGGAATGCATCAGCTTGTAGACTTTCAATTACTTCTTATTATCTATAAACTATCTCCAAGACTTTTTTTTGTTCCTTTTAAGAAAAACTGCCTAAAGTATAGCTCAATAATTTCCCTCTAACTTTCTCAGAATTCTCTTTGCTGTCAACTTCTCTATCTTCACTGGTTGCATCACTATGTCACTGATTCCAAGAGCTCATGATTTTTTAATCCATTCTAAACTTTTTTTTCCAGTCAAACAACAAGTTCCATTGATATCAACAAAAGTTCTGTTTATAGGAGAAGATGCCCTTCAAATGAGAATATCATCCAATGTGTTCGAAAGTCCCATGTAATAATTTGTCTGAATTCTCTTTTTACAATTTTAATAATTTTATTAAAAATCACAGAAAGATTGTTTTATTGAAAAAAATTTCAAGATTATTTTATTGATAGTGTTTTCCTAAATAAACTCAAGAATATTTAGAAAAACGCACAAGATATCTGTCATTTTAATAATAAGAACATGAGTTTTAGAATTGTAAGAAAATTAGTAAAAGTGAATAATAATAAAATATGTAGTGTCTGATTAAAATAAGGTACTTAGTACTATAGTAGTCTTTTAGACTACATCAAGAAAAAAATTCCAAAAGCAATAAAGGGATATTTATTTTGCTAAATTTCTTTTCCAGTTTTATAGAGATATAATTGGCATATAGTGCTGTATAAGCTCAAGGTGTACAGCAAAATGACTTGACTTATCATATATTGTTAAGTAATTACCATGATAAGTTAATATCCATCATCTCATATAGATAAAAAAGAAAATCTTGCAGTATTTGTCCTTTTGTGACTGGGTGATTTCACTTAGAATAATGTCCTCAAGGTCCATCTATGTTGTCACATATGGCAGGATCTCCTTCTTTATTAAGTCTGAATAATATTCTACTGTGTGCATATACCATATTTTCTCTACCCATTCATTCATCAATGGACATTTAGGTTTTTTCCACATGTTGGTGATTGTGAATAATACTGCAGTGACTATGGGAATGCAAATATGTCTTTGAGGTCCTGATTCAATTATTTTGGGTATATATCCAGAAGCGGAACTTCTGGATCTCATGGTGTCAGTGTCGCAAGCCAATGTACACATCAGGATAGATGCAGAGAGGGCTGATGGCCATTCTGAGTTTATTATAACCAGCGTTTCAATATATACATAGCTTCAGCTGTTAAATATACACAGGTGTTCTGGATGAAGTAATTAGCGAATGCCAAGAATTCTTAGTGATTTCTCAAGGAGCCCTCCCTCGGCCTCTGTTTTGATATTATCATGTTATTGCTGTGCTTCTATATTTTTTTATCTTGGAGCAGGCAAGGTCTCCTAGGCAACGGCCCTTCCTGCTCCCGATATGGATATCAGGTCTCCATCTGTGCCACTAGGCGACCACGCCTGTCTTAGGTTGCCCCACCCTGGAGGTCTTACCATCTTTGGCTGACCAGCCTTCTCACCTCTGGGTCACAGTTTGTTGGCAAGCCTTTTCCAGTGATTATTAACCCATCCTGCATCAGGGGCAGCTATATATGGTAGTTCCAGTTTTAGTTTTTTTAGGAACCTCCATACTGTTTTCTGTAGCAGCTGCATAATTTTACATTCCCACCAGTAGTGCACAAGAGTTCCAATTTCTCTATATTCTTGCCAACACTTATCTTTTAATTTCTTTTAATAATGGTCCTCCAAAGAGGTATGAAGTGATATGTTGTGGTTTTTATTTGCATTTCCCTGATGATTAGGGATGTTGAGCATCTTTTCATATACCTGTTGGCCATATAAATATCTGGAGAAATGTCTATTCAAGTCCTTTGCCCATTTTTTAATTGGTTTATTTGATTTTTGGAATTTGTGTGTGTGTGTGTGTGTGTGTGTGTGCTTTTCAGTTGTAGGAATTCCTTATATATTTTGGATATTAACCTTTTATCATATATAAGGCTTCAAATATTGTCTGCCGCTCTGTAAATTGTCTTTTCACTCTGTGCATTGTTTTCTTTGCTATACAGAAGCTTTTGAGTTTGATGTAGTCCCACTTGTCTCTTTTTGCATTTGTTGGCTGTGATTTTGGTGTCATGTACAAGAAATCATTGCTGAGACCAATGTTGTGAAGTTTTTTCCCTTTGTTTTCCTCTAGGAGTTTTATGGTCTCAAGTCTTACATTTAAGTCTTTAATCCATTTTGAGTTGAGTTATTTTTTATTAAGATTATGATAGTTAACAATTGAGTTGACTTTTTACGTATGTTGTAAGATACAGATCCAATTTCATTCTTTTGTATGTGGATATCAAGCTTTCCCTGTACCATTTATCACTGAGACTAATCTTTCCCTTTGTGTATTCATGACACCCTTGTCAAAGATCAGTTGATCAAATATGCATGGGTTTATTTCTGGGCTCTCTATTCTGTTCCATTAGTCTATATGTCTGCCTTGATGTCAGTACCACACTGTTTTAATTACTGCAGCTTTGTAATATATTTTGAAATCAGGAAGTGTTATGCCTCCAGGTTTGTTCTTCTTTCTCAATATTATTTTGGCTATTCAGGGTCTTTTGTGGTTCTATATGAATTTTAGGACCATTTTTCTTTTTTTATGGAAAATTCCATTGGGAATTTGATAGGAATTGCATGGAACCTGTAAATACCTTTGGGTAGTATAGGCATTTTAACAATATTAAGTCTTCCAATCCATGAACACAGAATCTTTCTATTTATTTGTGTCTTTTTAATTTCTTTCATCAGTATTTTGTGATTTTCAGTGTACAAATCTTTCACTTCCTTAATTAATTCCTAAGTATTTTTTTTTACTGTAATTGGGATTGTTTTCATAATTTATTTTTCAGGTAGTTCATTGATAGCATATAGAAACACAACTGATTTTTGTATGTTTATTTTGTATCCTGCAACTATACCAAATTTGTTTATTAGTTCCAATTGTTTTTTTGTTGATTCTTTAGAGTGTTCTACATACAAGTTCATGTCATCTGCAAACAAAGATAGTTGTCTTCCTTTCCAATTTGGAAATTCAATTTGGATGCCTTTTATTTTTTCTTTCTCTTGACTAATTGCTCTGGCTAGGACTTCCAGTATGGTGTTGAATAAAAGTGATGAGAGTGGGAGTGGGCATCATTGCCTTGATCCTGACCTTAGAGGCTTTGATTTCATGAACTTTCATGATAAACTAGCATCTTATATTCCACCTCACCATCTTTGACTTCTTTTTTCCTCCACTGTACTGATTTTGAGGTTATTTGTTACGTGACAAAAGCTGACTTCTACATCCCCCAGAAGCTGTCATTCAGCAGTCAAAGTGATTCTTTTTAATGACAAGTCAGATCATATCACTTCCTTACTCAAAATAATCAATGGATTGTAATTATATTTACAATAAAATATGAAATATGACACACGGACAATGGAACCTATGTAATCTGTTCCCTAGTTTCCTCTTGTCTATACCACCTATGGCTTTCTTCCCTACTGGCCTTCCTACTCGTCTTTATAAATAAGAAACTGGCTTTTACTTCAGGGCTTTTGCTGTGCTGTTCTCTCCTCTTCGACTATTCTACTCCAGATTTATGCATTGCTCACTCCTGTGATTTAGATTGCTGATCAAATATAACCTTCTTTTTTTTTTTTTTTTTGAGGAAGATTAGCCCTGAGCTAACTGCTGCCAGTCCTCCCCTTTTTGCTGAGGGAGGCTGGCCCTGAGCTAACATCCGCGCCCATCCTCCTCCACCTCATACATGGGACGCCCGCCACAGCATAGCTTCCCAAGCGGTGCCGTGTCCACACCCAGGATCCGAACTCGTGAACCCCTAGCTGCCAAAGCAGAATGCGCGCACTTAACTGCTGCGCCACCGGGCTGGCCCCAAATGTAACCTTCTTACAAGGACCTTCTCTAAACACTCTATTTAAAATTGCAACTGCTTTACATTCTATTTTCCATCATGTTATATTTTTTATTTTTCATGGTACTTGTCACTTCTTGGCATTCTATTGCATGACTATATATTCAATGTAATTTTTTCTAATGCACTAGAATGTAAGTTCTAAGTAGCTCTGGATTATATCTTTTATATTCACTGCTGGATTACCAGTGATTAGAAGAGTGTCTGGCATTTAGTAGGTATTTGTAACTATTTTATGAATGAATATCATGGGAACAATATGGCTGAGAAATGATAGTGAGGGAAGAATAGGAGTAAAAATGTTCCAGGTATTGTGAATAACAGATATTTGAAGTAAGAAGCATATTGGAAGTTTGAGTAACTGAAAGAACATCAGATTGGCAGGATGTCTGGTGAGCAAAGGGGAAATAATATGGGAAAAGAAGTCTTTAGAGATTTCATAGTAGTTAAGATCTGGATTATGCTAATTGCCAAAGTCTATACTATGACTTTTATCTATGAATTTTATCTTAAATGCATCAAGAACCCTTTCAAGGATTTTAAATAGGAGAGTGACATGAACCCATTATGTTTTAAAAATATTTATGGAGGAATGAATAAAGTTATTTGTATGGAAGCATACACCATTTTATAAATGGAGCTCAAAAGAGAAATGGAAAATCTCTGCTGTGAGACTTAACTGTGCTAAAAACTGTCTAAGAGACAACATATATATACAAAAGATTTCAGCTGAAGGTTGTAAACCAGGATGCTAACACAGGTAAGACTATGAACAATGAAATTTACTAAATTGTTAAAAAATATGGAACATTTAATTTAGTTTACTGTCTTTAGGTATTTGAATTCTAAAAATTTGTTCCCAGAGTAGCATGCCCACAAGGAATAAAGATTGTTTATATGTGAGTTTATTTAATGATCAAGATGGAATCTTTCATACTTCTTCTGAATGGAGAGGACAACAATCTTGAAAAAGGGCAAAAAATGTAATTTCCCATAAAAACATTAATATATTAGGAAATTCCTTCCACTTCAGTGCTTGCTAGTGTTTGTATACTATCGCCTCTCGGTCTTTTGGCTAAGATCAAGCATATGTGTTTATACTCCATTATTGTATATTAACATGCTTTTTAGTAAAACTTGAACACTAATTGAAGAATAATTCACTCTTGTGAGTTTATCTGAAATAATTGAAATATATGTCCTCAATAAATCACAAGAAACTAATTTAACAGTTGGCACTAATATCAGTATACAGAACTTGCAACAGCAGTACCTGAGTTTGAGTTCTGGTTCCCTAAAGAAAATATCAACACTATCATCAAGAGAAATAAATGCTACTCTTCTTGCTCCTCCCCACTTTGGATGGTTTCAATATTTATAAACAATGAGTATGTGTGTTATTTAGACTTAGAGATATAGACAATGATACATTCGGGTTACGTCAACTCCCAATTGAAACAATTAATTCCTGTGACAGCATGCTAATCCTTTACCATATCTGTTAAGGAATTTATCCCTAAAGCGCATTTATTGAAATAGAGTGGAAGAAACAGACTTGGAACTGTCAGGAATAAGGTAGCTTCTGAAGGCCATAAGAACCATTTGACATCAGGTTCTGCTACTAAAGTGAAAGTAACTTCTTTTTTCCCTTGTATCACTTGTTCTAGATTCTCAGTTCCTAGACTAGAAAGAATAAATCTATTCCCTGAGCACTCGTTGGCAATGAGAATATGAATGCAGAGGGGAAAATCCATGATCTTTTTTCTATGAGTTCAATTTTGGCTTTTGGGGTTCTTTTAGATTCCACACGTAAATGAAATTATACAGTATTTATATTTTTTTGTCTGCCTTATTTCACTTAGCATAAAGCCTTCAAGGTCCATCCACGTTGTTGCAAATGGCAGGATTTCCTTCTTTTTTATGGCTGAATAATATTCCATTGTGTATATATACTACATTTTTATTATCCATTTACCCATTGATGGACACATAGGTTGCTTGCATATCTTATCTATTGTAAATGACGCTGCTATAAACATGATGGTTCAGATATCTCTTCAACATAGTGTTTTCTTTCCTTCATATTTATTCCAGAAGTGGAATTACTGGATCATATGGTAATTCTATTTTTAATGTTTTGAGCAACGTCCATATTGTTTTCCATAGGGGCTGTAGCAATTTACAATCTCACCAACAGCATGCAAGGGTTTCCTTTTCCTGGCATTCTTGGCAGTATTTGCTATCTCTTGTGTTTTTTATGTTAGCCATTCTAATGGATGTAAGGTGATATCTCATTGTGGTTTTACTTGTATCTCCCTGATGACTAGTCATGTTGAGAACTTTTTCGTGTATCCATTGGCCATTCATATATCTACTTTGGAAAAGTGTCTATTCAGGTTCTTTGCCCATTTTTTAATTGGATCACTTGATTTTTTTGCTATGGAGTTGTATGAGTTCTTTATATATTTTAGATATTAACTCCTTCTTAGATATGTGGTTTGCGAATATTTTTCCCATTCTGTAGGTTACCTTTTCATTTTGTTGATCATTTCCTTCGCTATACAGAAGCTTCTTAGTTTGATGTAGTCCCACTTGCTTATTTTTTATTTTGTCGCTTGCGGCCCTCTTGCTCGGGTTACTGCTATACCAAGTGTGATTTAGCTGCAAATGGAAATATGTTTGTGTATATTTTCCCTTATATACAAGTTATTACAAAAATCCCATTACTATTTCTTCTAAAGTGTCTCTCTAATTCCATTGTCACTGCCACTGATTTTGTTCAGTCCTTGTGTGTTCACTGTACTATATCAACTGTGAGACTGAATATACCAAAGGACAATGGCCAAGTCATGTACAAAAATAGAACTTTGTCCCACAGTCTGTAGCAACCTGCCAGAAACCAACCCTCTTATCTATAGTAAACAGCCCAGGAAGCCAGGATGCTATAAGTGAGACTCGTAGGAAACTAAAGCACTATCTCTAGTAACAATCCAAGAAACTGAATAATAACTTTTACTACAATTGGCCCAAAATGGCCAGGACTTGATTACTAACTGATAGTTGCCTTAGTTTCTGTCCCTGCTTTTAACTTAGGATCAATCAAACAAAGCCAAATATGCACCCCTAATGAATCACACATGATGTCCCACTTCCACTTAGGCTACTTGCAGCTTCCCCATTCCAACAGCCTCCAATCAGGATGTACACAAGAACTTCTGTTTTTTTCATTATAAAACTTTTCCACTCTTCCACCTGCCCTTAAGTCTATGCCAAAATGCAAGTGACAGTGGCTGATTCCCTTGCCATAGCAAGCTCTGCATAAATAGCCTTTGCTTGTTCTCATTTGGTTGATTTCCATTTATTTCCACATAACAATGTCCTGGCTAGTCTCTGCCCAGAGTCTGAATACTTCTAATCAATTTCACTCTACAACTAGAATGATATTCCAAAACTCAGAACCTGTATTGTCACTGATCCGAACATTTTTCAATGGCTCCCCCTTGCCTTGCAGACTGAGCTAAAATTCTTCAGTTGAACACATGAGGCCCCAACTTCAACTCTTACCATTCCTGCAAGTAAAACATCTTGCTGATGTCATGATACACTGAACATTATCATTCCTCCAATTGTTTGAACAATCTGGTGTCATTTCCTTTGATGAGTTTGTCTGCTTTATCTACCTGTTTAACTCCCGTCTTATCCTTCAAGACTGAGTTAACTATCTTCTCCTTAAAGATTCTTATTCTACCTTCAAGACTTATTTGAATTTTTTCTGTTCTATATGCTAGTAACATCCTGAGATTACTTCTACTTAGCATTTATTAAGATTATACTCTTTTTATCTACTTTTACATATCTCCTGCTAAAATGTGAATCTCAAGTGTGAGGTTTCAGGCTTAATCAATTTTCTATGAGACAAATACAAATTGTCTAGAAATTAGACAAATTCCTAGACTATAGTAAGCCCTCAATAAATAATATTGGCTATTTTATTTGTTGCCTTGACTTACTCGTTACCCACATAAAGTATTTACTAATTGATACTCAATGAATTATAGTATTAGCATTATTTTTCAATATAAAATGCTTATAGTTTTTGATCATCAATATCAATAATCATGTACCTCCTTCCTGATGGGCAGCATCAAAAAGGCCTATGAGAAATGATGCAGTAAATATGTCCTATAGAGTTTTTAAATATTGTTCATATCTCAAGTGTCTCTTCCCATTTGCTCAGGACCATCATTTCCCAGACCCTTAGCCACATTCTCTGGCTCGGCTGCCACTGAGCATAGCTTGGGCCCATGGGTTTTGTTTGTCTGGGGTGTACTAGAGGTTTGCCTAGTATGGCTGGACCTTCTTGCTTTGTTATCTCTTTATAATCATACCAAAATGCCTCATGACCTCACTTCTTGGCTTTTCCCATCACTTCCCAATTGAATGAGGCATCCACGATACAGCATGTGGTCTGGCTTCCTGAGTAAATAAAGAAGGACTAGAACATACATATTAGAAGTGAAGTAGAGATTTTTCCCCATGGGGAAACTTTGACCCTTGAGAAAGAAGTTTAGAGAGATTGGGGCAAGTAAATTCACTCTTTTTCCTCCCTCCCATAGGCTATATCATGTTGCTGAGATATGTCCTATGTTGCAGAGTAGGTGGACCTGCTGAGCAAGTAGCTGTGTCTCTTTGCAATTACTGATGAGTTTGGTAAAGTATTACTTGCACTGCTTTCCAGTCTTTTCTGTTTTACCTTCCATTTTCCTCATTCTTGTTGCCCTGTGATTGTACCTCCTAAATCAAAGACTAGCAACAATCCTTGCCTCAGGTTTTGTTTTCTAGGGATCAAGGTTTACAATAGGGTGGACATAAATGTTAGCCTGCCAGAAGACCTTATGATTTAAACAAATGAAAAATACTGTGTAACAAATAGTAACGAAATCTTGTCCTTGTCAAAGTGGAGTTTTTAGCCACTTTATATTGTTACACATAGACCCAATAGGATGCTAAAGTCAAAATCCCCAGAATTTGTGCATGTATTCATTGTTCTATGCATAGCCTACCCTCAGATAGTGAAAATCTCAATAGATGTCTTCTCAGAAAAGCAAAGCAAGTAGCGTTTTTATATTAAGTAACCAATTTAGAGGGCTATTTATTCCAAATATATTTGGTGTGGGTTCAAAGGATAGAAAACCCAGTGATCCCTGATCTTGTGAGCCATATGTTGCTATCCTAGACAGGATCTGAGAACCATGAGGCATGTGCAAATCGCACTTCCCACTTGCCCTTTTCTGTATTAGTCCTTGAGAACCTCTGACTTAAAGGCTTTGAGGAAAAACATGAACAAAAGGTATAATCAAATACAGAAAAGCACACATTTGCTGCAATTGATGCCTGAAAAAGCTGTAAACCGTACATGAACATCGGAGACATATGCTTGCCACAGTGGGAGTAAATAGGCCTGCTGGTGCAGAGCCCACGAAGCCAGGGATCCTGTGGAGTCTTTTGAAAGTTCTGTATAGAAAGAGAGGGGTTCGTTGCAGCCAAATGTGTGCACTGGTTGCTTCTTATTTTTTAAAATAGAAAACCCATCATTTCTACAAGAGTAGGCTGTTTATCAATATTGGCACTCTAGAGGCACCTTAATCTACTTGAAAATGACATTGAATTTGATGTCATGATATGCTTCAAAAGAGTATCTCTGTACACAGAGAAAGGCTGCAGTTCAACAATCCCACCTTCCTGTGACAGAGAAAGAATTTAACTGAATTGTGACAATGAGGCCGTGCATGGTTGGCTCAGCTCTCTGTTATTAACATGAAGTGTACCAAGAGGAGAGAAGAAACAAAGGTTCTATGCTAGATGTTAATAAAGACTTCAAAATGGGTGATAAACTCATAGCTTTTTGAGGCGTTGATCCATAGGATTCCAAGCCATTTTGCAAAGTGAAAAAAATTCTGAGCAAAGAGACGATTCTATGCAAAATTAAGAATGAATATTTTAATACAGTGTGTCTATCTATGGTACCAGTATGCTTTTAAAATATGTTTGAAATATATTTGAAAGAGCAATTTTTTTATTATTATTTATGTATTTTTACAACTCTTGGTATCGTTTGAAATGTAAAGTCCTGTAGGTGGGTGACAGAAAGTAAGCAGCTGTACAACAGGTATTAAAATGACCAATGGCTAGCTATATGCTCATTTGAAAACCACTGTTGCTTAGTCTGGCATAGGGCACAGAGTATTGATATGAAGTTCATGGTTAAATACTTCTCTAACACAGCTTTTCATAGTGACCTTAACTGAGGGATTTTTAAAATTTGCTCCTCTAAGTCAAAATGTAGAATATGCTGTGAATAGCCTTTGTTATCTTGCAAGTAACACAGTATAGGTATTATATCTGAACCAAAAAAATCTTTAGAAATTAACTGAAAGTCTATGGCTAAAAAAAATAAATAAAATTGTTTATACGCTTTCATGGAGATATTATGAGGCTTAAAGCTTTCAAGGAATGTAATAAACACTGTATTTGATAAAATATAGTATCTAAAGTACATAATTAACTACTATGTGTTCTTTACATTTTGCTTTCTGTTACGTATATTAGAATAAATAATATAATTAATTAGCACAGTAACTAAGATTTATCAGAACCAGACTCCAAATTACATTCCCATATTCTTCTCTCTCAACCATGTACCCAGTTCTTTAGCCAAATGACTGATCTCCAAATTTGCAAAGTGTTTTATTCATCTTGGCTTGTTTATGCTGCTTTCCTCCCCTCGTACTCACTCTTCTATTCTTCTTTCCTCACCTACCTGTCCCTTTTTCCATCAAGCAAACTTCTGTTCATTTTTAAAGGTAATACCTTCTCTACAACTTCCTAAGATCAACCCTTTCTTATTCCCACAAATGAAGCCAACTTACATTTTAATCATGCTTTTGCTTTAGTCCTTTATCATATTGCATTGTTATTAAATGCTACTGAGTTATTTTTCCTGAGCTCTTTGGGGAAAAATGATTGAATCTTGATCATTTTTGTATACCTGGCTCCTAGTCCAGGGCTTAGCACATGGTTACAGTGCAGTAAATATTGTTGGATTGATGAAGATAAACTTTTATGACATGTCTTTTTAGTATATATTTTCTAAGAGTACAGTAAGCTCATATTTTCAAAAGAGTCTCTTGTAAATGATTCTGTCTAGGCATGTCTGAGAAGATTTTTAGTTTTCCTCATATGAATGATGGCTTAATTGAACATACAATTCTAGGGTTACAATTTTTTCCTTCAAAATTCTGAAGTAGCAATCGTTTTCCGAGAACCAGAAGAAATTATAGACCAAAGATTGCTCTTGCCATTTTCAGCCAATATCCTTTTCTTTTTCAAATTGTTGTCACTTTTCAGTCCAAACGCTTTATTCTTGTCATTCCCTTGGCCATAGTTTGCTCTGATGTGCCTCTCTGTCCATTGATCATTTCTGTGATTTTTCTCATTAAATTATTCTAGTCACAGTCCTCAATCAAAGTCTTCTTTAAACAAATTACACATTTTTCTTTATCATATATCTCTACTTGGAATAAATATCCTGTAGAAATAATATGATTTTTGAGGGCTCAGGACTATGTGTAAATTTTCTTTCTGGTTAACAAAATACCCAAGTCAGAGCTCTGCATATAATTGTCCTTCGAAACAAAATTCTGCAACAAATCAATAAATGATTGAACAACGATCTGCGAGTCACTCATCTTTTCTAGTCTCAGTTTTATAAAAACTATAATAAAATTAGTAATAGATGCAAAATTTTTCTATTAACAGCATGCATCCCTTTAATAAAACATACTTGGTTATGCTGAATAAATATATATTGTTGAATTGATGCAGAAACACAATAGGTCATCAACAAACTTTCTTCTTCTCCTCCTCCTTCTCCTCCTCCTTCTTCTTCTTCTTCTCCTCCCTCCCAAAGCTCCCAGGACATAGCTGTATATCCTAGTTGTAGGTCCTTCTAGTTGTGCTATGTAGGACGCGGCCTCACCATGGCCTAATGAGCAGTGCCATGTCCACTCTCAGGATGGGAACCAGTGAAACTCTGGGCCACCGAAGCAGAGCATGGAAGCCTAACCACTCAGCCACAGGACCAGCCCCCAACAAGCTTTTTTTAATTGGATGGCTTGATGTGCCAATCAAAATCCTTGTCTGATTTCTAGGTTGGAAAAGATTTAATTTATTAGAGTTCTGCTAGCCTGAGAGAGCACTTTTTCCCATCCCCAGTACCCACCTTGGTGGCATCCTAAACAGATAAAACATACAAACCCTGTAACAGGAAAATGATTTTATAATGGTAATATGAAATACAGGCCTGTGGAATCAAGCACATCTTGACTTCACATTTGCTACTTAGTAGCTCTGTGATGAAGATGTTAATCCCATTTTTCTTATCTGTAAAATGGAATGTACTTTCCTCATAGGGTTGTTGTTAGAATTTAATGTGAAGATGTAAGTAAAGGATTTGGTTTATTTTAAGTTCAACCCTAAACATGACTTTACCTAGAAGAAAGCAAAATTTTTATAATGTACTTTTTTAAAATAAAATCACTTTTAATTGAAAAGTTAAATAAGAATAGTTTAGGAAGTCTTTGTCTTTTGTTAAAAAAGAGAAGCTGTTACATATTTAAACCTTTTTGAAGAAATTTCATAGAAAACAAGTAGTTTTATCTCCCTATTTCTGGCAGTCCTTTAGGGCTGGCTTACTACGTGTTATAAGAAGGAATCCAACTTCTGGAAGTAGAGCTCAAAAAACAAGGCTGAATAACTTTGAAAATTGGGTGAAATCTAATTGTATCTTTCTGTTTTACTAAATAAACTATTTGCCTCCCCCATTCTTTGCTATCCTCCCCCATACTTAGGGGTGTTTCAAGTGATTTGGTAATTTGTTCGTAATAGGGAGAATAATATATAATCAAAACTTGATTTCATGCCTGATTTGATTACAGGGTACTGATTAAACCATTGCTAGTACATTCCATTTAATTCAGTGATTAGCAGAGGGGTGTTTTCCCATATATCTTTGAGAGACCAATCACTGTAGGTAAAACTGCCTGTCCTTTATGATGGGGATGCCTGAATCAGGCATTAAGTAATGTATTCATTCTTTTAAATGTACATTTATTAACAGCCTTTTAGGTTTTCCTGAGAAACTGGGACTCTAGGTCCCTGGGTAAATGAAAGCAAAGTGATCTCCTCGTCTCTCGGGTTTAATGACATTTATTACTTCAGAGCCTTGACAAGTCCCATTATTACATTTCACTTTTTGAAAAGTGGCAGTACGCTAAACCCAGTCCCTGACGTAGCATTAGATATCTTGCCCAGTAGGTTTACAAGTTAATTCATTAAACCAAATCATTTTCATTAGAACACTGGCCTCATGTGCTACTACTCGAGCTAAACTAAATCATTTTATTCTGTCCATTATGGTAAGTGATACCTCTGATACATTTATTAAGTTAAAGTGTTCTCTCAAATTCTCATGTTCCATTATTCTTGTCTCCACTTGCTATGCTGATGGCTCTCTCAGGAATCATTACCTATAAGAATAACTTCCAGACTTTGTTTCCTGGTATTTACGTTCCTCCAGTTTGGTCTCAGCCTACTCTTCCATCCTCATCACCTACTGTTCTGTGCTTAATTCTCCCACAGCAACCAGAACCAGGCTTCCCCCTTCAGTCAGAAGGTCGACTAGGAACCCTGCAGCCTGCCCAATCCTTCTTCACCTCCTCCTTGCCTAGGCAAACTCTACCCTTCCTTCATGATCAGATCCAACCCCACCTCTTTCAAGAAGCGTTTCCCTTCTATGTCTTACCTGTACCTCTCCTTTGCACAGAACAATACTCTCAGCTGATGGTAGCCCTTTACCATTTTGTCCTTACTCTGCTGTTCACAGATGTCATTATGCTCACTTTTCAGGCGACTATTCCTTGAACTTCTAATTTGATTTTTTGTGCGGGGTAACGTTATAAACTACTGTGTTATGGTTTTCCCTATCCACCCAAAATTTAGCAACAAATCCGTAGAGAACAGCACCCACATTAAAAATGTCTCAGTACTTGCGTAGTGTATTCTGCTTGGACTCAAAGCAGGGGTAGCACCTCTCTACCAAAGGCACTCTTAATAAATTAGCTCTACACTCTTGCATTGCTTATTGATCACTCCTCATTCCTTTGAATCCACTGAGGTAATGATATGCTGCAGACTATAATTCCTTCCAGCTACATTTTCTATAATTTTGAGTAGTGTTCCCAGGGAAAGTGATATTTTTAAAATCCCTAACATGTACGGAGACTTCTATAAATCCCTAATTTCCAATTATGGTGCAAAAGTGTTAAACAAATTGGAAAATATTGATTAACATGAAGCCACAGTTGAGTAAACAACAGAGATTCCATGTCTTAATGAATTTCGGAAAGCTCAGTCTCATGCTTATTGGCTGAGTGCTGGTGGTATGGTGCAGGAAAATCTTTGACCAAGAATATGTACAACAGTTTTATTCACTAGCTTTCACTGGCTAAGAGCATAAGACAGGAATAAAATGTATATTAGTAGCATAATTAATAGGTTGGTACATATTTATGTACTATATATGTGTGTATGTATCGACACATACATATATATTAAATGTTTCAGAGAAAAATAACATTGCAATAAAAAAATTCCCCCAGAATACAGGAAAAATAGGTTATGCTTATATTAAAAATTAAAGCCACAAAATATATGAGTAAATAACTTCAGTTATACAAAACAGATGATTTGCTACTTCAATGATTCTCATGAATATTAAATTTAATTCTGATAGTACTTATTAATACATTTGCCATATTTTAAGGAACCAAGGATAGCAAAACTCTGGGCATTCCATGCTCACAATATAGAGGAAAAGAGATCTGGCATTATATAACTATGAAATGATGTCAACGCTTAAACTCACATATGGTGTATACTATTGTGATGATATTTTAATGTGTGAATTTTGCTAGGCTACAGTCCCTAATTATTCAAACACTAATCTAGGTGTTGCTCTAAAGATAGTTTCATAGGTGTGTTTAAATTTATAATCAGTTGACTTTAAGTAAAAGAGATTTTCCCAGATAATCTGGCTGGGCTTGATTTAATCATTTGAAATGCCTTAAGAACAGAGCTGAGGCCTCCCTGATGAGGAGGAATTTCTACCTGTGGATAGTACTTTCGGCCACGGCCAGCAGAGTTCCAGTCTGCCTTTCCTGATAGCCTGTCTCAAGTAGTTCAGATTTCCAGCCACTCCCCATAATCCTGCAAGCCAATTCCCTGTAATAGATCTCTTAATTGATAGCTCCTGCTGGTCGGTTTCTATGGTTGCAGCTTTACTGATTGAACTATGCACACTCAGTGTGTGTGCACAAATATATGTTTATGTAGCTTTACATATGCACATACACACACACACTCAGATGGATCAATAGAGTGAGCATATAATCCACTCCCCCCCACAAATAGGGTGACATTTTATTCTTTTTTTAATGCTGAGAATGAAAGGGTGGCCAGCAATTAGCCAGGCAAAAGGGCATGGGGGCTGGACAGAGTGTTGCAAGCACATGAAACAGCTGGTGCAAATGCCCAGAGCTCAGAATGAGTAGACTGCTGTCTAAGAATATAAGATGGATATGAAGCCAAGAGTACAAGTTGCAGAGAGGCAAGAGACTAGACTAGTACTGGCCAGGTCCCAGTGAATTTAGCCCTGCTGAAAAATTTGCATTTTCACCCACGGTAATGTAATTACCTCCTGGATCTACCCCTTCTGGGATCTGTGACCTTGGGCAAATCTCTTTGCTTTGGTAGTCTCAGAACTTTATTGGTTTTTCCTTGAGTGTTAGCTTTCCCTCCAACACTTTTAAAAATGCATAAAGAAGTGACTTGTTTTCCAAAGGCCTGAACACAGGAAGTGCCCCCAGGAAACCTAATTGATTGATGAGGGTCCAGGGCTCTTAGCAAAGGATGACAGCATCAGACTTGTTATCTGGGAACACAAAAGCTGTCTCAGACCCATGCCCACTTCCATGTGCTGGCAGCCGAGAGTGCTGCAAAGGCAATAATCAGGATGGGAAATTCCCCTTTCCAAGTTCCTGAGACCTGCAGCCCAAGGTGGCACTGGTGGCCTCTTATTCCCTGGATCTCTAGGGACATGGAAGAGCTCTGTTCGTGCAATTCCAGGCAGGAGAAGTATGTTTTCTGCTGATGAAAAGGGATAGATTATGATTAGAGGGCTATTTCCTTAGTGGTTTTTAGGGAACTATAATTGACATAAAACATTAGTTTCAGGTGTACAACACAATGAGTCAATATTTGTATTAGGAAATGAATAACACAGTAAACCTAGTTAATATCCCTCACCATACCTAGATACAAATTTTTTTCTTGTGATGACAACTTTTAAGACCTACTCTCTTAGCAACTTTCAAATGTGCGATACACTATTATCAAATATAGTTACCGTACTGTACCTTATATCTCCAAGACTTATTTATATCATAACTGGAAGTTGCTACATTTTGATCCCCTTCACCCATTTTTCCTACCCTCCACCTCCTGCCTTCAGCAACCACCAAACTATTCTCTGTATCTATGAGCTAATCTTTTTTGCTTTTCAGGGATTTTTTCCCCCAGATTTCACATGCAAGTGAGATCATACAGTATTTATCTTTCTCAATCTGACTTATTTCACTTAGCATAATGCCCTCGAGGTCCATCCACATTGCTGCAAATGGCAAGATTTCCTTCTATTCATGGCTGAGTAATATTCCATTGTATGTATACATCACATTTTCTTTATCCATTCATCCGTTGATGGACACTTAGGATGTTTTCATGTCTTGGGTACTGTAAATAATGCTGCAATGAATATGGAAGTGCGTATATCTTTTTGAGTTAGTGTTTTCATTTTCTGCAGATAAATACTCACCAGTGAATTGCTGGATCTATGATAGTTCCAGTTTTAACTTTTTGAGGAACTTCTATTCTGTTTTCCATTGTGGCTGCACCAATTTACATTCCTGCCAACAGGGCACAAGTGTCCCCTATTCTCCATATCCTCTCTAACACTTGCTATTTCTTGTCTTTTTGATAATAGCCATTCTAATAGGTGTGAGGTGATATCTCATTGTGGTTTTGATTTGCCTTTCCCTGATGATTAATGACGTTGAGCACCTTTGCATGTACCTGTTGACCATTTGTCTGTCTTTTTTGGAAAAATGTCTATACGCATCATTTGCCCATTTTTTAATCAGATTTTTTTTTTTTTTTTTTGCTATTAAGTTGTATGAGTTTGTTATACATTTTGGATATTAACCCCTTATTGGATATATGATTTACAAATATTCTTCCCATTCAATAGATTGCCTTTTTATTTTGTTGATGATTTCCTTTGTTTTGCAGAGGGTGACACTTTAAAGAGCAAAATTAAAGGCAATTAATAGTTACATTGGGACACTTGAGTAAGCCATGACTGTTCAAGACAGACTGGATAAATCTGATTATCTTGTATTAAAACGGAACGCAAAACACTCATGGGATAAAAGAAGGACTTTAGATGGTCCTTAAGTCCCCTAAATTGAAAGCAAATATCTGTGTGTGTGTATGTGTGCATGTATGCATATGTGTCCATTTTTCTTCAGTCTTTCAAAAGTTTCATTATGCTAAAAGGTTAAGAATCACTGAATTTTCTTCTCTTGTGCTCTTCAAATGCCTTTATCATATTATCCTATATTGGACTCAGTTCCGTGATGGTCTCCATTTTGTGATGTGCCTGTTATATACTCTAAAGATTCTGTGTGCCTCTTTGTTCTTTCATCCCAAGAGGGTCATTCATTCACTGACAGACATTTAATTAGCACTTATATTGTAACACACAGTTTTCTATACCCTAGGATATGCAGGTGAATAAGATTTAATTAAATCATTGCAGAATTTACTAGCTGATGAGAATATAGACAAAAACAGAAAACTGTATTTCTCATAATCCTCTGATGTTCTGCACACTTATAATCAGATTAAGAAAACCACTGAAAATAGTAAGAACAGCGGTCTCAATTTGGACTCTCAAAATGGACAGTACTATTGGCCATATGGTCCTAAGCTTTGTTATCTTAATAGTCTCTTTTTTTTCTGATCTTTATAAATCTACTACTAATTTGCTCCACATAGATCTCTCTGTGTCTTGGCTTGAACTGACCATGACATTTTCCATATAGAAGGATTCCCACATTCAGTTATGACAACATGCTTCCGTAAGTCTGTTCTGTTAGTATGAGTTCTCAACATATTCAGTGGGTTGGGGTTGGGGGGTGATTTTATTTTGGCTCTGAATTTTCCTAGAGAAAACCATCAGGTATACCACAACCTTCCATCTACCCATTGCTATTTCTAGAATTACAGAAACATTTCTCTGTGGTCACTTCGGTTTCTCAATTTTAATCACCATGAATTTGTAGGCTTTGGGTATCCAAAGTGACCTTTCAGAATGTTTTAAGTCCTTAAGTTCACCCCAACTTTGAGCAATACATTCACCAAACATAGTCCATATATCTAGGCTATAACTTGCAATTAACGTTTTCTGATCTAAAAACAGATGCTAGTCTTCTACCCTTGATTTTTGATTGCACATTTGATTCACACGATAATCTTGTGATTTAAGGAAGAGACGTGATTCTACTAAATAAAGACACAGAGTCCTACTAAAAACTGCCTGTGTTTCATGTCTTATATCAAGTTGTTAAACCAAGGTCTCTGCATTTTAAGCTATAACATACCAATTTTGGCCTGCCTGGTGATTCAGCATTGCCCATTCTTCTGTAACTTTGACGTTACTGTGGTATAACTGAATGGTAGAGAGGTATATCTTTGATTTGTCTTCTCAGTCTTTTAAACAATTCTGAAAGAAAGTCCTTGAAACAGAGGATAAAAACTGTTACTGAATGTAACATGAAATTTACATGTTATTTAAAGAATATATGTAACCAGAAAGTCCCAAATTTCTCTAGGTAGCAACTATCAACAGAATGGGACTCTTCTATGATTTATACTGCCAAACCTAAGGCAGTATTCTTTATAATTTTTAAGGAAATTGGAGTCAAACACAATGAAAGTACATAAAGCAGTGTGAAATGTGTGTGCCAATTTCCAAGAAGATAATTTGGCCTTATAAATATTTTGATGAACTTCAAATTACACTTACGTCTGTCATGCTATGAAAATCAATTGATATTTTAGAACTGTCATCTTTAAATTCCTTACAGAAAGGTAGAATCCAAATCAATCTTGTGATTATCACCTACTTCTTTGTAAACTTTGAATATATTCTCAGCATAATGTAAGCCACTGCACATGAAAATTATAGCAACTCAAAACAATAAGACTTGTTTTAGGCAATAATGCTTTAAATGTCTTAAATAAGTTGGTCCTGCTAGCTAACATAGATTACCATAATTAATGAGAGTTGTGCAGTTCATCTAAGGTATCATAATTTTTTATTGTGTCATTCCTGAAAACTTGGAAATTGCACACATTTTTTGCAATCTCTTGTATAAAGGAAAACTAGATTACATTTTCATAACGAACTCCTTTAGAAAATTTGTTTTTGTGAAAGATCTATTCCTTCGCTTTTACAATCTTTCTTAAACAGCAAAGTCCTTTTTTTGTAAGAACACTATAGAAAACTTTTGAAAGAATTCTTAACAGGAATCTGAGCTTTCTTTTGAAGGCTACAGTTTATAGAGGGAAAATATGTGCTTGAGAAACAAACAAAACCCACAACAAAATCTCTTTGAACCAAAAGAGAAAATAAAAAAAAATATAATATGCAAGTCTTTTATTTTCCAAAGTCCTTAAAAATGATTCTTTAGTGTTATATTTTCTATAATTTATAAACAGTATTTCTTCTATGAAAATACAACATCCTTATTTTTGCTTTACTTGTTGTTCTTTATCTTTCTCACTTGTTCCTCTTTCTTCCTTCCAGAAAAATATATTCTGCAAAGTGAAAGGCATGGCTATCACTTCTTTAAATTCTATGCCCTGACCCTTAATAGTGACATTTTCAAATTTTCGAATATTGAACTCTAACTCCCATTTCAGACAAACCCTCAACTTAAATGGTTCCTAGTAAATCTTTATAGTATAACATCAAACTGATCTCAATCTAAAACGTCCTTTCTCTCTCAATTTCCCTATCCATTGGGAAGGGAATCTTTCTTAATAATCTCTCCCCCATCTGCTCACGTGTCCAAATCTTGCTAATTCTTAAAAGCCCAACACACATTTGACTCATTTCAGGAAGGTTTTCTATGGTAATCTCCCCTCTTATTGAGGCATTAAAGCATGGTGGACTTTGGTTAAATAGACACAAGTGGATCCAAATGTTGATTGTGTCTCTTACCAACTTGTGACCTTGAACATATTTCTTAATTTGTCTTATTTCAAGTTCTTTAGCCATTAGAATGGGGCAAAATATCTAACATATAGTTTTGTAAAGACTAGTTTAACTCTTCATGGTTATAGGTGTGTGTACATATGTGTGTGTTTGCGTATGTGTGTATGCACACTGTTCCCTGTATATACAAATAGCAAGTGTTCAATAAATTATACTACAATTATTTCTAAAGCACTTACGTTTTTCACTCATTTAACTGTTGATCACATATTTGGCGGGTATAATACCACATTTATGGATGCTGTCCCAATTCTCTACACTTTCTAACTCTATGACTTCAGCACTATACTTATTTTCAGTTCTTCATGACACCAACTAGAGAAGTTATTTAATAAATATCTCTTGACTTAAGAGGAATAAAACATCTCCTTCAACCTTTGCCTCAGATCATAAAAGTTCATACATGATAGCACATTCTGAGAACATATATATCTCAATCTTAGATTCAGGGAAACTCAGATAATGTCCCTAATTACTGATTTCAAGAACAAACCAAGAGGGCCAGCCTCAGTGGTCTAGTGGTTAAGTTCAGTGTGCTCCACTTCAGCAGTCCAGGTTTGGTTCCCAGGCATGGACCTCCACTGATCTGTTACCAGCCATGCTGTGCTGGCAGTCCACATAATAAAAAACAGAGGAAGATTGGCATGGACATTAGCTCAGAGTGAATCTTCCTCAGCAAAAAAAAAAAAAAAAAAAAAAAATCCAAGAATAATTGCTGGTCAGAATATTGCCCTGATGTAGTATAAAACGTTTTGGCTTAGAGTTAGCATAAAACCCTCACTCGTTGGCTATCTGCTCAGTGATTTTGGTCAAATGACATAAATCCTCTAAGCCTCCATTTTCTCCACTAAAAGTTGGAGATAATATAACATCATTATCACATAGAACCATGAAAACCAATTGAGAAATGATAGTTGATATGAAAGTATTTAATGAAGCTGCACTGTACATAAAAATATTGTCGTAAGCACCTGTGCATAGACCTGAAGAAAATAAGATTTGTTTTCATTTGCAGCACTTTTTGCCTAGATGTTGAAGCCTGTGGTCTGAAATTTATGAGAACGTAGCATGTCCTATGGAAGGACACAATCTGTTAGAACTGAGAAGGAAAGAAGGAGATGGCACAAGTTCCTGGAAGTCACAAGAGGTTGGGAGAAGTCAATAGAAAACGGATAAAGAAAGAAAAAGATGGATGTGAATGATCACATTGAGATGAAAAATGTAGGAATAGAGAAGGTTGAAAGATAACCCGTTGAGGTCATTTACTAAATGGCAGGCATTTAGGTTCCAGAAAATCAATAAAGACTTCTGTTTCAAGAACACTGAGAAGGATTTCTATGTGGCCAGAGAACCTTAGGGAAAGAATCTTCCAGACATATAGCTATGCAGTTATGGTAACAACTTTCCCAAGCCTAGGACGTGAAAGCTTAATATGTCAACTGTGGAAATAATGTAGCATTTTGTGTTTTAGCCAAGTAAGCTGAATATGTTATATATTTGTGCAGAGTACTCACACATTAAGCGTAGCTATGTATCATAGAATTCCCAAAAGTAACATTTATGAAACAAGATGAAAATCTTAATGAGTTCTACTCATATAGGTTCTGGACCCAAAACAGAGTATGGAGATTCAGAGCAGGTCCTCGAATCTGAAGCAATGGCTATTATGCAACATTTATTTTAAGAAAGCAGGAATGAAAATTTGGTAGAAAATAAAGCATGAAAACCAGGACTATTTTATCAGGGATGGCTTTTAATACTCATCAGCCAATAGACGTCAAGTACTACTATTTTTTTTATCTGAAAAAGGAAAAACATTTTTTTTTAAATTTGTGTGTTTTAAACCGAAATTTTTATATTCAGTCACCATTTTGCAATATAGTATAAAGTTATTTTATAATTCACTAAAAATAATTTATAACAGTTCCACCAGTGCTTTTTGTCTTTTTCCCCACAACGTGGATCTTATATTAAAGTAGATTGGGTGGCTTGACTTTCATTATGTTTACTCTAAGTGAAATATCCCAAATAGCTTAACCAGAGACCCCCAAAAATAAGAGGCAGTTATGAAATGTGTATATGAAATACACACCATGATTCAATAATGTTCTCTGGTTTGGGTTAGAAAATTCCCATGATCAGGTAAGAAGTATGGAAAAGTTGTTTCAACAATAAAGCAAGGGATCGGCTGACCAGACTCACAAATAACTTAGACGATAGCAAGGAGGAATAAAACTAAATCAACATTTGGTAAACAGAAACATGATCCTGTAGACAGGGTCCTGGAAAATCCTCCTGTAAGTGATTTTAAGTAAAAATTTAAACTGAGGTTGATTGAAAAGTGATTTTGGAAAATGTATTGATCTATCTTTAGGCATTAAAATATCATCCAAAAAAAAAAAGACTTATACAGAAATCACTCAAAAATCAAAGACAAGACATCAAAATGGGGAGGTAGGGATATGTTGTAATTTACCATAGAAAAACTTAAAGCAGAAAATGGTAGACATTAAAATATTGAGATGAGATTTTATCAGCATACGTGATACCCAAAGAATAGGTGCATATTTTTAATGTAAGTGGTAGTACTGGTAAATTATTTTATTCCTAAAACACTTAACTAGTTCTACCTAAGGTATATGTCAAATATTTAAAAACAGTGCATAAATCTTTTTTCGTAGTGGGAAACTGAAAATAATATTGCCCAATGATGCTGTCCCAGGCTGCTACAAACTTTTTGTTTCTCTAAGTAGTGTACCCAGATTATGTTATTTGTAGTGTAAAAATGGGTGACTTTTCTTCTCAGAACATAATCTAATTATCTTCCATAATACATCAATAATAGTCTGTGTAAAAATTAAGATAATGATTTGCCCTTTATATTTCTGTGTCTTATTGATACAAAGACCAAAGTGTCGGGACAAGGTGAACAGATTCAAGTGTTTCAATGTCAAACAGTCCTGGTTAAGATTCTCAAATTCATACCTCAAAATCAAAGGACTATTTAAAAATAACTTAATCAGCACAATATGAGCAAAATTATAACCAAATTTATCAATCAGTTGTATCAAAAATATGAACTAATTACGTATACTCATATGTAAACATTAAAAATATAAACTGACTTTCCATTGCCTCCTTACCAGAGAATTCCAATTTGCTAGTCTGGGATGGTAGCTCTATACCTCAAGCCGTTTATTTTGCACCTTTGGTCTTGAATAATTATCTTTCAGTTAGTGTTATAGGGCACGTTGCAGGATCAAACAGATTTCCGCTGCAAGTATCACCACTTCCCATTGTTACCACCATACATAAATCTGGTTTTTCTAGATTCAGCAACTCTGGTTTGTCCTCTGCTTTCAGCTGCCCATTTTTCTCTCCTCTTTTCTGCCCTGTCTTTATTCCCTTACATGATTTTCCTCAAAATCATCTATTTGGACTTTATCTCTCATTCTCCTTCTGATACTACTTCCCACCCTGCCCACATTTTCTTTCCCCAAATCCCCTTCATGTTTCAAGAATTCTGTGTTGTCTGCTCAAGTTCTTTCAGATGCTGCCCTTCTTCTCAGCTGTGTGGGAGGGCTGTTTACTCTTCAGAAAATCTCCATCATGGCACTTTGAGAAGAAAGACTGGCCATTGCCACCAGGAGGGCGATTCTTGCTAAGAATCAAAACAAATGGCCTATACTTTTTTCTGTTAGTTCAGTTTGAGGCAACTCCCAGTAGAATAAACCAAGGTATCAAATGAAGCAGCCCCAAGGAATGGCAGAAACTGAGTTCAGGGTATTTGAGTCACAATGATTACTCTTCTGTTTCTCCTCTTTAGTCTATTCTTACCTCAGTTCTCCTTGACATTCTCTTTGACAACAAGCTTAAGGAAGGCATTGACACAGGATCATGCACCCTGTTTTACCTGTGGGGGGGCTGGGAATGGAGAAGATGGTAGTGAGGAGAAAGAAAATGCTGAAATGGTAACATCTGGACAGAGGTGGCAAGTCCCTCAGTGGTATAGATGTGGCTGGTGTTTACTGAAATCTTTGCGTCTCAGGAATACCTTCCCGGCTGTCTAGTAGACTCTTGGGTAAGCTGAAGAGTGAGCACATGTTAGAATCCCCATTTGGAAGGTTCCATACAGAGAACTGAGAATTAATGGAGGCATAAACAGAGTAGAGAAAAGGGGGAGGAGATAAAACAATGAAAGAGATAAAAATGGCCAAGTATTCCAGTTGTTTTCCTAAGACTGGACTGTTTTCTGATTACTAACACTATGTCCTATGAAGATCACGCAGAGAGAGGTAACTCTACTCATCTATGTGGAAATAAGATTCTTTTCTATGGCTCATACAAAAAGAGTAGGTAAAGGTTGTAGGTCAGGACTTGAAAGAATGCTTATGTACTTGTTGTAGTGGAAAGAAAAACTGGGGCATGGTCTTAGCTCTGGCTCAGCAGCTTACTAGTGTATGAGCTTAGAAAAGCTAGTTAGCTCCAGACATCTTGAGTCTTCAAATACAAAAGTTCCTCATGATCTCAAATTCTAAGTTTATAGAAGAACCTCTTTGACTATATTTGATAACAATAATAATTCATATTTATTAATATCTTTTGTCCCAGGCACTGTGCTGACCTCTGTATACGTTATCTCATTTAATATTCACAACCTAACAGCGTTTTAAGTGCTGTAAATTATTCGCATTTGATACATAAAGAAATAGCCTTAGAGAAATGAAATAACTTGACCAATATCATCTATGTGATAGGTGATAGTGCTGATATTTACAATTTGTCTTAGTCTAAAGCCCAGAATCTTACCCACGAGGTTATTTATCTTATATTCATCTCCTCTTCCTCAAATTTTTTTTCAAAAAGTAATACTCTCTTGACCATCAAATTATCCACCACATTATGCCCATGCAATCTAGATTGTTTTAACTACATTTTAGAGACAGATTTGGCTCTCATAAAAGCTATTAACCAATTACTTCTGATAGAATTGTTTTTATATTATTCATATATTATCTGATGGAGTTATGTTTATAGGATGTGAGGCTGAAGAAGCTGCAGCTATTTTGCCACCATGAAGCTAGAACCTGAGTCAGATAGGAAGAAGAGCTAAGATGGACAGAAAGAAATTAGATCTTAATGGTGCCATATGAGCACCTACATCAAGCTGCATCTGAGGCCACATCTTCCCCTAGATATTTCAGTCACATAAGCCAGGTCATTTGGGTTATCCTGTAACTTTCAGAAGAAATGGTCATGGCTGGCCTTTCTTCTCCGGGTTATAAACAGTAGATGTATAATAGTCCCAAACTGGAAACAACACAAATGTCCATCAATAAGAAAGGGGATAGACAAATTATAGTCTATCCATATAGTGGAATTGACACACACAGTAACATACATGGCCATCAAATACTTTGTTACATGAAAGAAACCAGACAGAAAAGAGAAAATACTGTAGAATCTGTTTATATGAAAAATCAGAAAATGGTTGCTCTAAGAAATGGGAGGGGAATTGATTTGAAAGGACATGAAGGAATGTTTTGGATTGGTAGAAAATTTTTTATCTTGTTTTGGGTGGCAGCTTACAGGAATATTCAATTCTCAAAACTCATCAAATTACTCACTTAAGATTTATACATTTTATTTTATATTAATTATATCTCAATTACAATAGCTGATATTTTATTCTCATGCTTATATCAGTAATATCTATAGCTATCCAATATAGTAGCTATTAGCCACATGTGGCTATGTAATTTAAAATTATACTAATTAAAATTAAGTAAAATTAAAAGTTCATTTCCTTAGTCGCACTAGCCATATTTCAAATGCTCAGTAAGTACATAGAGCTAGTGGCTACTGTGAAGGTCAGCGCTGATACAGAACATTCGTATCATTGCAGAACTTTCTACTGGGCAGTGCTAATCTAGCAGGATGTCATATACTCAGTGTTTGAGCAATAACCATTATCTGTCAGCGATTGATTTATTTGATTCCACTGGTCTTTCTGACTGCGCTTTTATTCCTTTCCTCTTTTTTATTGACAAAATTTCCCGTTATGTTTGCAAGTCTATCATCCTTCATTTCTTCCTTCATTTTATTCTTATCTTACCTCATTTGACTTCTGTTATTACTCTCTTCAGAAAAGTTAATCACGAAGGTTATTAGTGGGCAACTAATCAAGAAATCCAGCCAGTCTTTCTTAGACTCATTCTACTGGAAATTTCAGCCTCCTTTAATAGTTACCACTCTCCTTTTCAAAACTCTCTTTCTCTTAGTTATCTGAAATTCACCCACCTGCATTTTTTTCTCTCTCCCTGATTTCTCCTTCAGCTTTGTTAATGCTTCTTCCTACTTCGGCCGTATCCAGACTTTGTTAGAGTTCTCCAATACAATATCACTCACTCCAAATAATTTTTCTAAACATGAAATATTTTCTTCAATGGGAACATTACCCAGAATTATAGACAAATAAAATAAACCCTTCAGAAGTGCTCTGGTTGATACAATGATGAGGCACCCAGAGGGCTTACATCCCCACTTCAAGCATGGCCTTGACTCTAAACCAAGATAACTCTTTCATTCTCAAATCACAATTAGCACAGGCTCATAGTGATTCATTGCTCTCTTATTCAAATTGGCACTTGAGTGTTAGTTTCACCTCTTCAACTGGGCATTTCTTTCTACCATTATTAACCAGTACCCTCTGAAACAGGCCACATCCTAAAGCAACTTTATAATCTTCTTTTGCTGAATGGATTCCCGTATGGCTTCCCTATTATTTCTCTCTCCTTAATAAGTTATTCCTACCCATCTATCAGTAACAATCTTATGTACCCTCTTCTTTGATGTCTTCCTTGACCACTTTGATCATCATTATACTTTCCACTCTCTCAACAATAGCAGAACCTGTTTGGGAACCATATGTGGCCATTGAATTATATTATGTCTTAAATTGCAATTAAATGTTACTGGATGATTCCAAAAATAAACGTACCTAAATGAGCAGCTACCTGAATTATAATACATACCAAAAATGCTATCTGTCATCATTATTATGTATATATCCTATCCATAAACCTAGACAATAAGCTCCTTGATAACAGAAAAATGCATCCAATAATTTTAGCATACACCAACAGTGCCTGACACTGTTTTATATACATATTGTTTATCTGTACAGCACATATTGATTAAAGATAATACTTTGTTCTACACATATCGGTAATCACTAAACTTCAAAGATTTTAATTACAACATATGCAAACAATTTGAATGCAAATAGGAACAATAGAGTATAATCCTCTGCTAGATGAAAGAGGAATGTAAAGAAAATCAGCTCCAAATTTCTTAACATCAATGCCTGTTGTTTATTTGATGTTTAACTTCCATGTAAACAATATTTAAAAGAAAACATAAGAGCTCATTGTCAAATCAAACATACTTTCTTGAAACAAAGAGCTAGAACATAATGATACAAGTTGCAGCTCATTCTACAAACCAAGCCCGCCAAGCAGCCTTCTCTCTCCCCTTCAGCAGATGGTAATCGTTATGAGTGCTCTCAAATGAGAGAGTGGTTTGAAGCAGGCTTGTATTTACAATTATGGCTCTCGTATAAGGAGGTTTCCTAGGGTTCTAAAGCTAATTAGCTCTGTCCACATCTCAACGTTTTTTGTTCCTCTATCCCACAATCATTTTGGCTGTCATGGAGAGAGGACAGGCCAGGAAAAGGGCAGAGAAAAACTGAGGCTATAGGTAAGGTCCTTACACTGTGTTATTATTATTTTTTTTAAATATGAGGTTAAAAGAATAATCTGAAAAGCATTACCATGGTTACAAAAACTCATGAGGCATAAGACAATTCAAGACGTAGGGAGACCTGAATATTTCTACATAAGAAATAAAGATGTAAAATATCAGTTTCAAACATATGCGTGCCTATATCATTCTGACACAGCCACAGTGGAAGGGAGGTTTTGAGGTGATGTATGTCTATTGATGGCTCCTTAAGCACAGAAGGATGGAGCTCAGTTGGGAAGGGTTTGACTGATGGTCTATCTAACTGAGGAATCCTTTTTGTTTTCCAGTTTTACAAAAAGAACGCAAAGATACCAAGATGTATTGTTATTGTAAAATCCTGAGAGTGTGAGGACAGGGAAAATAAGTGGAGACTGACTTAAGTTTTACAAATGGGAGCAGCATTCCTGAGCAAAGTTAAGCTAGGAAGCCAATCACCATCCATCTCCATACAAAGCAAAATTCAATCAAAAGCAAAAGTATATTAAAAAGTAAGTTGCTACATGTCATTGATTTTTAATAGTTGCCATGTAAATAAAATCTCCATAATCAAGATGCAGTAGACATATCCTCTGGCAGGCTTGCAAAAAGAAAAGAGTCTCCAACAAGCCATTCATATCAATAAAAGAATGGAACTGGACTTCTAAAGCTCGGTATTCCTCTGTCTCTTCTTGCATTTACTAGACTGCATTACTAAGCGTTCGTTGCTATCGCCCAAAAGAAGAGTGTCTCTATACTAAATTAGTAGCACTTTTATTCCCATTCACTAGTTAGGACAGGAAACTTAAAAACAAATTCATTGTAATGAACATATTCTGTCTCACAATAGGTTTACATTTTCTTTATCTTCGAATTTCTTGAACTGGAGTGCTCTTTAGTATATCCAACTAATGCATCCTCCTTTCTTCCTTCCTCCTGTTCTATGTTGATATCACTGAGGAACATTTTATTTCTGGATATATATGTTACTCTTGATACTATACCCTGAACACTTAGATAGTATTCTGTTTCTTTTCTTCTTTTTTTAGGAAGATTAGCCCTGAGTTAACATCTGCTGCCAATCCTCCTCTTTTTGCTGAGGAAGACTGGCCCGCAGCTAATATTCATGCCCATTTACCTCCACTTTATATGTGGGACACCTACCACAGCATGGCTTACCAAGTGCTGCCATGTCCACGCCAGAGATCCGAACTGGCGAACTCCGGGCCACAGAAGCAGAACATATGCACTTAACCTCTGAGCCACCAGGCTGGCTCCACTATTCTGTTTCTTGATGTTACAATAAATATCTTTTCATTAAGAAGGTAAAAATGTAAGAATCCAAAAAATGGATATTTCTCGATAGAGTGATGTTGTTCTCTCTGTTATCTGCAGATAACAACTTCTACTAGTCAAGCAAAATTTTGAACTGTGTAAATCAAAGCAACTTTCTTTACAGAGAAAAAGACAGTAAGTTGGAGAAAGTATATTTTATCCTAACATTCATCAATATGCTAACTCAAGTTTAAAGGATTTTAGCAATATAAGAAATTGAAAATCTTATTTTTTGTAGAACCAAAATTTATCTCCTGAATACATCGTAATCCTTAGTAATTTTTCTAAGACCAGTCTTTAGCTTAGTCTACAGACACTTTAGTATTGCTGCGATATGCCTTAGTTGTAAAGAAGTGTTTCAAATAAGGACAGGAGAAATGTTTAGGAAAGTAAGAAGTTAAAAAAGAAGTACAAACATCCTGATAAGGTGTATATTTGGGGAAAAAATTATAGTTTTGGTCAAGAGAATGCTCGATTTGGCACATTGATCAAACTGAGCAGATTTAAGTTTTGGAAATTAACAGAAAATGTTGTCCACAAAATTATTTCTAAAACTTAAAAAACAATGAACTAAATGTCAGCATGAATTGAAAATCTCTAACATAAATAATAGATAAGATCTAGACTAGTGAGACAGTCATCAAGCTAGGATTTGTAAGACTCAATCTGCATACTAAACCAAGAAATTCCTGAAGCTACCTTCTCTTTAATTTGGATAATTGTCATACACCACTAATTTTTTAATTAATTTTTTACATATGGGGGTTGTTACTGTTTGAAACTTTAAAGACACCATGTATTAACATTCGGATTCAGCAATTCTCTATTAATTTGACCTCAGAATTTGACATGTAGCATTTTTAATCTTATTCTATAATTTTAAATGCTATGTGCAATAGTCCAAAAGACTTTATATATTATAGATTAACTGAATACATCAAATCATCTTTACATAATTTAATCCAGTTTCAAAATATCTACAATTTCATGGTACTTTATTTAAAGCACTTAAAAAGACACGAGAACAGTGCTTCTTTCTTTATAAAATGTTAACTTCTATGCATTTTTACATACAAATAAATGCAATAGGAAAGTGACTATAGAATTGCAAGAATGATCATTTCATAAGATATTAACAATGATACAAAAATCATATTGTATCATTATTGTGAGATTATTGAGAAATAGCAAAGATTTGTGGTTAAATGTTTTGGATATTTTAACAAATGCGCATAGGCCACAATAATTTATTTACTTAAATAACCTATTTAAGTAATACATTGGAAGGGATTTTCCTGAAGTAGTTGCTGAAATTTATTTATTTTTTTCTGTAAAATGAGAGTCATAGACTAGAGGTTTCAGAAGGTTTTCTCCTCTCTGGAAACTTTTGACTATATGACTTTATCTTACATGTGTCTACACGTCAGTCGAGTCTCAGTCTGGGGAAAACATAGGCCAGTTTTGTGCATACGAAGCCTTCAAGAATGCTGGGTAGAGAAGTTTGTGTCTACCAATGGTTTACCATCAGAGCAGATGTATAGTTAAGGATTTAGAGTCCAAGAGTTTCAATCTCACACTAATTCTGGTTTAAAAAGTCTCTAAAATCCTAGACTAGGGGCTGGCCCCGTGGCCCAGTGGTTAAGTTCGTGCTCTCTGCTTCAGCGACCCAGAGTTTCGCTGGTTCAGATCCTGGGCATGGACACGGCACCGTTCACCAAGACATGCTGAGGTGGCATCCGACATGCAACAGCTAGAGGGACCCACAACCAAAAATGTACAACTATGCACGGAGGGTCTTTGGGGAGAAAAGGAAAAATTAAATCTTTAAAAAAATAAAATTACTGGACTCATTTCAGGGTAATTATGGAACATTTAATTTACTTGAGAAAATGAGGAGGAAAATAAAGCCCTGTACTTCTGGGAGGATAATTTACATAGGTTTCAGAGAGCATAGGCTGAGGATCTTACGGTAAAGAGAAACTTTCCCCTAAGGGGTACCACTGAATCCTCCCCAATTTAAGAAGGAAGTGCAAAAGCAGCAAGCAAATTATCCATTTCCTCTGAGCATACTTTATGTGCTGTATTTACTCCTAGGAATAAGGATGGGAAAACTGCCAAGACAGCATCTATAACACTTGCATATTTAGATACCTCACCCCACCCCTGTACCACTTAGGGCAATTCTGAACCATCTTCGTCCGATCTTGTGGAGCTTTCTGAAAAGTGGGTATTTTTGTATAATCTTGGCCAAGGTTGTTAGGAGAATAGAGTTAAAAACAGACAAGTAGAATCTGGTTGCCTTTTTGCTCCAGGAATGTGACTTGGCTGGTGGTAGTTGGATTGAGAGACGGGGAGCAAGAGTACGTGCAACTTGTTGGGATCCTACATGGGGCCCTTTATCTGTTCTATTTAATTTAGTCTCTGCACAACACCGTGAGTTAGCTGTTATTCTCATTTTAAAAGTGAGAAAAGTTGAAGCTCAGAGACATTAAATAATTTGCTGAAGATTATAGAGCTAGGAAATGTAGTTTGTACATTGAACCTCAGATATGTTGACCCTCAAAACTTCTTCTCTTTCTACCATACCATGACAAATGAGAAGACAGCCCAAGAACACTGGGTTTTTATTATGAAATAGTATTGGAAATACAGTTGCAAACTTTCCACACTGGTCATTATGAGACAGAAAGAGTAATATAATTTTTAATAGCTAGATGTCATTAATAATAGAATGTATGATTACCCTAATGATAAATAAATCCTAATTAATTAATTAAAAGTCCATATCTACAAGCAGTTGATGTAAATCCCTGAAGATAATCATATACAGCAAGAAATATTCGAGCAGATAATTGTATTACATATATATTTTAAAATAAATAGGTGATATGTGATTTTTAATTTGTCAATGGGATAAATCATGTTAGTTTTTATTACAAAATTATGAGATACTCAATAAAGAAAAACATAAAATACAGAATATCTAAAACAAACAGTGCCAGTTTTTGGCTGTATTTCTTCTCAGCAGTTTTATTCCATGCACTTACACATTTATAAAGCTCTTCAGCTAGGTAGGAGCAGAGTGGTTAAGACCATAGTCTCTTGAGTTAGACTCTTTGGGTTTAAATCCTGACCTCGCTATTAACGTTGTATGACCTCTGGCAAAGTACTGATTCTTTCTATGCCTTTATTTCCTCTTTGTTGAAATGGTACCTACCACATAGGTAGCTTGGATTAAATAATTCAATTAATTTTAATTAAGTAAATTAATGCACATAATATGCCTTGCTCATAGCAGTTTTCCAATAAATGTCAGTTAGATGTTATTGTTAAGCCACACAATATGTAACACATTGTGTATTTAAAAAAATTTTATATATTACTTCACATTTGGACTTTTCTATTATTCTACAGTCTTCATTAAATTGAAGTTAAAGATTATATAAAATTAAAAAAATACATTCTTAAAGCCCTTAATTTTCAAAGCATTATTATCATAAGTCAGAAAATGTATGAGTTATTTTAATTCACCTTTAAAAGCTTTGGAGGTTATCAATATTTGTGGTGGTAAGAATCAGATACTATTGTGTAAGAAAGGAATAAGTTCACTTTGATGAAGACTAAACAGAAGATCAAAGATTTTAAGATAGATGACCCATTGTTTAGCAAAATTTATGTAAACATTATTAAAGTACAGGAAATAAACCACCACAGATATATAAAGTAAAAAAAAAATGCCTTATAGAATGAAGATAGCTTTACTTGTTTTTTTATTTTTCTGAGGAAGATTAGCCCTGAGATAACATCTGCTGCCATTCCTCCTCTTTTTTTGCTGAGGAAGACTGGCCCTGAGCTAACATCCATGCCCATTCTCCTCTACTTTATGTGTGGGATGCCTACCACAGCAAAGCTTGCCAAGCAGTGCCATGTCAGCACCCGGGATCCGAACCGGTGAACCCCAGGCCGCAGAAGCAGAACGTGCGCACTTAACCACTGCACCACCAGGCTGGCCCCAAGATAGCTTTAGTTTTAAAAGAAAGGGCCTACAAAGTGAGAACCATCATGGCAGATTCACTGTCCTAGAAATGGTAAGAAAAACATATACACTTTTTCCATTAATATCTTGCATTCAAATTTTTATCTCAGCAAAAATGTTAGTCTAAATATTTATTATGATATTTTAAACAAATGTTCAAAAGTGCAATTCCATCTTTTGCATAAAAGTATTTCCATTGGGTACTACAGGCTTTAGCATCTAAAATGCTCCTCATATTCAAATCCCTGAATTTCTAACAATTTTAAACTGCACCTATAAGAAAAGTTTTCAATTCCTTCTGGAACGGGTTTTCTCAACCTCGGTACTAATGCCACTTTGGGCTGAATAATCCTTTTTTGTGCAGGGCATCTAGTGGATTGTAGGATGTTTTCCAGCATCCCTGATTTCTACTCAATAGATATATAGCACCCTTTAGTTGTGACAACCAAAACTATCTCCAGGCATTGTGAAGTGTCCCTGGTTGAGAATCACTGCTCTAGAATCACTCTTGTCCTTAATCAGGGCTCGAGTATAGAATTCTGGTTAACTATAGTAGATTAAACATCCAGATTTTTCTCCATTCCCTCCTAAAACCTCATTAAGATGAAATAAAAAGATTAATAAGGTACAAAATAAGAGGAGAAAAGACAAGTAGGATGAGTTGAAAACCTTTATATGAAGGAGTCTCCCAGATCACATTTCATAAACCTCCAGAAGAACAGGGTTTATTGTGAAGAAAATGAACCATGGAAACTCTGGACTAAAGAAACCAAGAAGAGCTGAGGGCAGGAGTCCAAGACTCAGAGGAGGGAGATGAAGTGCAAGTCTACTTGCTGGTGAGTCTCTAGTCACTCATTCTACAAAGTTGAGAATGCTGGCATATGGGTTTAGATCCCGTAGGCAAGAAATTAGAGAATTTGTCTCTGGAGAAAATAGGCCTTAAAGAAATGATCTACAAATACTAACAATTGGGTATTCCCAACAAAAGGGTGTCCAACAATGAAATCGACCATTTGCTAAGACTCACCTTAGACAAAATGTTTCTAATCAGCTGTAAGGTGTCTCACTCTTAATTATGAATGAACAGCCAAAGATCACCATTCATCTGAGCAAAAACTCTAATATATAAGATAAGAGAGCAAAGGAGAGAAAATGCAGAGAGCAAATACAAATGTTTAAAAAATACTAATATTTCATGGTATTTCAGTGATAAGGGAAAGGAATTGATTAAACTAAAAAACAAGACAAATCCATAAAAATAGAACATATGGATAATACGAAATATCTCTGAAAGTGTAAAACTTTAATATGAGAATCAAATGAATATGAAAAAATAAAGTTGAAGAATTCTACTAGAAAAAAGAATAAAAATACAAAGAGGGAAATTGGAGAGAAAATATTAGGGAATTAGAAGATCAGTTAAGAAATCCAGCATCCATATAATAAGAATCTCAGAAAGAAAGAACAAAGAAAATGGATAGAGCATAACCTATCAAAAAATAATTCATGAAAATGTCTCAGAACTAACGGAATTACCCTGAGTGTTATGGGCTGAATTGTTTTCCCCCAAAATTTATAAGTTGAAAACCTAACCCACTGTACCACAGAACATGGTTGTATTTGGAGATAGAGATTTTTAAGAGGTGGTTAAATTAAAATGAGGTCATTAAGTGTGGGCCTTAATACAATTTGACTAGTGTCCTTATAAGAAAAGGAAATCTGAACACACAAGGAGACACCAAGGGCACACTTTCACAGAGGAAAGACCATGTGAGGCTACAATGAGAAGACAGCCATCTGCCAGCCATGTGGAGAGGTCTCAGAAGAAACCAAACCTGCTGGCACCTTGATCTTGGACTTCTAGCCTCCAGAACTGTGAGAAAATACATCTCTGCCATTTTAGCCACCCAGTCTGTGGTATTTTGTTATGACAGCCTTAGCAAACTAATATATCAAGGGATGAAGAAAAATCCTCATGAAGGCACATCATAGTGAAATTTGAAAACACAGAATTCAAATAAAGAATCACAAAACCTTCCAAAGAAACAGGTCTCACAAAATAGCAAGCATCTGCACTGTGTTATCCTTCACAAAAGCAACCTTGGAAACCAAAAATCAGTTGAGTAATGCCTTGATGATTCTAAAGGGGATTAATTTCCACACTAGACTTCTATATCCAGCTGTCCTATCAATCAAGGATGGAAGAAAGAAATTTTTGGTAATGCAAGGTCTCATAGTATTTACCTTTCATCCATCCCTCCTCAAAAACATATTGAAAGATACATTTCACCAAAATAGATGAGGTAATCAAGAAAAAAGAAGGTGTGGAATTGAGAACACTAGAGATTTAACCCAGGAGGGAGATGAAGGGAATCCTGGGTGTAATGGTAAAGGGCTCAGAGGACAGCCAGTGCTTACTGGAGTTGGGACAAAATGCATCAATAAAGAGTGACACTTGGATGACACCTTTTACAATGAAAATGACACCTTTTACAAAACATTGAGGGAAGATTTACACTGCTGAGTATGACAGCAAATTCCTGATAGGTGCACAGAAAACCAAAAATGAAAAATTAGGTAATCTTTAACTTCAGCAAAGATATAAGTTTCATAATAAAGGGAACAATTTTTGTATACTAAAGGACTCAGCTATGCACAATAATTACAAAGAGATAACGTATGCATGTGTAGGGGAGGAGACATTTCCTCTATCCACTCCTTGTCCTTCTGGCCAGAAAACAAATGAAATTCATATGAGACAGAATAATAGGAAAAAATTAAACAAAGCTTTATAGGGTGTATACATGGGAGAGACTCAGGCAAACTGAGCAACAAAAATGTCTGAAGCCACCACCTTAAATATCATCTTCAGCTAAAGGCGAAGGAGGATTTTGAGGGTGGGGGGAGTCAGTTATGGGAGATTACCAGAAAAGTACAGTAAACAAGAGTAAGGTTATTATGCAGATTTAAGTCCTTGCCTTGATAAGAGTTTCTAGAGATAATGTCATCCCCTCTTCTTCCTGGTACAGAGAGGGAGACACATTTATAGATGAAGATTTCCTTTACAAATGTAAATATTTCTTACAAAGGGAAAGGAAATTCTACTTTTCAGAGTTTCTTTCCTGTCTGCAGTTTTTAAAAGTAACCAGCCCAAATAATCCTCATGCCAAAGAGATATATCGGGGTGGGCAATTCCAGTCCCCCACAAATGGAAACATAACTGTAATGTACTAACCAGCTGTACTGACAAGATGAGAAAAGTGAAATGGATGTGAGGAGAAGTTCTGGTCAGGTGTAGGAAGCCACAGCCTTATCTTCTCTAGTAGGAAGTCAATACCTAATATCTAAAACTAAAATGGCAAACTCACAGAATATCACATCAGCATTCTATTTAGAGACACGGAGGTGATTACCAGGAGAAATATTTAAAACAGCTGCCCCTGTGAAGCAAGAATCAGAAATGGAGAGGGATAGGGCAGCTGATGCTTTTTGTTGCTGTCATAAATCTGTAAAACTTCCTGAATTTTAAAACTTTGTGCATTGGACAATTTGACAAAAACATAATTTGAAAAAGAGTCAGTCAAGTGACTTTGAGTCAAGTCAAGTATACTGTTAATCCTGATTTGAGCTAATTCTGTTTTCTGAGCATTTCTACTTATTGCTATGGCCACATCCCAGCCATCTGGCCCACTCATCCTTGATTTAGACCTCACCAGAAGAATTAATATTGGGTTTCCAATAGTCTTTCACCCTTGTATCCCCTTCTCACATCCTTGGATCCCCTTTTCAGATAAATTGGTTCTTGCAAATTCTTCTTGTATCGGAAATTGGACCGCTTTATTTGTTTTCTGTTTCCAGGTAGGAACCCAAGAACAAGACAGAAATTCATTTATTAGAACCGTGCCCTGAATTAGAACAGGGAACATGTCTCTTTATCACTCTTCTGAATAGGAGTCTTCAAATGCCCCTGGCTAAAAACAAATGAATAGTCTGAGGAATTAGGTCCCTGTCTTATTGCTGCTTGTCTACACTCCAGTTATGTGAACTCTAAGCAATGGCTTGTTCTTGGCACTTAGAATGAATATTTGCTCTTGAATTCTATTGCTGGTTGGAGTTCCCCTACATTCTTCCTTCCTTCCTTCCTTCTTTTCATCTAATTATTTAGGATTCATGCAATGCATAGGGCCAGTTTATCTGTTGTTAGGCCTCACTGATGACATCCTTCTTTAAAGAGGATTTGCAAAATCTCTCCCTCTCTAAGCCCTGCTTCGACACCCAGTAGCTAGTTCTTTGCTGATTTGACTGCCTCGACTAAGAACTGTCACTTCCTCTCATCACCTTTTTGAACTTCTCTCCCATAAACCACTGATTCAAGTCATGCTGGATTTAAGATAACTTCCTTAAAATGAGTATAGTATAATCTTGCCTGCCTGAAGACAGGAAAGCTTGAAAAAATTATTTTAATGCTTATTCTAGCTTCAAAAATCTCTGTTCTTCAACTTTATTAGTCTTCTCAGATATAGCTTATCATGAAAATATAGTACACCAAAAAGTAACACAGAAGCAAAGAAATGTCTAAAGCCTCTGACAATAACAATTGACAAGATAAATATTCTAGGAAAATCGTTCCAATTGTTATTCTTTGGTCATTACTGAGGAACTAACATTTAAGAATAGACAGAAAAGGGTTTTGGCAATTGAACTCTTGACCAAAGAAAGCTGATGGATTTCTCAATGGGGAAATAAGAGACACATCGTTGGCTCCTTTTGAGATCTTGTAAGTACATGAATGAGTCTTGTTCTCTGATTCTTATGAATATAAAACTCTCATTGGCTTGCTTGTACTTCAGTGTTTCTAGACTGCAGTTGGCACTTTGCCTGGGAAAGGACAGAGAACGGCACTCCTACACTGTAGGTCATTAGGGACAGGTGGCCCTGGATTGTACACAGATCCTCTGTGTTCCACTATAATAAACACTTCTGGATCATTTCTTTCTTTTAGTCCCTCAAATATGTTATACCATCACAAGTTATAAATATAAGTCAAATTATGAAATTATGATATATGTGCTATTTTTCAGTGTCATTATTTCAACTTTTACTGGGACATTTCTGCTAAGTGACAAATGCTTGCTTTCTAGAGCAATAGTGCCTCTAAAATAGCAAAGAGAATAAGGACATTTTGACTTGTGGAAGATGGAAGTTTGCCCACATGTACTATTAGAGGTTGTAGAAGCTAGAAGTCAGTTTCACTATTTCCTTGATGACCTTTTATCCACATCCTGGCCAATGAAGCACAGTTCTGCTTCCTCTATGGCTGAACTTTCTGCTCGATGCCTAGAGGTACAGCAGCCATACTAAAGATGGCAGAACAGGAGGAGAGGAGACGGGTTCCTTGATGGCATCATTGAGCAAGTATTGATAGTCTAAACTTTGGCTGGAAATTAGTATTTTTAATGGATGCTATAAACCGAATTTTGTGTCCCCCCAAAATTCATATGTGGAATGATTCATAATACCAATGTGATGGTATTTGGAGGTGGGGCATTTGGGCAGGTGATTAGGTCCTAATGGCAGAGCCCTAATGAATGGGATTGTGTCCTTATCATAGAGACTCCAAAGAGCTCTCTCACCCTTTCTGCCATGTGAAAACATAGTGAAAAGTAGCTGTGAACCAGGAAGCAGGCCCTTACCAGACACCAAAACTGCCAGCATCTGGAGCTTGGACTTCCCAGCCTCCAGGACTGTGAGAAATACATTTCTGTTGTTTATAAGCCACTCAGTCTAGGTTTTCTGTTATAGCAGCCTGAAAGGCTAAAGCAATAGCTGCAGAACATAATCCATACATGAAAATATGGCCTAGTACAGAAATTAATGGAAAATCATGATTTACAATAAGGCCAAGTCCTTCCATTTGAGTGCTCTATTGTCAAAGCACATGGCAGGCTCTTGGAAAAGCAATGTAATCTTTATAGACCTGTAAGGTGAGTTTACCAAACTGTACAACACAACCTTGACAGTATATATTTGATGGAAAATGATCTCATACTGGACAAAAGCCTTGGCTTGTGGTCCTACTTACTCTGCTTTCTAACACAACAAGAAAATGTAACATTTCAGAAAATTTTAGGAAGAAGGAATATTTTCATAGAACTATTCTAGAAGGTATCAAGGATATGTGTGTGTGTGTGTGTGTGTGTGTTCTCAAAGTAAGCACAAAAATAAGATCACATTAAATACATTAATACATATACCTGGAGTATTGCTGCTATATAGATCAACATCACTTTCTTTAGAAATTGAAGTTATGGAGTCTGCTCATCACACAGGCTGATGTACATTCTACTGCTGACCAGGCAGCAGATTCCACAAGCTCAGTTGTTTAAGCAGATGTCAACTGGAGAGGATCACATAGAACAAGGTTTCTCCCCCTCTGCCTGTATTATTTCCTGCTGTAGGATTGCCTCTCATTAGTCGCTACTTAAGGAGCAGAGATTTATAGTAAAAGAAATTGATAAGTGGGGAATGAGGGGCTGAGTGGAAAAATCTTAACTGTTTATACACCATAAGCAGATTTTTTGCATCTAAAACTATCAGTGTATATACTGAAATGCTAAATGACCACTTTTCAGAACACACACATGCACATACATGCAAACACACACACACAGATAACAAATAAAATGAGAATGATCGGAGAAAGGACTCTGTTTTTCTGTCCTTTTGTAAGTCAAGGCTCGAATATGTGAATCAGTATTGACACAGAGAACAGACACTTGTCCTTTTGTGGGTTCCAATGGGCACTAATGAGCATGCCTTCTAGCACTTCCTCATTAGACTCAAATTCTTTTCTGCCAGTTTCTGAACTCTTTCCATTACAAACTCCAGGTTCAATTAACATTAAAATATTCAAGAATCACTATTGTCAGGAAAAGGCAGCAAACTGCATCATCTTCAGTGTTTTCAATAATACATTGCACAGTGAACTTCCTTCACAAATAATTCATTTAGCAACTAAAATGCCACATTCTGAAACTAGCTATGTAATCTTAAGAGATCTTCCACAAAGACATTGCAAACAAGAGGGAGCTTTCCAGAAAGCTGTCCCAGTTAATGTCCATGAGACATACTTTCTGAGCCAATGCAAAAGGAAACCTGAGTTAAATAAAGGCTTTCTCCCCCAACTCTGAAAACAGTAAGTCATGACAACTTCAATTAAGGGTAATGAAAACAACTCACACGTAGAGAGCTCACACGTAGAGAGCACTACAGAGTTTACAAAAGGCTTTTACACACATTGTTCCCTTTGAAATATCATTATTCTAATAATTGTTTTGCCAGAGAGCTACAAAACAGGGTTCCTCGGGGTGTTTTACTACTCATCAGGCTAAAGAAACAATTTGTGACAGTTGGTCAGATTTCAAGCTGCAGGGGATAACAGCAGATTTTGCTAAATTTCCAGTTTCATTGTTAAAAGGAAATGGAACCCCTTTCTCCATGTCCAGGCAGCCCTTTTAAACCTCTTCAGCTGTGTCAGTGGAAGTCACCTTTCAATGTATCTAAATATCGATTAAGCTGCAGATTTTTTTTGCACCCCAATTACCGACATTCTAAGTCATCTTAGCTAAATTAGGAGGTGTTTAAAAATTTTCCCAAGGACTTTTAGACTTGTCTAGGTAGAGGAATTTCTGTCATTCAGGCGGGTTTAAATCTTAACAATTTTACAGATTAAAAATTAAAAGGTAGTTCTCCAGGATTAAGCGAAGTCTAGGTTCATTTTGTTGGGTGTGAACGTGGTAGGGAGTTGTTTGCAAGGTGGAGAAAATGCTAAGGGGAAAGAAGACAAGTAGGAGAGTGATTGGCCAAAGGGAATCCTTTAGGTTTGCTTTTAAGATTGGATTTCCAACCTCTGCCCTCAGAGCCATTCCAGAAGAGAACTTGAATATATACGCCAATTTTTTTCTGCTTCATTGTTTTGCTTCTTCTGTAGGAAAAAAATAAGGAGACAGAAAACAACAACAATCTTAATCCCAAAATACAGCAGAATCAACCTACTTTATCTTGTAAAAATGTTCTCATTCTCATTGTTTTGTCCCCCAAAAAACTATCCTTGTCAACTGTCTCTTTATTTGTTCTTTCTCTTCAATGAAAATGAAGTAATCTTATATCCTGAAGGGATATACAGTTAATAAACAGCAAGGGAGATCCTGTTGAATTATGGGGTTGATATTCTGTACTTTTATGTCTATTGACTGATAGTCAAGAAGTGATTATTCTTTCAACAAATATTTCTTAAGTGTCTACTACGTGTCGAGAATTATTTGTAGACACTTTAGATTAAAGCAATGAATAAATCAGACAAAAATTCTGGCCCTTATGGAAATTACATTTTAGGGCCACCATATTGTCCAAAATAACATGAAGAATGTTCTTGTCAAACTAGAGTTTTCTCTGTAAAACACGAAGAAAAAAATCGTACCTGATCTTTACCTCAAATCTTCAGTAAAAATTCATTTATTAAAGCTATTGGATTTTTTGTTATACAAGATTTTTGAAATTTCAAAGGGCACTTAATTCATATTTGTGAATCAAACATTATGTGTATTTGACCTTAACACATTTAGAATAAACTATTTAAAATTAAATGTATATTCAGCATTTAATAATCACAATAATATCATTAGATTTAAAACCTTGAAGACAAAATACATAAATGAATAGTTAGCAACTCTTAGAGGCAATATTTTCTCACCAAAACTTCTGAGACATTTTTTACTTTAAAAAAAAAAAAGTCGAGTGAAGTTTGTGTGTGTGTGTGTGTGTATATATATATATATATACACGCTAAGTTATGTTTTAACAATGACTATAAAAATAACCATGTAACTTTTATAGTTCAAATGCAGTATTTTGAAATACAAATTCTTCTATCTTATTATTAGTATAGATGTTGCCATAGCAGAAACATGTGTGGGTAGAGGCTTTCAAAATCTGTTATCTGAGGACTATAATAGAAAGATCCAGAGAATTCCCCAGAGTGATCTTAATACCTGTCACATCTGAAAGAATATTTGTTAAAGTAGTGTGTTTGGGAAGACTAAGTTAAAAATACTCTGAATAAAGAACACTGGAAATGCAACGGATTAAATGCAAGCCTTGAGTGTCAAGAGCTCATGGTTGTATGTGCTCTAGTACTGCCATGAAACAAGTGTCTATCACGGGGCAGAATGTAGAAAGAACCACCCGGAAATAACATCACTGAATTTCTTAAAAATAAAAAAATTCTGTCAGTGTAGTTTTTAGTGTTGGGACCATTGGAATTTTTTAACACAAAATATTCATACTTAAGTAGAGGCAACTAAAAAGATTAACAAGAGAAAACTAATGACATTATTAGCTCTGAATCCTTTTTTTGTTTCTCTATAGGAATAATTGGCTTCAAGCCCAGAAGAAATACTCTAGTTTCCAAGTCCTATCACTTTTATAATGACCTCATGATATCGCATACATTCAGTGAAATCTCTGCATTAGTTTCCATGAAGCCAGAAGCCCAGGAGCAATGGCAGAGTGGGGCTGTCTGAAACCCGGTCTCTTTCTGTGATACAGATCCTAGCTCGGCTCAATGTCTGCTCTTTTCAGTTCATACCAAAACAGATGGAGAAAGATAGGGGGGAAATGATTACACGTATATCTAGAACGTTAATATAAGAAAACTTAAAGAAGTTTAGTATAAACATTATTATCAAGTGAACATATATAGAGAAAAACAACAGCTTTCCTTAATATCACATAAACAAAAATATGGTTAGCACATTTCCCAAAGCCACAAGCCAAAAACATGGTTACTTGATTTATTTAATAAAATATCTTGCAAGTGTCTAGGCTTTAAATCAAGATTATGTTATGGATAGATCTATACCTTTAGTGAGCTCGAAACCTAGTAGGAGAGAGAAACATACAAACACCATATAAAAAATGTTATAAAATGGGAACATACTGGAAGGTACTCTACCTAAGAGGGAGTTACAGGATTGAGGGAGAGAAACAAGGATTAAAATATGAATAGGTGTTCTGGGTTAATAAGGAAGAAGTGGGCATTCTAGACCAAGAACTTAAAGTTTACAAGGCGAAGAAACAAGAAAGACAAATTTTTTTAGAAAAATGTAAGTAGTTCGGTATGATCCAACCAGAAGTTATTAATTGGGAAACTGTGGGAAAATCATTCCAGGTTCATGTTGTAGAGCCTCTTGTATCCAAGAAGAGAAGCTCAAACTCTTCTGCAAGGGATGGCATGTTTATTATGGGTCTTAAGCAAAAGTAATCCTAATTAACCTTTTTTTTTTTTTTTTTTTAATCACAGAGATAAGTAGGGAAGTGGAAAAAGAACATAGTGTTTAACCCATAGGTTCAAAATCAGGTTTTGCCACTTTGTTATAGAACCTCTTTAGATTTCAGTTTTACCATCTGTAAAATGGGGATAAATAATTGCTTTATAGGGTTAGTGTGAGGATTAAATGAGATGTTTATATAAAATATCTGGCAGATGGAGGTATGGGGTAGATCTCAGGAAGAATACTTTAGATAAAAGTATGTGTATGGACATTAGTTAGATATAGGTGGTATCTGAAGTTGTAGGGATAGATAGAAAGAGAGGAGGAGGAAAAAGATGTGATGGGAAGAGAACAGAGTTTGGAGACCTACTGAGTTTCCAAGTAGAAAGTGTGGGCACGATAAGAGGATGCAACAAAATAAATAGGGATAGTGCAGTCTGCAAAGCAAGAGGGGAACTTGAGAAATACATATTAGTGGACAGCCTGCCACCAAAGACTCCTCCTTTCAGGAACTCAGCCTACAAAAGTCTGGGACACATTTCATATCACATTTTCTAATTGGATGACTCTCATGGTAGGGACAACCTCCTTCTGGGAGTGTATAATTAATGAATTTGTTATCCCTCTGGGGATCTCTCTTGTAACTCAGGGTAGCATGTTTCAAAGATATTCCTATAGAAAGCTGCAGAATCTACTGGTAGTGTTTACTTTAACACTTAAAAGTCCCTTATGGCTTCCCCTAAGGTGAAAGCTACCATGGTCTTGGGGGCAGACAAGCTAATGTCTGGCTTCTACACAAGATGTATAGTCCTAACTGCACATGTCTCTCCACTGGAAAGAAAATACTGTCATAGTTGCTAGACACTCCTCCCACATGGGACCTACAGCAGCTGGGATATCCAGATTGAACTGCCTTCAACATCATCTCTCAGACGGCTGGTAAGCCTTAGGGTTCCCAACTCTGTTTGCATAATTGGGTCTGGTACTTGACTTGGGAAGGGCTGTCTCTTAGTCCATTCAGTTTGCTATATAAAAAAAAATGCTACAGGAGAAGATCCAAGATGGCGCCGTGAGTAGTCCTCTTTGTCTCTCCCCCTTCGAGTCTACAATTATTTGGACACTCATCGCTTAACAAAGGATATCCAGATAGCATCTCAGGACGTCTGAGAGACCCATGCGACTATACATCGGAAGGCAGATGGACTTCCCTCTGGAAGGAGGTGGAGATAGGTGAAAACTCTCCAAACCCGACCAAACAGCCTAGTACCTGCAAGCGGCTTTCTTCCAACGGACGCCCCCAGAAGATCAACACACACCTAGGGCAGGAGTGAGCACACACCAGAGGAGTGATGGTGGAAACAGGTGACCAGAACCCTACCTAAACCCCCCGCAATTACTCCTAAACGCAGAGGGAAACTCTAGAATTACACACCTGAGCCCGTGGGGAGAGTCTCACCCCGCCATTGGCCGGGAGATCCTGCCTGGTGTACATGGCGCCCAGAGGGTCCCAGAGAGAATCACAGAGGGCATGGCGGACCCCCAGCTGCCACTGCCTGCACGGCCGGGCAAGGGATTGCCAGAGATCTTGGAGAGGACTGGGGCTGAGTGAAGCTCCAGAGGCTGGCTCTGCAGCCCGGGGGGGAAGCTCCAGAGTTCCGCCCAGGCAGCAGACAAAACTCTCTGTCTGCCATTAGCGGAGGGGCTACGCCCAGCATCCACAACACCGGGAGGGTCCAGGAGAGGAGAATATCAGGCAGGGCAGCAGCTGACCAGCTATCACTGAAATCAGGATCTCCGGCTATCCCCCAGTCAGGGCAAAGAGCTCCCCGAGTTCCTGGGGAACAGGACTGGGGCTGGGTGGAGTTCCAGTGACCCGGCTCCGTAGCCTAGGGGGAAACCCTACAGACTCACAGCAGCCTCAGCGAAAGCCTCTGCACAGCACTAGTAGAGAGTACCCATCCGGCAGCCACAAGTCTGGAAGACCCCGGGACAAAAGTAGCATAGCTAGGTGAGCTAACCACAGACTGTAGAAGATGCCAATAGCTCTGCTGCGACCCATAGTGGACAAGTGAGATTTTGTGGGTGCCAACAGTGACGGAGTGGCAAATATAAGTGATCCTACCCCTGGCCGCTGGAAAAGCCCATAACACCGTTGCAGACCCCAAGGAGGGAGCACGTCTAGGTGTGCTGCAACAGTAGGCACCAGCAGCCTGAAGCCCCCCTGTGACGGCCCCCATGGCAGAAGAGGGAATCCAAAGGACCACTGTGACTACGAGGAGGGGCCCAGGCCCAGTTAGCAACTGAGGATAGTGTTCCTGGTTGGTGCAGTATAAACAGCTGCTCCCCCACCACACCAGCAGAAACAAGTGGAAGGAGCAACTAATCTCTATCTCTATGCAGAGGCACAAATCTACAACATCAAGCAATATGAAAAAATACATTGTCTCCAGAACAGAAGGAAAATAAATACACATACAACAATTCCAAAGAAAATGAAATATATAACCTAAATGATGATGACTTCAAAACAGCCATCATTAAAATACTCAATGAGTTAAGAGAGAACTCAGATAGACAACTCAACGAGTTCAGGAGCTATGTCACAAAAGAGTTTGATACGATAAAGAAGAACCAAACAGAAATACTGGAAATGAAGAACACAATAGAGGAGATTAAGAAAAATCTAGATGCACTGAACAGTAGGGCCAATAATATGGAGGAAAGAATTAGCAATTTGAAAGATGGGAATATAGAAATGCTGCAGGCAGAGGAGGAGAGAGAAGTAAGACTAAAAAGAAATGAAGAAACTCTCCGAGAATTATCAGGCACAATTAGGAGATGCAACGTAAGGATTATAGGTATATCAGAGGGAGAAGAGAAGGAGAAAGGGGCAGAAAGCCTATTCAAAGAAATAATGGCTGAGAACTTCCCAAATCTGGTGAGAGAGATGGATCTTCAGGTGACAGAAGCCAATAGATCTCCAAACTTTATCAATGCAAGACCAACCCCACGGCATATAGTAGTGAAGCTAGCAAAAGTCAACGACAAGGAGAAAATACTAAGGACAGCCAGGCAAAAGAAATTAACCTACAAAGGAACCCCCATAAGGCTATCAGCAGATTTCTCAGCAGAAGCTTTACAGGCTAGAAGAGAGTGGAATGATATATTCAAAAATCTGAAGAACAAAAACCTACAGCCGAGAATTCTCTACCCAGCGAAAATATCCTTCAAATACGATGGAGAAATAAAAACTTTCCCAGATAAACAAAAATTAAGAGAGTTCATTGCCACAAAACCTCCTCTTCAGGAAATCCTCAGGAAAACCCTCATTCCTGAAAAATAAAAAAAAAGGAAAGGGGCTACAAAACCAAGAGCAGAGGAGATAAGTAGAAGGACAACAACAGAGAGTAGCAGCTCTTCATCAAAACAGATTAAACCATGGGACGAGAAACAAAGGAAATTGAAGAAAACCAGAAAACAAGACATAAAATGGTAGTGGTAGGCCCCCACATCTCAATAATCGCTCTAAATGTAAATGGATTGAACTCCCCAATCAAAAGACACAGAGTGGCAGGATGGATCAAAGAACAAGACCCAACAATATGCTGCCTCCAGGAAACACACCTCAGCCCCAAAGACAAACACAGACTCAGAGTGAAGGGATGGAGAACAATACTCCAAGCTAATAATGAACAAAAGAAAGCAGGTGTCGCTATACTAATATCAGACAAGGTAGACTTCAAAGCAAAACAGATAAAGAAAGACAAAGAGGGACAGTATATAATGATAAAAGGGACTCTCCACCAAGAAGACATAACACTTATAAATATATACATACCCAACACAGGAGCACCAAAATTTGTAAAGCAACTCTTAACAGAACTAAAAGAAGACATCAACAACAATACAATAATAGTAGGGGACCTCAACACACCATTAACACCAATGGACAGAACATCCAGACAGAAAATCAACAAGGAAATAATAGAATTAAATGAAAAATTAGACCAGATGGACGTAATAGATATATATAGAACACTTCATCCAAAAACAGCAGGTTACACATTCTTCTCAAGTGCACATGGAACATTCTCAAGGATTGACCATATTTTGAGAACCAAAGCAAACATCAATAAATACAAGAAAGTTGAAATAATATCAAGCATCTTTTCTGATCATAATGCTATGAAACTAGAAATCAACTACAAGAAAAAAGCAGAGAAAGGTGCAAAAATGTGGAGACTAAACAACACGCTTCTGAACAAACAATGGATTATTGAAGAATTAAAGAAGAAATCAAATATTATCTGGAGACAAATGAAAATGAGAACACGCCATACCAAATCGTTTAGGATGCAGCAAAAGCAGTCCTAAGAGGGAAATTCATCGCAATACAGGCTCACCTCACTAAACAAGAAAAATCTCACATAAGCAACCTCAAACGGCACCTAACAGAACTAGAAAAAGGAGAACAAACAAAGCCCAGAGTCAGTAGAAGGAGAGAAATAATAAAAATAAGAGCAGAAATAAACGATATTGAAACAAAAAAGACAGTAGAAAGGATCAATGAAACAAAGAGTCGGTTCTTCGAAAAAATTAACAAAATCGACAAACCGTTACCCAGACTCACCAAGAAAAGAAGAGAGAAATCTCAAATAAATAAAATTAGGAATGAGAGAGGAGAAATCACAACAGATACCAATGAAATACAAGGGATCATAAGAGAATGCTATGAAAAACTATATGCCAACAAATTGAACAACCTGGAAGAAATGGACAACTTCCTAGACTCCTACAACCTCCCCAAACTGAATCAGGAAGAAATGGAGAATCTGAATAGGCCAATCACAAGTAAGGAAATAGAAACAGTAATCAAAAACCTCCCCAAAAATAAGAGTCCAGGACCAGACGGTTTCTCTGGAGAATTCTACCAAACATTCAAAGAAGACTTAATACCTATTCTTCTCAAACTATTCCAGAAAATTGGGGAAGATGGAGTACTCCCTAACACATTCTATGAAGCCAACATCACTCTGATCTCCAAACCTGACAAGGACAACACAAAGAAGGAGAACTACAGGCCAATATCACTGATGAACATAGATGCAAAAATCCTCAACAAAATTCTGGCAAACCGAATACAGCAATACATCAAAAAGATTGTACACCATGATCAAGTGGGATTTATACCAGGGACACAGGGATGGTTCAACATCCTCAAGTCAATCAACGTGATACACTACATCAACAAAATGAAAAACAAAAACCACATGATCACTCAATAGATGCAGAGAAAGCATTCAACAAGATCCAACACCCATTTATGATAAAAACCCTCAATAAAATGGGTATAGAAGGAAAGTACCTCAACGTAATAAAGGCCATATATGACAAACCCACAGCCAACATCATACTCAATGGACAAAAACTGAAAGCCATCCATCTGAGGACAGGAACAAAACAAGGGTGCCCACTTTCACCACTCCTATTCAATATAGTACTGGAGGTGTTGGCCAGAGCAATTCAGCAGGAAAAAGAAATAAAAGGAACCCAAATAGGTAATGAAGAGGTAAAACTCTGGCTGTTTGCAGACGACATGATCTTACATATAGAAAACCCCAAAGAATCCATAGAAAAACTATTAGAAATAATCAACAACTACAGCAAAGTAGCAGGGTATAAAATCAACATACATAAATCAGTAGCATTTCTATACACTAACAATGAACTAACAGAAAAAGAACTCAAGAACTCAATCCCATGCACATGGATTGGAAGAATAAACATAGTTAAAATGTCCATACTACCTAAAGCAATCTACAGATTCAATACTATCTCAATCAGAATCCCAAGAACATTCTTCACAGAAATTGAACAAAGAATCCTAAAATTCATATGGGGCAACAAAAGACCGCGAATTGCTAAAGCAATCCTGAGCAAGAAAAACAAAGCCGGCGGAATCACAATCCCTGATTTCAAAACATGCTACAAAGCTACCGTGATCAAAACAGCATGGTACTGGTACAAAAACAGGTCCACAGATCAATGGAACAGAATTGAAAGCCCAGAGATAAAACCACACATCTATGGACAGCTAATCTTCGACAAAGGAGCAGAGGGCCTACAATGGAGAAAAGAAAGTCTCTTCAACAAATGGTGCTGGGAAAACTGGACAGCCACATGCAAAAGATTGAAAATTGACCATTCTTTTTCACCACACACCAAAATAAACTCAAAATGGATCAAAGACCTAAAGATTAGGCCTGAGACAATAAGTCTTTTGGAAGAGAATATAGGCAGTACACTCTTTGACATCAGTTTCAAAAGAATCTTTTCGGACACTGTAACTCCTCAGTTGAGGGAAACAATAGAAAGAATAAACAAATGGGACTTCATCAGACTAACGAGCTTCTTCAAGGCAAGGGAAAACAGGATTGAAACAAAAAAACAGCTCACTAATTGGGAAAAAATATTTACAAGCCACTTATCCGACAAACGGTTAATCTCCATAATAAACAAAGAATTCACACGGCTTAACAACAAAAAAGCAAACAACCCAATCAAAAAATGGGCAGAGGACATGAACAGACATTTCTCAAAAGAAGATATAAATATGGCCAACAGACACATGAAAAGATGTTCATCATCGCTAATCATCAGGGAAATGCAAATCAAAACTACATTAAGATATCACCTTACACCCATTAGATTGGCAAAAACATCCAAAACCAAGAGCGACAAATGTTGGAGAGGTTGTGGAGAAAAAGGAACCCTCATACACTGTTGGTGGGAATGCAAACTGGTACAGCCACTATGGAAAATAGTATGGAGATTTCTCAAAAAGTTAAAAATAGAAATACCCTATGACCCAGCCATCCCATTACTGGGTATCTATCCTGAGAACCTGAAATCAGAAATCCCAAGAGTCCCTTGCACCCCTATGTTCATCGCAGCATTATTTACAATAGCCAAGATGTGGAACCAACCCACATGCCCAGAAACTGACAATTGGATAAAGAAGATGTGGTATATATACACAATGGAATACTACTCAGCCATAAAAAAAAGACAAAATTGGCCCATTCGCAGCAACGTGGATGGCCCTCGAGGGTATTATGTTAAGCGAAATAAGCCAGTCAGAGAAAGACGATCTCTATATGACTCCACTCATAGGTGGAAGTTAACATATTGACAAGGAGATCTGATCGGTGGTTACCAGGGAAAAGGGGGGGTGGGGGGAGGGCACAAATAGGGAAGAGGTGTACCCACAACATGACTAACAATAATGTACAACTGAAATCTCACAAGGTTGTAATCTATCACACATTAATAAAAAAAAAAAACTTTTAAACTTAAAAAAAAAAAATGCCACAGACTGGGTAGCTTATAAACAACAGAAATTTATTTCTCACGGTTCTGGAGGCTGGCAGTCTGAGATCAGGGAGTCAGCATGATCAGTTGAAGGCCCTCTTCCAGGTTGCAGATTTCTGATTGTATCCTCACGTGGTGGAAGGAGCTAGGAAGCTCTGTGGGTTCTCTGTTATAAGAGCACTGATCCCATTCATGAGGGTTCTGCCCTCATGACCTAATAAAATCTCAAAGGTTCCACCTCCTAACACCATAATATTGGGCATCAGGATCTCAATATACGAATCAGGAAGTGGGTGTGGAGGACACAAACATTCAGATCATAGCTGATTGCTTGAGAGCAGTCAGTGTGACTGGTCTCATTTTCCACACCACTAACACAGGACTGGGTTGGGTGTTGAGTTTTAATAAATGCCCAGTACCAAGCTGTTATAAACTGAATATTCATGCCCCCTCCAAATTTACACATTGAAGTTCTAACTCTCAATGTGATCATATTCGAAGCTGGGCCCTTTTGGAAGTAATTAGGGTGAGAGGAGGTCATAAGAGTAGGGCATCATGATGGGATTAATGGTGTTTTAAGAAAAGACACCAACTCTGTCCCACTCGAACCTCCCCCAGCCCCACTCTCCGTCTGCCATGTGAAGACATAGAAGAAGGTGGCCATCTGCAAGACTAGGAGAAAGCGCTCGCCAGAAACCAACCATGCAGGCTAATAACTGCTTTTCAAAAAAAGTGAATCTGATGGGAAATAATATCTGTAGGAAAAATAATGAGTCCAAAACCCTAAGGACCATCTGCGGTTTGAGGCTGCCTATTCTTTCCAAAGGATCCAATTGGAAAAATTCATCAAAGAGGCATACTTTCAATGGGTCATTTGGGTTGTGTGGGCTCAATGGTAGAGTGTACCTTGGCTTATTGGAACATTTCCCCCGCAGCTGTCTGGTTTGGGCTCCACTCAAAAGATGCTCTAGGCAGATTAGTCCACATAAAGGACCAAGAAACATGCCCAACTGGGAAACTTATTTTCTGTGTCATGCAAGAATGCAACAAGGTCCTGGGATTCATTTTTGCTAGAGGGGAGCAGAAGGAACAGTAGCTTTTCTTTCATTGCTAGGAGAGATTGAGTGTTGTGAATTTGTTCACATAGCCCCAAGAAACTTTAATTGAGGGATAGATCCCTGAATTTGATTCTGGGTATTTCTGTTTTTAAATTACTGAAATTAAGCACCCAGTTCTAAGATAACAGAAAATCCCCAGTAATATCCCTCATCATATAAATATTGGGAATTAGTTTAAAAATGTCATCACAGTTCCAGGAAAAGTAAGTATATCTACTTCTAGTTTAAAGAGTGCAATAAAAAAATAGCATACTATTTCTAAAAGGGGCTGTTCTACCAATTGTGTTAAGTAGATTTAGGACAGCAAAGGGTTATTGCTGATTATTGGCAGCCAAAAACAGTCTGAAAATATCAAAGTAGTCAGATATAACATTTTCTGTATAAAAGACAAATACATATTAGTGGATTTTTTAATGAAAAGATGATTAAATGTAATCTTTGGATTAAACTTCTCTCTGTACAAATTGCCCCAAAACATGTCAAATTAACATGGAAGCAAGCTCGGCTGTGCAGCTTCAAGGGTCTAGATTGAAAGGAAAAATGAGTCAACAGAACGACTAACATCTTTACTAGGGAATACAATAATCCTACTGGGGCAGTAAAAAGAATTCAAATGACAAGAAGGGCCCTCTAATGTAGAGTGCTGGAAACAAGCCTGGCATTTTACCTTCATTATCTCTAATCCTAGCAACAATCAAACAAGATGGCTATTATGATCTCAATTTCACTGAGAAGGACTGAGACTCAAAAAGGGCCTATTACGTACCCAAGACTACAAGGGTAGCAAGAGACAGAGATATATTTTTATTGATGTATAACTCACATAAAATATTCTATTAGTTTCAGGTGTATATCATATTGATTCAATATTTATATAAATTATGAAATGATCACCACAATTGGTCTACTTACCATTGATCACCATACAAAGTTATCATCATATTATTGACAATATTCCTTATGCTGTACATGACACCCTATAACTTATTTATTTTATAGCTGACAGTTTGTATCTCTTAATATCCTTCACCTATTTGGCACCCCCCCAAGTGTGTCCCTCTCTGGTAACCACCAGTTTGTCTGTACCTATGAGTCTGTTTCTGTTTTGTTTGTTTGTTCATTTGTTTCGTTTTTTAAATTCCACATATAAGTGAAATTATATGGTATTTGTTTTTCTCTGATTTGTTTTACTTAACATAATATGATATAGGTCCATCCATGTTGCTGTAGATGGCAAGATTCATTCTTTTTTATGGCTCAGCAATATTCCATTGTATATAGGTACACTACATTTTATTTATCCATTGATTTACCCATAGACGTTTAGGTTGCTTCCATATCTTGGCCATTGTAAACAATGCTGCAATGAACATGGGGATGCATATCTCTTCCAATTAGTGCTTTTATTTTCTTCAAATCCCAAAAGTAGAATTGCTAGATTGTATTATAGTTCAATTTTTCATTTCTTGAGGAACCTCTATATTGTTTTCCACAGTGGCTGCACCAATTTACATTCCCACCAACAGTGTACATGGCTGAATGGTTAAGTTCGTGTGCCCCTGTTTGGCAGCCCAGGGTTTTGGCAGTTGGGATCCCTCGAGTGGACTTGGCACTGCTCATCAAGCCACACTGACGCGGCATCCCACATAGCACAACCAGAGGGACCCAGAACAAGAATATACAACTATGTATGGGGGGCTTTAGAGAGAAAAAGAAGACAAACAAAGATTGGCAACAGATGTTAGCTCAGGTGCCAAGCTTTAAAAAAAGACATGTCATCTGCAAATAGTGACAGTTTTACTTCTTCCTTTCCAATTTGGATCCCTTTTATTTCTTTTTCTTGCCTGATTCCACTGTCTAGGACTTCTAATACTATGTTAAATAAAAGTGGCAAAAGTGGGCATCCTTGTCTGGTTCCTGTTCTTAAAGGGATAGCTTTCATTTTTTCACTTTGGATGATATTAGCTGTGGGTTTATCATATGTGGCCTTTATTGTGTTGAGATACTTTCCTTTTAGACTCATTTTATTCAGAATTTTTATGATAAATGGATGCTATGTCTTGTCAAATGCTTTCTCTGCATCTATTGAGATGATCATGTGATTTTTTATTCTTCATTTTGTTAACGTGGTGTATCACATTGATTGATTTACTGATGTTAAACCATCCCTGAATCCCTGGAATAAATCCCCCTTGATCATGGTCTATGATCTTTTTAATGTATTGTTGTATTTGATTTGCTAGTATTTTGCTGAGGGCTTTTTCATTAATGTTCATCAGTGATATTGGCCTGTAATTTTCTTTTTTGTTGTTGTTGCACTGTCTGGTTTTGCTATCAGGGTAATGTTGGCTTTGTAGAATGAGTTAGGAAGCTTCCCCTCCACTTCAAATTGTTGGAAGAGTTTGAGAAGGATAGGTATTAAGCCTTCTTTGAATATTTGGTTGAATTAACTGGGGAAGCCATCTTCTCCTGGTCTTTTGTTTTTTGGGAGATTTTTTGATTACTGTTTTGATCTCCTTACTGGTTGTTGGCCTATTCAAATTCTCTATTTCTTCTTGATTCAGTCTTGGAAGGTTGTATGACTCTAAGAATTTATCCGTTTTTTCTATATTACCCAATTTGTTCGTGTATAGCTTTTTGTCCTATTCTCCTATACTGCTTTGTATTTCTGAGATATCCATTGTAATTCCCCCTCTTTCATTTCTGATTTTATTCATTTGAGCCTTCTCTCTTTTTTTCTTTGGGAGTCTAGCTAAAGGCTTGTTGATTTTGTTATCTTTTCAAAGAATTCTATCTTAGTTTCACTGATCTTTTCTATTGTCTTTTTTGTCTCTATTTCATTTATTTCCACTCTGATTTTTATTATTTCCTTTCTTTTATTGATTTTGGGCTTTGCTTATTGTCTTTTTCTAGTTCCTTTAGGTGTATTGTTAGATTGCTTATTTGAGATTTTTCTTGTTTGTTTAGGTAGGCCAGTATTGCTATAAACTTCCCTCTTCCTACCGCTTTTGCTGTATCCCATAAATTTTGGCATATTGTACTTTCATTTCCATTTGTCTCTAGGTTTTTTTGATTTCTCTTTTGATTTCTTCATTCACCCTATAGTTGTTTAGTAGCATTCTGTTTAATCTCCACGTATTTGTGACTTTTCCAGTTTTCTTCTTGTAGCTGATTTCTTCTTTCATAATGTTGTGGTCAGAAAAGATGCTTGATATTATTTCAATCTTCTTAAATTTATTGAGATTTGTTTTGTGGCCTAATATGTGATCTATCCTGCAGAATGTTTTGTGTGCATTCAAAAAGAATATATATTCTGTGGTTTTTGGAAGGAATGTCTGTATATATCTACTAAGTCCATCTGATCTAACATGCCATTTAAGGCCAATGTTTCCTTATTGATTGATAAGGAATCATTGTTGTTTTGATTTGCATTTCCCTGGTGATTAGTGATGTTGAACATGTTTTCATGTGCCTGTGCCCACCTGTATTTCTTCTTTGGAAAAATGTCTGCAAGTCTTCTGCCCATTTTTTAATTGGGTTGTTTGTTTTTTGATGTTAAGCTGTATAAATTCTTTATATATTTTGGAAATTAACTCCTTATTGGATATATGGTTTGTAAATATCTTCTCACAATCGTTAGGTGGTCTTTTCATTTTCTTGATGCTTTCCTTCCCTGTGCAAAAGCTTTTTAGTTTTATGTAGTCTCATTTGTTTATTTTTGCTTTTTTTTCCCCCTTGCCTGAGGAGATAGATCCAAAAAGAATATTGCTAAGACCAATGTCAAAGAACTGACTGCCTATGTTTTCTTCTAGGAGTTTTATGGTTTCAGGTGTTACATTCAAGTCTTTAATTCACTTTGAATTTATTTCTGTAGATGGTATAAGATAGTGGTCCAGTTCATTCTTTTTCATGTAGCTGACCTGTTTTCCCAACATGACTTATTTAAGAGACTATCTTTTCTCCATTGTATGTTCTTACCTCTTTTGTCATAGATCAATTGACCATCTAAGTGTGGGCTTATTTCTGGGCTCTCTATTCTGTTCCATTGATCTATGTGTCTGTTTTTGTGCCAGTACCATAATATTTTGAATGCTATTGCTTTGTTTGTTTGTATAGTTTGAAAACAAGAAGTGTTTTTTCACTCCAGCTTTGTTCTTCTGTCTCAAAATTGCTTTAGCTATTCAGGGTCTTTTGTGGTTCCATAAAATTTTGAGATTCTTTATTCTATATCTGTGAAAAATATCATTGATATTTTGATGGGGATTGCATCAAATCTGTAGATTGCTTTGGGTAGAGTGAACATTTTAACAATATTAATTATTCAAAGCCATGAGCATGATACATCTTTCCATTTATATATGTCATCTTCAATTTCTTCTCCAGTGTCTTACAGTTTTCAGAGTACAGGTCTTTCACCTCCTTGCTTAAATCTATTCCTAGATATTTTATTCTTTTCTTGTGTGTGCAATTGTAAATGGTACTGCATTCTTGACTTCTCTTTCTCTTACTTTGTTGTTAGTGTATAGAAATGCAACCTATTTTGGTATATTAATGTTGTATTCTGCAACTTTCCTGAACTCATTTATTAGTTCTAATAGTTTTTTGGTGGAGTCCTTAGGCTTTTCTACATATAATATCATGTCATCTGCAAATAGTGACAGTTTTACATCTTCTTTTCCAATTTCAATGGCTTTTATTTATTTTTCTTGTCTAATTGCTGTGGCTAGTAATTCTATTACCATGTTGAATAAAAGTTGCAAGAGTGGACATCCATGTCTTGTTTGTGATCTTACAAGAAAAGTTTTTAGCTTTTAACAATTCAGTATGCTGTTAGCTGTGGGTTTGTCATATATGGCCTTATTATGTTGAGGGACATTTCTTCTATATCCACTTTGTTGAGATTTCTTATCATAAATGAATTTTTAATTTAATCAAATGCTTTTTCTGCATCTATTGATACGATCATATGAATTTTATCTTTTGTTTTCTTGATGTGGTGTATCATGTTGATTGCTTTGCAAATGTTGAATCATCCTTGTATCCTTGGAATAAATCCTACGTGATCATGGTGTATGACCCTTTTAATATATTGTTGAATTCAGTTTGCTAATATTTTGTTGAGGATTTTTGCATGTATATTCCTCTGGGATATTGGCCTGTAATTTTCTTTTTTTTGTTTTGTCTTTCTCTGATTTTGCTATCATGGTAATGCTGGCCTTGTAAAATGAGTTTGGAAGTGTTCCTTCTTCTTCAATTTTCTGGAATAAATTAATAAAGATAGATATTTACTCTTTTTCAAGTGTTTGGTAGAATGCACCTGTGAATCACCTGGTTCTGGACTTTTGTTTTTTGGGTTTTTAAAAAATTACTGATTCAATTTCAGTGCTTGTAATCAGTCTATTAATGTTTTCTATTTCTTCTTGGTTTGGTCTTGGAAGGCTGTGTGTCTCTAGAAAGTGTATCCATTCTTTATATGTTTTTCAATTTGTTATCATATAATTATTCATGGTAGTCTTTTATAATCCTTTGTACGTCTGTGGTGTCAATCATAACTTCTTTTATTTATAATTTTATTTATTGGGGCCCTCTTTTTTTGTTCATTTTATGATGAATCTGGCTAAGGTTTACCGGTTTTTTAAATCTTTTCAAAGAAACAGCTTTTAGTTTCATTGATCTTTTCTATTGTTTTTTTTAAGTCTCTATTTCAATTATTTCTGCTCTGATCTTTATTATTTCCTTCCCCCTCCTAACATTGGGTTTTGTTTGTTCTTCTTTTGATAATGTGTTTAGGTGTAAATTTAGATTGTTATTTGAGATTTTTCTTACTTCTTGTACTGCGTCACTATGACTTTCCTCTTAGAACTGCTTTTTCTGCATCCTATGGATTTTGTAAAGTTGTGTTTCCATTTTCATTTGTCCCAAGGTAATTTTTATTTGCTCTTTTATTTCTTCATTGACCCATTGGCTGTTTAGTAACATATTGTTTATTCTTCATTCATTTGTGCTTTTCCCAGTTTTCTTCTTGTAATTGATTTCTAGTTTCATACCAAAGTAGTCAAAAAAGATGCTTGATATGATTTCAATCTTCTTAAATTTATTGAGATTTGTTTTGAGACCTAATATGTGATCTACCTGGAGAACATTCCACATGTGCTTAAAAAGAATGTGTATACTTTAGTTTTCAGGTGGAATGTTCCGTATACATCAATTAAGTCCATCTGCCCTAATGTGTCATTTAAAGCTAATCTTTCCTTATTGATTTTCTGTCTGTGTGATCTAGCCATTAATGTAAGTGGGGTATTAAAGTCCCCTGCTATTATTGTATTACTGTCAATCTCTCCCTTTATGTCTGTTAATGTTTGCTTTATATATTTAGGTTTTCCTATGTTGAGGGCATATATATTTATGAATGTTATACCCTTTTCTTGGATTGATCACTTAATCATTACATAATGTCCTTCTTTGTCTTTCATTACAGTCTTTGTTTTAAAGTCTCTTTTTTCTGATATGAGTATCACTACTCCAGCTTTATTTTTGTTTTTATTTGCATGAAAAATCTTTTTCCATCCTTTCACTTTGTGTGTTTCTTTACATCTGAAGTGAGTTTCTTGTGGGCAGCATATAGATGAGTCTTGTTTTCTTATCCATTCAGCCTCTCTATGTCTTTTTATTGGAGCATTTAGTCCATTTACATTTAAAGTATTTATTGATAGGTATGTACTTATTGCCATTTTTTTAGTTGTTTTCTGGGAGTTTTTGTAGTTCTCTGTTCCCTTCTTCTTCTCTTGGCCTCCTCCCCTATGGTTTGATAGTATTCTTTAATGTTATGTTAGGATTCCTTTCTCTTTATGTTTTTGTGCATGTATTGTGGGTTTGTGGTTTGTGGTTACCATGAGGTTAATATGCATTGACCTGTATACGTATCATATATTTTATAACTTATTTTAGTTATAGTTTGCTTTACTACTTTTGTCTTTTAACCTTCACACTAGCTTTTTAAGTGGTTTATCCATGCCTCTACTAAATATTTGCCTTTACCAGTGAGATTCTTTTTTTAATACATTTTCTTATTTCTAATTATGGCTTTTTCTTTTCCACTTAAAGAACATCCTTTAACACTTTTATAAGACCTGTTTATTGGTGATGAACTCCTTTAGTTTTTGCTTGTCTGGGAAACTCTTTCTCTCTCCTTCAATTATGAGTGATAAACTTCATGGGTAGAGTTTTCTTGGTTATATGTTTTTTCCTTTCAGCACTCTAAATATATAATGCCATTCCCTTCTGGCCTGTAAAACTTCTGCTGAAAAATCAGCTGAAAGTCTTATGGGATTCCTTTGATGTGACATTTTTTCTCTTGCTAGCTTTAAGGTTTTCTCTTTACCTTTAGCTTATCCGTTTTAATTATAAAGTGTCTTGAAGTGGGCTCATTTTGGTTCTTCTTATTTGGGACTTTCCTTGCTTCTTGGGCCTGGATGTCTGTTTCCATCCCCAGGTTAGAGAAGTTTTCAGTCATTATTTCTTCAAATAAGTTTTCTTCTCCTTTTGAGACATGTACATTGCAAATTTTAGTACACTTGTTGTTCTCCTAGAAGTTCCTTAGACTTTTTTTTCCCCATTTTTTTTAATTCTTTTTTTTTTCAGGTTGTTCTGATTGGATGATATCCATTATTTTGTCTTCCAGATCACTGATCTGTGTCATCTAATCTGCTGTTGATTCCCTGTAATGTATTTTTCATTTCAATTTTTGTATTCTTCAGCTCAGTTTGGTTCTTTCTTACATTTTCTAACCCTGTTGAATTTCGCTATGATCCTCCATTCTTCTCCGAAGTTCACTGAGCAGCTTAATGACTATTGCTTTGGGAGCTTCATCAGTTAGATTAATTATCTCTGTTTCATTAGAGCTTTTTGGGGGGTTTTATTTTATTTTTTCATTTGGAACATATTCTACTATATTCTCGTTTTGTTTGATTTTTCTGTGTTTGTTTCTATGAATTAGGCAAAACAGCTACCTTGAGTGACCTTGAGGAGGAGTGTCCCCTAAGTAGACTGTGTGTGGCTGGGCAGCTTTCTAAGCCAGCTGGAGCTTGAGTAGGTGTAGGCTGGGGGATTCCAAGGGCATTCCATTTTCAGGCCACCCTGACAAGTCAGCTGGAACTGGAGTGGTTATGGGCCAGGGGACCCAGAGTGCACTGTAGCTGCCTTGGCATGATAGCTGGAGCTTTTTCAGGTACAGGCCAGGGTGGGTCCCAAGGAGTGCCATGCCAGGGCTTCTCTGGCAGGATGGCTGGAACTGGGGTAGGCACAGGGAGGGGAACCCAGGGTGCACTGCCCTGGGCCATCTTGGCAGAATGGCTGGAGCTTGTGTCAGTCAGAGGCCTGGGATGTGTTGGGGTGGGTTTAGCAGGTTAGCTATATCATTTGGACCATGCTTCCACCCATGCTATCAAGAGGGAACATGAAAAATGGCACTGACTGGTGCTTCCATCCCTGGAAAGGGTTCCAGAAGTTCCCTGCCTCTTTGATAGACACTCTAGGGTTAGTAAATAAATTTTCTTCTCCTATAGTCTCAGTGCTCTTTAAACCACTGTTTTTTTGGGGGGGTTTTTTTTGTTGTTTTTTTTGCTGTATCTCATTGCAGGCAGGTGTACATGTGGTCCTCTCAGTGATATCCCTCCCTCCTGCAGGTCATCACATCAGGAGTGGAGTTTCTGTTGATACTATCTATCCATTTGTCCTACCCATCTCTATGTGGTCCCTTTACCATTTGTTTTGCAGAAGCTGTTCAATCAACCCTCAGTTCTTCTTCAGGAGTAATTGTTCAATATGCAGGTATAGATTGTGTGTGTCAGTGGGTGGAGGTAAGTTCAGGGTCTTCCTACACTGCTATCTTGGACCCTCCTCTTGAGATGGTCAAGTTTAAACCTAGCTCTCTCTGGATCCCAATCTCAGAATCTTTCCTTTATATGACACTGCCTCACTGTCAGAAAGAAAAAAGGGAATAAAATGGTATTGGAGGGAGAAAATGGGAGAGATCAAATAGCAGGGAGATTTTAAAAAGTGATTGGGACAAAAACAGTGAAAAAGAGGCTATCAAGGCATACGTAAGAGATAAGAAAGAAAGTAGAAGTGGGAGCTTGAGCAAAGAAGGAGCCAGGTGACTATGCCTCTAAAGAAATGCATTTTCCTGAATTCTCAATAGATGAAAAAAATGGTGTTAGGTAAATCTCTAAAGGAACAAATGGAAAGAAATACCAAGGAGAAAAAAGGTAAAGGATCCATAAAAAGTTGACGTAAATTCTAATGGGGGAGAGAGAGAAGGCAAAGAAGCCAGGTAATAGAAAGATAAATCAGACTCGAAAGCGAAAGCGAGATAATGGAAAACAATTTTAAAAAATTAAAATGACTTTTGTATTTCAAACCTATTCAAAGCCAAATGTAACCGAAATGCACATACACACAGGCACACACACACAGAGGCACACAAGCACATGTCTGCAATCTCACTCTGTAGTTAGCTAAAAACATAATTTCACAAATTATTATGAAGTAACTTGACGTTTTTATCATAAATTCCAAGAAGTCAGAGGCCTATGTGTAATGTTTAAATGACAGAGAAGAATCCGTGTTTTTCTAGCTAGAACCAACTCCTTTAATAAATATAACAAATCCAGTAAGTAATGGGATATTTATCTATTGTTTTATATAATTAAAATGGTCAGTTTAAGGTCATACGGTGATAATCATACATACCCAGACAAAAAGAATTGTATTTTTGCACATTTGAAGAAGGTAAGGCATTGGCCTGCTGAATTGATTTCCATTGGATCTATAATTGCAAATTCTTGTGACTGTTGACAATGAGGGCCACACTGGCTTTCACACTGTCTACCAGATATTTCCAAATTTTGTGAAGTTTACTTTGTGTGTATTTATGTGCAGAAAACTCTCTTATGGACTTGAAATATTTCTTAAATTTCTTAATTAAATTAAAATGGGACTGCAGGTGTTTATGGACTTTTTTTAAATTATGCATCACATTGTAAAATATTAATCCAGGTTCTTTGCTTTAGATGCTCAATGCCCCATGGGCTATGCCACTCTGCATATTGAATACTACAACCTGGAATACACAGTGTCTTTGTGTCCTATTAGACTTTGAATATTTACTATGGACTTCCTGACATTTAACACTCTACCTTTCCAAGGGTAAAAATTTTTATCTATCTGAATGACTATTTTACCCTCATCATTTAGGTTTGTCTGCTGAAAAATTGGAGAATAATTTCTTAGAAATAAAATTCAGAGTATTCTACTTCTTAAAAAGTGTCTTTTATTCAACATCCAGTAGTAAATATTTGAGTAGCTTCTATAAAGATCATCCTGGCAGAAGTGTGGAGGAAGTTGAAATCAGAGGCAAGAATGCTGTGTTGTCAGGGAATCTTCGCCTGAGTTGATGGTGTATTGAAATGAAGCTGACAATGGGGGTAGAAAGAAGTGACAAATTCGACAGCTATATAGGACTAGAATACAAAAAATTTGGTGATTGAAAGTGCAGAGCAAAGAGGAAGGAATCAACCTGAAGACCATGATATTTGCCTAAAAATTTTGATGGTTCTTAGTGCCATTCAATGAAATAGAGAACAAAACAGGTCAGAGATGGAGGCTAAGTTTTAAGGATCTGTGGGAAAGTGAAGTGACGATATTTAGGACTTGATTGTATCCATGGGACTGGAGTTTAGGACAGAGGGTGTGCTAGAGACAGATTTGGAGCATCAGCACGGGGACAGTATTTGAAGTGGGAACAGTTGGATTCCCTCAGGGAGGCATGTCCTAAGAAGAAGAACTGGAAAAACGTATAGGAAATATAGCCATAATTCCAACTTAAAGTGCTTGTAAGCAACCTACGGAACAAAAAACCATTAAGTCTAGATTTTAATTGACTAAAACGTGAAGACTGTACCATAGCTATAATTTAAAAAATAATTAGTCACATTAAAGATCTTTAGTCCAGTGCCATCAGTGTACAGAGTGGGGAAATGATGTGCCATGCAGAGCCCACCTACATGCTCTTTCCTCTGTCTGGAAGGCCACTGCTTTGACCCTTGAATAACTCCTACTCTTATTCATCAAAAACTAATTTATATTTGATAGACAATATGCAAGGCTCTCAGTCTATTGTGGAAAGAAAAATAGACAAGGTCCTGCCTTCATGTGTTTCACAGGAGAAAACCAGTTTTGAAAAAGTCATTATCATTGTGTCAAACGAGAAAAGGGGAAGTACATGCGTTTCTTTAACCTCTGTGAAGACAGAGATACAGACATAGTGCCCCTTTCCTTGAGTTACCTGTCTGCCTTGTATCATAACAAATAAAACACAGTGTTAGATGCATCTTCATTTGCATATGTTTTCTTGTATTTTGCATACACATCCAGATTGATGCATTCAAAGGATCACTCATAGTGTGTTCCTTCTCTGCTCAAAATCCCTCACTGATAGTCGAAGCCAAAGTCCTTAAAACAACCTGCATCATCTATCCCTTGTTGTCACTCTGACCTTGTCTCCTACATCCCTCTCCTTTGTTCACACAAACCAATTCACACTTGCCTTTTGAATTAAAAACACACCAAGAGCTTAGCCTGGTCTACCTCAACATTTGTTCGAGAAGTTCCGTCTGTTTAAAACTCTCTTCCTCCAGATACCTGCTTGGCTAATGTCCTCGGTTCCTTCAGTCTTTGTACAAGTCTTACCCTCTCAATGTAGACTTCTTGACTAGACTATTAATACTGTACACTTCTCCCTCTCCCCACATGCTAATCCCTTTAACTTCTAAATTTTCTAAAGTACTTTGTACCACATAATATACTGTATACTTATTGTTGTTGTTTCTTGCTTGTCTAACCCTCCCTTAACTAAATTATAAGTTCCATAAAGACAAGAATATCCAACTCTTTTGTCACCATTGTACCCTAAGCCCTAGAGCAGTGGTTGGCACATAATAATTAGCTGCTCAATAAATATGTATTGAATGAGAGAGTGAGAGTCTTCTTACTACACTGTGAATTCTTTGAGAACACAGGCCATATTTCCTTGTCTTTGTATCCAGAGCATCTGCCATAGTTCCTGGTATCTATTAGGCTGTCAAAAGAATATTTGCAGGATAACTGAATTTATAAATAAAATAATGAATGAATGATTATAGTTTTAGTCCAGAGTAGTTTTATTATATGGACATAGATGTTTGGAATATATGAAAATTTTATTTGACATTTATAAAATGCCAGGAGTCAGGATGGAAAAATATCAGGGTTCTAAATTTGTATATCTTCAAGAAGAGATGGGAAAGATATTTCTTTAAGGATATGATGCCATTTCTACACTTAAGACAGTGGAGTATTGAAAAGAGATTTCAACGGAATCTAGAGTAAAAAGCAAATAAAAGCAGTCACTCCACTATACATTATATCCTCAGAATTTATTCGTCTTATAACGAAGTTTATACTCTTTGACCAACATCTCCCCATTTCCACCACCTCACCACACCGTGGCAACCACCATTCTAATCTCTGCTTCTATGAGTTCAGCTTTTTTTAGATTCCACATATAAGTGAGATTATACAGTATTCGTCTTTCTCTGTCTGACATATCTCACCTAGCATAATGGCTTGAAGATCCATCCATGTTGTTGCAAATGGCAAGATTTCCTCCCTTCTCATGGCTGAATAATATTCCATCGTGTGTGTGTGTGTGTGTGTGTATGTATATCTGTGTGTATATGTATATACCACAGCTTCTTTATCCGTTCATCTGTAGATCGATGCTTAAGTTTACTTTTCATATCTTGGATATTGTGAATAATGCTGCAATTAACATGGGAGTGCAACTATCTCTTCAAGATCCTGATTTCAATTTTTTCAGATATATATACAGAAGTGGTATTGCTGGATCCTATGGTAGTTCTATTTTTAATTTTTTGAGGACTCTCTATACTGTTTTCCATAGTGGCTGAACCAATTTACATTCTCACCAACAGAGCACAAGGGCTCCATTTCCTCCACATTCTCCAACACTTGTTATCTCTTGTCTTTTTGGTAATAGCCATTCTAAGGGACGTGAAGTGATGTCTCATTGTGGTTTTGATTTGCATTTCCCTGATGATTAGTGATGTTGAGCATCTTTTCTTGTACCTGTTGGCTATGTGTATGTCTTCTTTGGAAAAATGTCTATTCAGGTCCTCTGCTCATTTTTCAATCAGTTTGTTTGGTTTATTTGCTATTGAGTTATCTGAGTTCCTTATATATTTTGGATATTAACTCCTTATCAGTTAGATGGTTTATAAGGATTTCCTCCATTTCACAGTTTACCTTTTCATTTCATTGATAGTTTTCTTTGCTGAGCAGAAGAATTTTAGTTTGATGTAGGCCCACTTATTTGTTTTTGCTTTTGTTCTTGTGCCTTTGGTGCATATGCAAAAAATTGTTGCCAAGACCAATGTCAAGGAGCTTCTTTCTTATGTTTTCTTCTAATATTTTTATGGGTTCAGATCTTACGGTGATTATAGCTAATAATACTGTATCATATCCTGAAATTTGATAAGAGAGTAGATCTTAAATGTTCTCACCACACACAAAAAAACTGGCAGTTACGTGAGGTGAAGGAGGTATTAAGTAACCCTATTGTGCCAAGCATTTCACAATAGGTATGTGTACCACATCATCACATTGTTCACCTTAACCTTACATGATGTTATATGTCAATTATATCCCAATAAAGCTGATTTAAAAAAAACATATGAAGAAAGACTATTATATTGGGTGATAGAGCTGTTCTATAAGAATAAAGGATTGAATAAAATGAATACAATATACTAACAAAAGATGTAAATGTATCAGCAGAACTGAAAAAAATTGCTTAGAAAATCCTATTGTCGGTCATGAAAAAATATCTACTTTTCGCACTACAGAAATAAATAAAACCTGGAAAATTTTTGAGTATTTTGAAAGAAAACAAATTCCTATTTATATGGAAAAGATTTTCTTTTTTAATTGTTAGAGAAATAAGCAAAAGAAAGCACTTAATTTTCTTTTCAAGAGTCTATAAAATGATAGACTACAGTCACCATGTAAAAGACAGTTTTTGAACAGATGTTAGGAAGAGCAAGATTTCTAACAATGGCATTCCATTTGCTTTATTAAGAGAAGGTATAGATTTTTCACATGGGGCAAAACAAAAAAAAACCCATAAACCAGAAGATGAATGAAAAATAATTTTTAAAGATAAAGGTAAAAATTAATGAGAGAAAGCCAAATTTTTGTAGAAAACCCAATAAATGATAGACCTTCCATAATTTATAAAGAAAATAATAAGTGGTCAATTTCCAGGGGAAAAGTGAGCAAACTTGAGAAACTATCAACAATGGAGAAGTCATTTTTGGAAACACTTCAGGAAAAAGAAAAGTAATGAAGAGCAAGATCAAGGATTTCACCTATTACCAACATATTGTTCTGGAAAAGCCAAAGCTCGTAGCGTGGGCAGCATTTTCAAGGGGACAAGTGTTTCTGGATTCTACAAGACTCAAGAGCCGCATAAGTAAAGCTTTTTACTTTTAATTCCATTGGTAACAAAAGAAAAAAAATGAAAAAAGAAATAAGAAAAAATAAAAAGCAAAGAAGTAATGTATGTTATTCTTTCTCTCATTCTCTGTCTCTCTTTTTTCTGTTGAGAAAGAGAAAATATTACAAACTAGAAACATTTTATAAAATTTATGACAACGCTACTATGTTCCAAACATTTGCTTTGTGCTTGGAATAATAGCAATCAACAAGACAGATAGAATCATCTGTGTGGATCATCTATGTGTGCCTTATTGCAGAATTCTTTGGCCAGAGTGGTACAGCTACTGTGTCTATGAGTATATTTACACTCAGGAATTAATGCTGGATACTTTGAGCTCATCGGACTTTTTGAGAGAGCCACACTTTTAGTCTCTTTTGTTTTTCTCTCTTTCTTGAAAGGTACAAAATATTAAATACCTCATCTGCCTTCCAAGTTATCCAAAGGAATGTTTTACTTTTGCAAACTATGAGTTACTTTTTTCTAGCCTCAATAATAGAATCCTTCCTGTGCACTACCTGATTACAAAACACATAATACAGTTTTTTGATATAGCAGAACCCTATTCCTGATGTCAATTTCTACATCAGTCAGGAGGGGATAAGCTATTCTGCAATTACCGACAACCTAAATATCACAGTGACTTAAAATGACAAAGTTTATTTCTAGCTCACACTGCATGTTTACCCGATGGCAAGGAGGATTGGTTCATTTCAGTCACTTAAAATATCAGGCTGACAGAGTCTGTATCTCAACACAGCTTTAATGTTCAGAGAATGGCGGAAAGACATCATGAAAAACCACACACTGGGTTTCAACACTTACCCACTTAACACCTAGAGGCAACTCCTGTTACTTGCATGCGTATTTTGTTGGTCAAAGCAAGTTGTATTTCCATCCCAGAGTTCAAAAGCATGGGAGCGTATAATCTCAATTCAGGGAGAGTAACAAATATATCTTTGAAAATTAGCACAGCCTACCACATGTGACATACCACATTTTTTAGTAGCAAAAAAATTTCTTAATTCAATTGGAAATGGTAACTGATCTCTATATTATCTTTGGGTACTAGCTAGCTACTGTAGCTTCTTAGCTATAGTCACTAGGGGCAACTCAACTCTACATGGATTTTGCCCCTTGAATATTACAGCATGTTAATAATGTCTGTAATGTGGTTAAGGCCTGGCTTAAGCAAGACTGTGAAGCACGTTAAGTTTGGCATATTTCATCTATCTTTTCTGTACATTTCTCTACTGTCTGAGCTTTCTGTCATTTAGATCAAGGCCTCATTTCTCCCATCATGGAGAGAAGTTGTCTTGTAAACAAATTCAGAGCTAGCTGTTGGTGACTTAAAGTAACATGTCTCTCAGAATGTTTGAATTTTAAGATAGGACACTAAGGATAGAGTCATGTTTAACCTGACTCTCCGAATCCCTAATGGTGGAAGCTGTTACTGTGTAGTAGAGCCAGGGACGCAGACAGAGAAGATCTTTCTGTCGCATTTGAAATGACGTTATACGGAAGGCTTCTTTGGCCCACGCATAGTTAATGGCTTGGATACCTCATTCTTCACTTAAAACTCCTGAACAACAGTAGTCTGAAAGGTCAGAGGACAATCATGGACCCAATAACACCAAAGTGCTTTCCAGTTAATGCTCTCATTCTTTCATGTAAAACTGATACAGTGAAAAGAGCATGGGATTATGAGCTACAAGTCCTGGCCCTGCCTCTAATTAAAAAATATTAATATTTCACTGCAAAGGGCCTCAGTCACACATGCGTGGGATATTATTGCTAATGATCTTCCAGATCTAAAATTAATGATTTTTAAAGTTTCATCATTAAGCGGAAGTTGATAGCTGAGATTTCTTTTTAGGATGGGAGGAGAGTGTAGGCATAAGTTTTCCTAAATGCCGTGGGCTACAGTGCCATAGCATTCAGAAGCAGACTGAGAAAGGATCTGGCAATTCAAGAATAATCATTAAACTTCTACTTTCAAGAGGACAAAATTAGGAGGATAATGTTTCTCTCTTAGTAAAACTTCTGCTTCCTCAATATGTCTAATTTCCTTTTCTGTACAACAGAGGGTGGGGTTCCCAAAAGTTAAGGAGAAGAAAGCTCCTCTCGGGGATATGTTGTATCCTGTTGACAGTGAAATGCTCTACTGCCAAAGGGCATGCTTTTGTTTTTCTATTAAGGAACAACCCTCACCCATGAAGTCTAGAGGTAAACTCTCTGAGGGAAAGTTTGTACTGTGTGCACCCATATTACATCTGGCTCTGGTCAGCAACATTATTTTTCTCCTTTTATGTTTTAAATGGGGTAAAATTTGCAAGCAGAAAGGAAAACACAAGTACAAGATCTTTGACTATATATGCGTTTTGTGAAAGGTAAATTGAAACCAAATGAATTCAAAGCTGATATTTTGCTTAACAGACTAACCTAAAAATGAGTGCTCTGTTTCCCGGTCCCCTCGGGGCCTTGCTATGGTTTTAGATGCTCTCCAGTGAGCTTGTTGACTGGTCCTTCCCAGAGGAAAAGAAACTTATACTGTTGTCTGAATGTTCCTTTTGTTTGCCTTTCTCTCATAAATAAGTTTCTTCGGAACTTAGCAACCTGATGCAAAATCATAAAGCTATGGGGAGAAGGATGAGGAGGTCCATATGTGGAAAGCTACTAGAACTTTCTAAGTGTAAGTGAGACAACTTGCATGTCTAGAGACATGAAACTTCCATTAAGTAAACAAAATGTGGTCCAGTTGCCCAGTGCACATGCTGCCAGGGCTAGGGGAGTTATGTATGCATGAGCATGTGTACACAACACAACTCAGAGGATGCCTCAGCAATGTGACATGGTACTGACTGTGTCTAAAGAAAAAAAGCACAGGAATGTATAATCTTGCTTCAGGGAGAACATTAAATATACCTTTGAAAATTAACCCAAATTCGTACATTTGACTCTCTTATACAGCAGGCCACAGCATATGATCACCTTGTCTCTCCACTTATTGCTCCATACATCACTTTCTAATAACTAGTTTGGCCCATCAATTTTAATAATCCATTAATTCTCCCCTCTTTGGTTTACTAGACTGTTTGTTGCTGGATTCTCCCCAGTACGTTTCCCTAAGTTTGGTTAGCTCTACAGCTCTGCCCTGTCTCACCCTCTGCTCCTTTAGCTCTCACTCACCAAAAAGTTCTGACCGTGTTCCCCTTCCTTGTTTCCCAGAATACATCTTTATGTATTGTAGCAGAGACCATGCTATGTGTTTTACCAATTCCTTTTTCATTTTTCCTCTTCCTGGTCACAAAAGAAGACTTGATTTCAGCTTTGGTGCTTGTGATTGGGTTGAGGCTGGTTGACGGAGTTCTGGCAAATGACATATTTGTAGGAAAAATACAGTGCCTGGAGACTTGGCTCTAAAAGCTCCTGCGTACACCTTCTCTTCCCTTTCTGTGGTGATACCAGAGAGCAAGTGTTCAAGAAGGCAACACCATAGAATGGCAGGCACCTGGATCCTTGAGTTACCATATGACGATAAATTCCAAAGAGAATCACTGAAGCTGCACTGGACATAACATGAGCAACAAATCTGCATGGTCTTCATTCTTGGAGACGTCAGTTCACTTGCTAGTGTAATATCAAATATATTAATTGTGACTAATAAAAATGTAGAAATGAATCAAGAGATAAAACATAGTTGCAATAACACACATGAAAAAGAAAGGACAATATTTTGGTTGAATTAAAATTATTTTAAATTTTCTAAACTTTAAGCTTTTAAATATAAAATTGATGATATACTAAGATAATCAGTGTGAAAGATAAAAACAGTTAAAAGTAAGATGTTAGTTTTAGGGAAACTAATATTTGAGTGAAGTGCGCAAAGAGTCACTAAAGCTTTTTCCCTTACAGAAATCAAAAAATATATAACATTCTGAAGAATTTCGGCTTACATTAAGATATTTCATGTGTATAGACTTAGCCCTGGTTTCAAACTATTAAAGAAAAAAAAAAGGTTTCCTGGGTCTAGCTGACCACTGATATCTCAGAATTATTCTCTCAGCCAATTATCCTGTAGGTCCTATCAAAAATCTATTATGTATGGTTAATCTTAATACTATCCGATTTCAAAGAATATGTGATAAAGAGTCTCTCAAACAAATTACAATTGCTGAGCTTGACTCAATTTAGATGGAGTTCAAAAACATCTGAGGCTCACTCTGTACTGCAGGATTCCAAATGATCTCACTCCACATAACCCCACAGTCTCTAGTCTTTCCCTTCCGCTTTCCAAACACGTGTATCTCCACATCCCAGCACTACTTATACCTCAAACTCATTGCAATCACTATTTAGTGTCTCTTTCACTTAAGAACATTCTTTTATCCAAGTAACTGTACTAATTGCCACTTAAAAATGATTTCTTCCCTCTTTGTCTCTTTACATTCTCAATTTTGTGTCCATCATTATGCTGAAAATCCTCTTTCTAGGATCATGTATGACCCTCTCCCAGCAAATACAAAATCTAAATCAGTAACATCACATTTTGAGCATTGGAATTTACCTTAGAAGTTGTATAGAACAACCTATTATCCAACCACATTCCAGAATGTGAGGTCTGCCTTTTCTTGAAACATTTCCAGGATAGGAACCTCATCAATTTTTAAAGAAACCTTCTCTATGATTGACAAGGTGTGCTTATTTATACTGAGCTGAAACATTCCTACTTAATACTTCCCCAAGAGTATCCAAATTCTGTCTTGGGGAACAAAAGAAAATAACTCTACTTCCTGTTTTACAAACTACCGTTAAAAATATTTTCAAGATGGGACTGGCCCAGTGGCCGAGTGGTTAAGTTTGCATGCTCTGTCGCAGGCGGCCCAGTGTTTCGTTGGTTTGAATCCTGGGGATGGACATGGCACTGCTCGTCAAACCACGCTGAGGCAGCGTCCCACATGCCCCAACTAGAAGGACCCACAACGAAGAATATACAACTATGTACCAGGGGGCTTTGGGGAGAAAAAATAAAATATTTAAAAAAATATATTTTCAAGATAGCTTTTCTGTCCCTTTTCACCAAATATTTTCTCCTGCACATTAAACAAGCATGCATTCAGAAGTGCGCTGTTCGTTTGTTTCTATTATTCACTCTGTATATGGAATTAACGTCATATCCGTTATCATTCAAGCTTTTCAACGTCACCTTTTAATGATAGTGAAAATAATAATGATTGTGATGTGATAATTATACAGTAATAGTAGCTAAAATTTCTTGAGCATTTCTGGGTTTCAGTTATCACGCAATGGATTTCACATTTATTATCTCATTTGGTCCTCAGAATGTTGTGTTATGGACTAAACTGTGTCCCACAAAAAATTCATAGGTTGACGTCTTAACCCTAATGTAGCTATGTTTGGATATAGGGCTGTCAAGGAAATAATTAAGATTAAGTGGCTTAAAGACTCCATCCATGTGGTGATATATGAAGAAAGTGAAGGTAAATATATCAAAAAGTTTATTATAAAAGAAGGAAAGAGCTACTATGGTATTACAAAGATATTGAAAAAGCAAGGAAAGCACAAATTTTATGTAGCAAGAAATGTAGACTATGTAAGCGAAAGGGGAATAGCAGTAGAGAGGGAAGAAGTGGAGATTTGTTTGTTTTAAGTTGATTCCAAAATGCAGGATATAAATAAGATTGTCTTCCAAGTCTCAACTCTATCAATGAAATCTGTATCAGCTTTAACATCATACAATGACCCAATTATTTTCATTACATTTTTATTTCCCCCCACAATGTATAAAGTTGAATGGCTGGGAGTTTAGGATAAATAGGCAGTCTATTTGTATCTGCCTCATGGACACACTATCTACAGCTCTGTGCCCATGAGAAGATCACTTAAATATTCTACACTTAAGTTTTTATTTTTATAGAAAGAAAATAGCAATAGAGTATACCTTAAGAGAATATTGTTTGGATTTAATTTAGTTAATTTAAGGGGATTAAACAAGTTAATATATAGAAAGGGCTTGGTTCCTGACAAATAAAGATTATCTTATTATTAAATACCTATCCCACTTTCAATAGGAAATCCAAGACATTTCCAAAATCTCTAAAGGTCTATGTGCATCTTGATTTTTCTTAGCATCTCTTCCTTGAACTCCTTGCTTCTAATGAATTTTCAGACTTCCCTTTGCAGCTTTCCTTTCATAACCTCCATGCTCTTTTGTTCCAGTTAACCCCACGAAGGATAACACCACATTTGAGTTATTCTATTAGAGTATCCACTAACAAAAAGTCAATTTATTTAAAAAGGGGGGGGGAAAAAGAAAACTTCAGCTGAAATTTTGGAGAATCAAAATGGGAACAGAGCACTGCAAAGTAGCAAGCTGAAACCCAAATAAAAATATTAGACATACTATTCCAAAAATAAATTCACTATATTTGTTGTGGTAAACATATGCTTTTCTATCTCTCCTTAGGTCTCAGCTTGCATTGGTCATGTCAAATTGCTTGTTGTCACCCCTGAATAGTAGCGTGCTAGAGTGAACTGATTATAGTAACAGCCTCTCATACCCCCTACAAGGATGTCCTTTGTTAGTACCTTCTCACAATTACTCTAGTGACATGCCTTGGGAAGTGCTAAATATGAAGCAAGCAGAGACTAAGGGCTTGTATATGGGGGCTTGCCCTATTGTTGTTACAGTAACTCTACAGCTTTACAAGTAAATAAGCATGGGTTAGCTTGCTGGAAAGAAGGCTCCGTCATCCCAGCCTTCCTTGCTGAAGCCATCCTAAACCAGCCAGCCCTATCCAACATATCAGCTAACCAAAGATACACGAGCAAGGTCAGACAAAATCAGCCAAGCCTGACCTAGATAGAAAAATAAATGCCCATCTGAACTCAATGCTAATAGCCAATTTGCAGAATATGAACTAAATGCAAGGTTACTGTTTTAAGCCTCTAGGTTTTAGACAGGCATGTTATTTATACAGCAAACTCTAACTGACAGACCAGCTTATGACACATAAATTTCTAATTCTTGATATGTGTAACATTCCAGTTCACCAATACTCTCCAGTACAAAGCAAGCTCTGGGTTGATCTATGTTTGTATAAAACCTCATTAAAGTCCTCTGATAAACAGAAGTCATCGAGTCCATGCCTTTACCCTTTAACAGCAGGAAGAATTAACAGAAACATTAAAACTGAATTTTACCTTTTAATATGACAAGATTCTTAGGTAAAGTTCACCTTTCCAGTAATCTCTATAAAAAGAATTACTGTTCAGAAATTTGTTTTCCCTGCAGAAAATTTCCTCAGTCACACATTTGCTTATTATTTGGATTTTTCTCATAAGGTATTCCTATATCCATATTAATTTATAGTATTTCTTATTTTCACTCGTCACTTATGCAATGACTTTTAAAAATTGGGGGGGATAGGGGCCGGCTCCGTGGCCAAGTGGTTAAGTTCACGCACTCCGCTGTGGCGGCCCAGGGTTTGGATCCTGGGTGCGGACATGGCTCATCAGGCCACGTTGAGGTGACGTCCCACATCCCACAACTAGAAGGACCTGCAACTAAGATATACAACTATGTACGGGGTGGGTGGGGGGGGGGGGGGTGGGGGAGATAAAGCAGGAAAAAAAAAAAGATTGGCAACAGTTGTTAGCCCAGGTACCAATCTTTAAAAAAAAAAAAAAATGGGGGGAATAATAGTAAGTTATAGCTTCTGTGGCTTCCAAGTTGAGTTGCCACCATGCTCCCATCTCTGATGTAGAAAGAAATCAACTAAGTTGTCCTCAAAATACCAAGAAAATGTAAACTTGAATAGCATGTTATAAGCTATGTTCTAAATGAAGAGGAATATGTTTGTTATGTTTTAAACAAAATAGAACTTTTTTCTTGGATGTCATTTTAAAATACCTTCAAGCACTTTTATAAAGAAATACTATAGGGGCTGGCCCAGTGGCACAGCAGTTAAGTGCGCATGTTCCGCTTCGGCAGCCTGGGGTTCGCAGGTTCGGATCCCAGGTGCAGACATGGTACTGCGTGGCAAACCATGCTGTGGTAGGCGTCCCACATATAAAATAGAGGAAGATGGGTATGGATGTTAGCTCAGGGCCAGTCTTCCTCAGGGGAAAAAAAAAACCTGGAGGATTGGCAGATGTTAGCTCAGGGCTAATCTTCCTCAAAAAAAAAACAAAAAAGAAACACTATGAATAAGCAGCTATTGTGAAGTTATACATGGCCTTGGTGGGAGACACCAAAGGGTCATATGTGCAAGAGTTCAGCCAGCCCAATTAGAAACCATGCTCAGTCTCCTTCAGACATCACAGCTGGATGCAAGGTACTAATAAGGAAACCTATTATTTCAAGATGTGCACCAACAATCATAATTTTATTGTTGCCCATTCCATCTGTAGCATAGGCAACCTGCAGAATGTTTGGTGAATAAACATGAACTATAATAGAAAATGGGGGCACATGGCCAGTACGTCTCAGGAGAAACATGACTGGTCCTCATTTCTAGATTTAGTTTTCTCTTCTGTACATACTATTTCAAACTGTAGCATGACCAACTCAATTCAGATCTATAGATCTATAAATATAATTATATATTTGATCAATAAATTAACAAAGTAAATTAACTTTTAGTGGGTGGAGTTATTCATTGTACCTTGGAAAAAAGAAAATATTTACTAAAATGCATGTCTCATTCCACATTGACTTCTTGCTAAATGGGCATTTTGACCCAGGTGATCCTTTGGTTGCTGTGGAATGGTGAAATTGCTGGATTTCACACTCAAAATGCTATGAGTCATGGTCCAAAATAAAATGAAAAAAATATTACAAAATTAACTCCATATGGCTTTTGCGTTAACTCATTTGATATAGGCCAATTTCTCATATTCTTCATCAATTAAACATCTCAAAATAGATTCAATTTAAAGAACTTGTAAAGGCAACCTTGCAAATTCAATATAAGAATATATAGGGGCCAACCCCATAGCCTAGTGATTAAGTTCGTGCACTCCACTTCAGAGGCCCAGGCTTCGCTGGTTCAGATGCTGGGCATGGACATAGTACCACTTATCCGGCCATGCTGGGGCGATGTCCCACATAGCACAACCAGAAGGACCTACAACTAGAATATACAATTATGTACTGGGGGGCTTTGGGGAGAAGAAGAAGGAAAAAAGAGAAAAAATAGATCAGCAACAGATGTGAGCTCAGGTGTCAATCTTTTAAAAAAATATATATATAGAAATCTGTAGTCAAAAACATTTTATGAATAATTAATACTTATTTATTAGTTGATAATTTATCTAGAAAGTCAAAATTAGACTAGAGTTTATAGTATTTCAAGTACCAGAAAAACAAAGAAATAAGGGTTTAGAATTTTTAGTATGTTTAATGAAACATAATGCAAATTTTCCACAGAGCTTTGCTATTAGCTCAGTATTTTAAAAGTATTTCAGTTAATTTATTAAAACAGTCTTAAAAATTTGATAACATTATTGTTTTAAATAAAACTGAGACTGAAAAATAAGAGGTTTTTATTAGTTCCTAGTTCTGCTACCGACCAAATAAATGTGTTTTTTTACAATAGTGATATGGATGACTATTTATTCAGATCTCATGTAAACTTCCTATAACAGTTTTAATTAACCATTTTAAACTTTTCCAAAAGAGATGGTTAGGAGCAAGCTGTTCATGTGAACTTGATCCATATGTATTCCACGTTATCTTTTATATTATTATGATATTATATGATAAAAATTCCTTTAAATTATTTCTGACCTGGAAGTTAAAGAAATATAGAATTTTTAATATGTAACTTTTCCTAGTGACTTTAAAATTTCTTGATCTCAATCTATAAGTAAGAAGCATATTTTATATACTGAACCAGTATACAAAAACACACACACACATGCACAACCATACCTGTAAAAAACACAGAAAAATTTTCATGCCTGAAGTTTCCTCTTATTTCCTCTAATCTTTTCACTTTTTTGTTTTATTAAGACAAAATTGACATACAGCACTATATAAGTTTAAAGTATATAGAATAATAACTTGAATTACATATATTGTGAAAGGATTACCACAATAAGTTTAGTTGAAATCAATCATCTCTTATAGATACAAAAAAAAAAAGAAAAAAAGACTGTTTTTCCTTGTTATGAGAACTCTTAGGGTCTACTTTCTTAGCAACTTTCAAATATACGGTATTGCAGTGTTAACTATATTCATCAAGATGTACCTTACATTCCCAGCACTTATTTATCTTACAATTGGAAATTTGTACCTTTGACCACCTTCATCCAATTCCCCTCTCCCTAACCCCATCTCTGGTAACCACAAATCTGGATCTCTTTTTCTGAGTTGTTTTTTGTTGTCGTTGTTTTTAGATTCTGCGTATAAGTGAGATCATACAGTATTTGTCTTTCTCTATCTGACATTCCCTTAGTGTAATGCCCTCAATCCATGCTGTCATAAATGGCAGGATTTTCCTCTTTTATTATGGCTTATTAGTATTCCATTTTGTGTGTGTGTGTGTTGTGTGTGTGTGTACACACATACATACCATGTTTTCTTTATCCATTCATCTACTGATATACACTTAGGTTATTTCCATGTCTTGGCTATCATAAATAATGGTGCAATGTTTATTTTGATTTTGTTCCTTGTGCTTTTGGTGTCATATCCAAAATATCGTTGCCAAGACTCATGTTAAAAAACTTTTTCCTAAGTTTTCTTCTAGGATTTTTATGGTTTCCAATTTTACATTTAAGTCTTTAATCCATTTTGAGTTAGTTTTTGTGGTATAAGATAAAGTCTAGTTTCATGTTTTTTACATGTGGAATATCCAGTTTACCAAGCACCATTTATTTTTCTCCATTGAGTATTCTTGGCTCTCTTGCCAAATGTTAGTTTACTACACATGCATCAGTTTATTTCTGGGGTCTCGATTCTTTTCCATTGGTCAATGTGTCTGTTTTTCTGCTAGTACCATACTGTTTTGATTACTATAGCTTTATCATATAGCTTGAAATGTGGACATGTGATGCCTCCCATTTTATTCTTCTTTCTCAGGATTGCTTTCCTACTCAGGGTCTTTTGTGATTCCATATACTTTTAAGATTGTTTTACCTACTTCTATAAAAACTGCCATTGGAATCTTAATAAAGATTGCACTCAATCTATAACTGATTTTGGGTTGTATGTACATTTTAACAATTTTAATTCTTCCAAATAGTGGACACGGGATATCTGTCCATTATGTCCATTTATTTGTGTTCTTTTCAGTTTCTTTCATCAGTGTTTTGTAATTTTCAGTGTAGAGACCTTTCATTTCTTTGGTTATATTTATTCCTAAGTAGTATATTGTTTTTGATGCTATTGTAAGTGGGATTGTTTTCTATTTTTCTTTCACATTATTTGTTGTTAGTGTATCAAACACTACTGATTGTTGCATGTTAATTTTGTATCCTGCAACTGTACTAAATTAATTGATTAAGTCTAACAGTTTTTTAATGGAATCCTTAGGATTTTCTATGTATAAAATCATGTCATCTGAAAATAGAGACAATTTTACTTCTTTTCCAATTCTGATATCTTTTATTTCTTTTTCTTCCCTGATTGCTCTGCCTATGACTTCCAGTACTATGTTGAATAGGAGTGGTGAGAGTGGGCACCCTTTTCTTGTTCCTGATCTTAGAGGAAAAGTTTTCAACCTTTTACCACTGAATAGGATGTTAGCTGTGGGTTTGTCATGTATGGCCTTTATTATGTTGACATACATTCATTCTATACCTAATTTGTTGTTTATCATGAATACAATCCTTTTACTTTGAAAATTCTCTGGGTCTTCACCTTTTCATGTGCCATACCATCGACCAACAAATGCCTTTCAGGTTTACGTTTTTCAGTTCAACTAAATTTAGTTCTGCCTTATTAGCTAAACTCCATTCAGATGTAATATCTCCAAGTGAGTCATCATAATTGATCTATAAAGAAAATAATTACTTCCAGTTTCCTGTCCAGAATGTAAGAAGCTTAGAAGCCATTACCCCATCAAAACAAGCAAAAATTGAACAAAATGAAAAGTCAACAATTCTTCTTAGATCTATCAGAGACGTGTGACCACAGGGCAAACAACTACCCCCAACATTAGAGAAATAGATAGGTGAATACAGAAAATCACAACCTACTGAAGAAGAAACTCACAAGCCTAAAACTCTGGGAAATCCAATGGCAGGATGGAAAACCTAAACTGTCACTTACAAATTGCTGGATGCTCAATGTGTACGAGTCTGAGAGTTAAAACCTCCAGGAGGAACTAGTCATAGAGGGGCTTCCACACTTTTGTGAGGTTTGCCTCTAGGAGAGCCACCACTTCTCTCAGTGAAGATCAGAGAAAAATTCTTTTGTGATTCCTGCAGAGGGAGGGGAAAAGTAGCCATTCTGAAATATGCCAGAGCATGCTGCTGTTCTTAACAAGGCCTGTCCTTAAGAGAAACTATTTTGCCACAGCTTAACGTGTTGGAGTTTTATCAAAGCCTAACCAAACGTGGAGGAAGGGGAATGCCCAAATCCAGCCCCCTCTAACCATCCTGTCCACCTAAGGGCTCAGAGGGTGGGGAGAGACTGAGAAGCACTTGTGAAGTGCACAGCCCCTTGGCAGAGGCTCACTAAAAGACTGAGACCTAATCATAAGAATACAGAGCACTTCCCTTCCCCCACACCTTAACATCACATCACTAAAGGCCTATTTACCAGAGTTCCTTTATGCCCCGTACATCATGTCTGGCTTTCAACAAAAAATTACTAGGCATGCTAACAGGCAAAACTCACAGTTTGAAGAGACAGAGAAAGAATAAGAACAAAACTCAGATATAGCAGGTATTTTAGAATTGTCATAGTGAGAATTTAAAACAACTATGATTGAGATGCTATGGACTCTAAAGGAAAAAGTAGACAACATGCAAGAACAAATGGGCAATGTAAGTGGAGAGATGGAGATTCTAAGCAGGAATCAAAAAGAAATACTAGAGATTAAAAAGAAAAGAATACCACAAAGTTTTATCTAATATGGTAGACTGGGAAATCATTAAAACAACACTTTTTGTAAAGGAAGGTAGAACAATATTTCAAGGAGAACTTGACATGCTACATTTAAAAACAAAGAATTATAGATATTAATTATTAAATATATTCATAAAAGGAAAATTCAGGCGTGCACATGTCATATTACCAGATGCTGACAACTATGACTAAAACATGCTTGAAAATAAAGGAAACAGTAATAATTAGGAAAGTAAAGTTGAAATAGCTAAAGCAATAATAAATATTGAATAGAGTTTCAACATAATCCTAAAGTATGTCATAATTTTTCACCTCTATATTTATCCTTTCAAGATTACAGGTCAAATTTTCAGAATTAATACTAATTTATCAAAATATATCAGTTTGCATATGCAGAACTTATAACTTAAGGAAAGATATGTTTTTATAAATAAGATAGAAGAAGTAGTGGAAACATGAGGAAAGCATGATTCAATGCAAAAGAAGTGAAAAATGTTGGTCGATCTCGTTTGTTTCAGTAAAAAATTTCACTTCATGTAAAAGGACTCAAGGCAAGAAATAAACTCATCTTTAAAACAATAATGATGATGTTTCTGCCCAATGTCATTGTAAGGATTCCTGGTTTAGTCTAACAATTTTCACCATCACTTTATGAATGATGGCTAATGAGATACCTACTCCAATTCTCTTTATTTTACAGATGGGTAAACACAGGCTTAGAGAGAGAGTTGATAAGCTAAGGTCACAGAGCAAGTAAATGGAAGAGTTGGATTCAAACCCAAGTTACTTGACTCCAGAGCCTATCCTGCTCTATCTATTGGTGCCCCAAATCACTGCAGTATGCCTACATGACAGCTGAACTCCCTCAATTTGTTAGTCTTCCTCTGAAACTGGACCATTTAAGGAAGTTTTAGGTACCTCCCAGGCAGCTAAGCTGTGCGCTACACAACCATTGCTGGACTAATGTTATTCCCTGACTGTTCTCCTTACTCATCCATCCTCTACCATGCCACAAGAATATCTTAACTGATTACGTTCCTCTTGCCTGAAATTCCTCAATGATTTTCATTATCTTTACAAAAAAAATCCAGAATCAGTTCATTGTAATAAAAATAATCATAATGCTTTGCAAGAGTACACTGCCAAAGCTATTGCAACTATATCCTGACTTCATGGAAATAATTGATTATTTTATGAACTTAAACTAATGGAAGTCTATTTGAGTGGAGCACAAATTGATTCAACTCTCTACTATTGAAACTTCCACATTAATTTGCACTTAATGTTACATTTCTTCTTTGTACTCTCAATATTTACCTCATGCATGAGTGATGAATAACATAAAGGATGAATGAAAACATGATGTATTTTAAATTTTAAAAAATCATATTAATCACTATTCAGATTACATGTGATATGCTCATGTGCATATTTAAATCTTAATATTGTGAGATAAAAATTAATCATTAACCAGTCTCATTAAAAAATATAACATTGCAAAGAATACCCTTCAAAGTTTACCTGGAAGGAGAAAAATTGACAAAATATAAAATAATAACTACTTTTTAGTGAAAAACAAATAGATTTAAGTTTAAATGTATATAGAAGTTTCTCTTTTAAAGAGACTTCCTTACGGAAAAATAAATCTTTTTAAATACTGGCTTATTTGATCTCTAAAATTTTAGATGATTTGCTAAAAGGCTTAAATATAGGGGTAAAAATTTTAAAATCTTAAAGTAAAAGAAGTTGGACTTGAACCTCTTGAGTCACGCAGTTGGCAATCTGAACTGAGAAAGCCCGAGATGAGAAACTCGCGGTCACACTCCAGTGAATGTTGCTTTAGTCACCAAAGCAAAGAACTTAAGCCAAAGAAATCAAAAGAACGGGAGCAACGTTAAAAGTATGGAAAGTTATTAGAAAACAGAAGCCAAAATGCTCCAGGCCCACGTCCTTTTACTGACAGAAAGCCAAACTAAGCTGTGTCAGAGAGCTGTAAGGTGAGAGAAAAGTTAAAGAAGCAGACACCAAATTCATTCATTCATAAACACATTTGAAAGTAATTAATTCCTTTAGGTATACAGGCCCTAGCTGAAGGTTGTCCCTACATCAAAAGACAGTGGTACAGTGTGTGTGCATGCGTGTATTATAGAACAGAGAAAAGCAAGAATAGTGTTGTCTCAATAATAAACCATATACTCCACTGTCTTCCTGAAATAACAAAATATTTTGAATACTTAAGTAGAAAAACAACACTGAAGTGAAATTTTACCTGTCATCATTTTCAGTTCATATACTGATATGCCATAGATTGAAATGATGACAAACTAGGAGTATATGTAAGGGAAAATAATATGGCATATAACAATCACCAAGACATTAGGTTTACTTAAGCTCTCCTGAAACAGTGTTTTCTTCAACATTTTAAAAAATTGTTCCTGTGTGAGTTAATAAAATTTTGTCTAATACAATTACACCCACTCTTCCATCATCCCTTAAATATGAACATCTCATCTTCCACATCCTGATTTGTACATGAGCCTGATTCTCCTACAGTAACTGTGGCAAAAGAAATCAGTTACCTATCCAACACCCATTTTGCCTTTTCCTTCCTAATAGATGCTGATTTGGTTGGGATGGGAGACAATATGCCCTGTCCCAGGCAATGAATCAATTGCTCTAAGCCAACTGCAGTATTATCGTCCCTCTTTGAAATTCTAGGAGAAATCAAGCAAAAAATTTCTGGACTATGGGCATAAGGGACTCTGGAAAAGTTTTCGTCTTTGACAGAAATGGAGAGAAGAAGGGCAAGAGTTTTCTCCTGGTCCACTTCCCTCCCTCCTGCCAGTAAAACACTTTTGTCACGGTGCTGTGCTTGCAGGGTCACTGAGGACAGAGTGAAAACAGAAGAACTGAGCCCCCAGTTGAAATGATTGAGCTTCTGAACGAACCCTGGAAAATGCTTCCTCACACTTCACTGGTAAGTGAAGTAATACACGTCTATATTATTTAAGTCACTTTTTGGGCAGTTCTGCTACCTGAAGCTGAAAGCGTAATTGATATTATTTCAAAAGTCTTTAAGAACCAGGTGAATAGAAAAAAGAAAACTTATCAACAGATTAAAAATTTTGTAGGTACATTTTTTGAGACTTCTAAATATTTCATTCAGTGTATCATTACCATGTTGGCTGAAAATACAACTAATCGTACACCATTACACTCTATTGCCCTATTGTGTCACGTTTTCCCCCAAGGAAATAAGTGATATTCTGCTACATTGTAAACTTCATAAGATCAGGAATTGCAGTAGATGCTGCAGTGCACTGCCTGGACGACCCCTTACAGACTGAGACACTCATTCCACCAACTGCTGGGAGAGTTGGAGGCAGACGGCTCACAGCTGAGAATTTCCTTAGCCAAGGAAGTTGCCTCCTCCAAGGATATGCCCTGTCTTGAGGGCAGCTTGCATATGACAATTGGATGCAGAAAATCACTGAAGAACCACCCCAATTCCAGTGCTTCCTGTGGGATTAACTGAAGTTTCTGCTTCCTTGGTATCAAAGTTTGAACTCTGTTTCCTTTAAATCTTGATTCCCTCACTGTCTCATTGGCATTGTTTCCAAGAGCACACTGGAATAATTCATCTGTTTGCAGATTCTGACTTCTGGGGAATCTAACCTACAACAGGTGGTGTCAAGAGTCATCCTAGGAAGCAGATTTTAACTGGGATTTGGAAGCTGGATCTCCAGAGAATCTACTAGCAATGAAGACCAGCTTACTGGTGGGAGGAGTGATAATAGCACTCAGCATGCAATAATGGTGAAATTGTTGAAGAGTTTACTGCTGATAACTGGGATGGTATACAAATGTAAAGGAATGCACTGGCAGTTAGAAGATCACTGGTGTCTATGAAATTTTGGGGAAAAAAGTACCTATAAGGACTATGGAAATGGATGATTATTTTGGAGGGCGATATATAATTTGTAGAAAGACAAAAAAAGGTGATCATTCACCAACTGAACGTAAAATGGGAAAGTGACAGGGTCCCCTTGGGAGCTTATTAAAGAGTCTTTTATCTCCTACAGCAAGAGAACAGAGAAAATTTAAGATCTTGCGTAGGATTTTATTATAAGGGTAGTGGAGCTAACAAATTTAAATCAGGGTCCTGATTGGGAAGGAGCAAGACTCTGAGATTTGAGACAGAAGAACTGATATTATCATACTTAAATTTTTTGAAACCCTAGGTCCCTCTGAACCCTCTGGGCTTACAGAAGTTACCCACTTCTTTTTTTTATGTATTGTTTTCATTTTTATTTATTTATTTATTTTTAATCGCAGTAACATTGGATTATAACATTATATAGCTTTTGGATGTACATCATAATATATTTTGAATTCTGTGTAGGTTACATCATGTTCACCACCCAAAAACTAATTATAGTCCATCCCCTCACAGGTGAGACTAATCACCCTTTTGCCCTCTCCCCCTCCCCATTCCGCCATGGTAACCACCAATCCATTCTTCATTGCTATGTGTTTGTTTCTTCTGTCACTTAAACTCATATTCCCTCCTTCCATGAAGATGATGCAGAGGCCCCTGCCTTAATATACTATATGCCACGCCTCCTTTGGCTCTATTCTCACCTTTCATCCTGGCCACTAGGTCATATAATTTGGTCAGGAAAATGTCAGGTCTGCTAAGGGAGGAAAGGGACCATAACCTGAAACAGCTGCAGTACCTGTACCAGCAGTAGAGAGAATGTGCCTGGGAATGGCCTCTAAATGAGCTGGGTCAAGGGAGGTGGTATATAAAGTTGGATAAATGAGAATTTATCAATGTGGGAGCACTCTCCCATGATATAGGATTTAACACCCTGATAAGGCCCCAGGACACGGTGCTAATACACAGCCAAGATGGCTCTTGGAAGCAAACCATGACTGCTGACCCACACTATGTGAATTAGAAATGCCAGAACTGCCATGGCAGAGTGAAAGAAGAAACCATTGGCTTAGAGAAGCTGGCATGCTAGACTAGGTACACAACATAAGGCCAGAAAACACACCAGCTGACTAATATCCATAATAGGACACAGGGTCTGAGTTGAAATTGATTCTCTGTGACCTGAAGTGTCAGGAGAAGATAGGTTGCTTTTACACCATGAGGCCAAGAAAGGATATGCTTGCCATGCATGTGATCTATGAGAGCATTTCTGGGTATGCCCCTGTGCATATTTTATCATAAATTGACAAATGTAGCCAATACAGCACGAGAAAGGCATGATGAGTGAGGGTGCAGAACCTTCAGGGATAAGAGTCAGGGTCACCCCACCAAGTAAGGCACCTAGACCCCTCAGTGTTTCTAAACAAAGATGAGAAGACTCTGGAATTAGTAGAGGAGAGAGATGATGACTATCAGTGGCAGTCCTGGGACCAACTGCAGTGGGTGGCTTATAGTTCGTCTCACTAACCTTCCCCCTGCAAGTTTCCCCAAGAATAGAGACTAATTAGAATTCCTGAGGATCTGTTCAAAGATGGGATCAATTTATTATATGAAGCAATGGATCTTCATGGTGCAAGAGGTGAATTGCAGTAGATGCTACAGTGTTTCTTCCAGATAGCTCTTAGAATTGAGACATTCATTCTCCAAAAACTCGCCTGACCGAATCGCCTCATTTGAGGCTATCTTCTCTTCTCAGGGGCAGTCTTCAATGTCTAGTCCATGCAGGGGTATGAAACCCTGACCACCTTGCCTAAAATAAGGACATCTCATATTCAGAGCTGCCTGCATAGCATTACAATCTCCCCTCATCCCATTCTTTCTTCCCTCACTCCATAATAGGCATTGATGCTGAGAGCACTCCTTTAATGTACTAGAGGCATGCAAATCTCCATCTCAGAGTCTGTTTCCCAGGAAACACTATTAAACCAGGGGTTATGTATTTTTACTTTCAGAATTCTTAGAATGCTTTGGGGCATATTGTCATGCAGTTTGACTGAGGAAAATCTAAATACCAAAGTTTAAATGCACAGGTCCTTTTAAACTTACCCATTCAAACCATGTTTAAAGAAATCCAAATAATATTTTCTTTGACACAGAGTATAACCAACATCTCCAATATGCTTTCAAGGAGCAAGCATTTGAGTTAAGGTAGGAAGAGAGGTTAAAAGCGTATGCCAAACATCTTTGGTTATGCTTAAGGATTGATTCCTTTGTGAAAGGAAGTATGATGTGTACCCAGAGCCAAGTATGCCTGTCCAGAATGCCTTGAGTCTTACAAAAATGCTAAAGTAGAAAAAGGGAGGGGGGATGAGATGTGGATAGTTACACTAGAGTAAGAAGAACAAAGAAAGAATATGCTCTCAGCTTGGAGTAGTAAATATAGCAGAGAGAGGAAGTTATGAAACCTGAATTTTACTTCTCTTGCCTCTGTCAAGGAGCAGAATCTTCAGCCTAGAAAAGGTAGGATAAATATACAATCTGAACAGAATCTAAAGATGATTGAGGAGATAGTGAAAGAATACTTACAAGTTCTTCAGTGAATTCAATCTTCAGCTACGGAAACAATTCCTACCTGGTACTAAACTAAAAGTTGTGATAAGACTGCACTTAGTCAGACTGTCAGGCAGCAGTAGGAATTTTTGAGTAATCATGCCATCTGAAAAGCTGTTAAAGAAAACACATGGGGAAATGATACGTCAATTTTTGAAAAGGCAAAAACGGTGGAAAAACTTACAGACTAATGAACCTGAAACCAGACCAAATCTTCATATGGATTATTTAAAGAAGAGTCTGTATTTGGAAGGGGAAGGCATGATGGCTAGTATCAGACATGCTAGATTGACATCAACTCTTTTATTGATTCAGACATTAAAATGACAGATGAGGTGGACCCTATACACAGAGTATTTCATAATTTTAGCCAGACAGTAACGAAGTCTCAGGGTAATCACATACACAAGATGAAATCCATGAGCCAGATGGTGGTAAAATTTGAAACTCCGTAGAAAAAGAATTTAGACTGTACACAAAGGTTGACTGGAAGAAAGTCCAGAGCACTGGGCTCACGCTCCACCAACTGCAAAGATCTATGACACATTTTTTGTGTATTTTGCACAATGATATACACACTCTTCACTTTTAAGGACAACAACAAATTGAGAAAAAGACAAAAATTAGAAATTCAAAGACTTCTATATATTATCAGGTTGAGATTAATCCAATAAAACGAGATTATAAATAATAAGCCATATATTTAAGTAGTAAGATTCCAGGATAAGAACATTGGCTTACCACTGCTATTCATGTGAAAGCAACTGAGGTTTCCGATAATGACTGGAGATATTAACTAAATCAGTAAGAAGGCACATCCCAAAACGATAATTCACAGGTCTGCCATTTTAACAGGAGGATTATTATACAAACCAACACAAAGATAATCCCAGCTATGGGCTTGTGAAAGAGAGTCTTGAATTCTGCGTATAGTTCTAATTGTCATGTTAAGAAAGAAAGTAAGAAAGCGCACCCACATTAAAAAGAATTTATTGCTCGCCAAGCACTATGTTAATTATACCAGAGCAGCCAACATATATTTTTTCATTTAATTTTCATAGTAATTCTTTGAGGTAGATGAAATTATCCTAGTTTTAGAGTTGGACAAACGAAATCACAAGTTGTGTAATAAATTTGGCCAAGCAAACAGAGCTGTAAATGGAGGAAGTGAGAGTTAACCAAAGTCTGTCAAACTCCAAAACTCTCCTAAGTTGGAGTTCTTAATACAAAACTCTTTTGTCCTTAATGAAGAAGCTCAAACCCATGGAAGATGTGAGTTCTATAATCTATAACTGACCTCTTAGCACTTCTTTTACTTACTATCATTGCAACTATTGCAAGGGAGTCATAATTCTCCTGCTCTAAGTTATTAAGACTTTTTTCCTCCTCTGCACGTTCTCTCTTGTCTCTCTGCCATGTGGCCTGCCCCTCTCTCTTTCTTTCTCTTTCTCTCTCCCTCTCCCTCCCTCCCTCCTGCTCCCCGGACACCCTAACAAGTGTGAATAACTATTACAATGTTATTTACAGATGAAACTATAGCACAAATGCATACATTTCCATCTGTTTCCCATTCACTGAGATTTATATCTAGAAGTAAATGATTCTCTTCATTTTATCATGATTCCTTAAGTAAGCTTATTCTGTACTTTTTTAATATCAAACAAATTGAAACATATTGGTAAAATGCCATAGATTCCTTCACATTATTTAATTGCAAGTATTTTTACCATGTGATATCTTGGGAGTTCTTTCTGTAACTTTATTTGTTTGCACACACACACAAAAGTTATCTTACAGTTGTTTTTGAATTGCAGTTTCTTGAATTTTTTCAGCATCACTGTAGTAGAAAATCTAGCTGAAAGTAGCAACAGCAGTCAGAATTCTGCAAGACCAATGCCTAATCTCCAAGACATTCAGAATTTCAGGTTGATAAAAACAATTGAGAACCATTTAAGCAGCTAGCCAGTAATGACAGAGGTAAAAAGGTAGATTTTGACTCTACTGGCTTAAAAGAAAATACAGTATCTGTAACAGAAGACATTTATTTTTGATGTGAGTTCTCTTGACTCATAAGACTACAGGCCAGTGCATTTATATTTGACCCCAGTCCGTGATACCCTCCTGCAATCATTTAAGGTCATTCACTTAGACCTTGGACTACAAAGACTATTACTTCTTCAATTTGGCCTCCTACCTAGCTTCAGGGTATCTGGCCTACACTGTCCACTGTGCTATTTACTGTCTTGCCCTTTGTGTTCAACTAGATGTTCCCCCACTGAAGACCCTGAGGCATTGTAACAGCAGCATCTTTGGCCTGGTTGGCAAGAAAGCAATACTTACAAAACATGTCTATTTAAATTCTACTTGCTAAGAATAACTTATGAAATGTTTGCTTATTTACACCATATTTAGAGAAGTATCTTTTACTTCGATATGGTAGAGAATTTAATTTACAATGAAACTGTGCATACGAAGCTAAGCTGATGCATAGTAAGCTAGTACTAATATATTCAAACGTTACGTTCATAAGTGTGTCCCAGGTTTTGAGAGTATAGATTAGCAGGTTGTAGTAGCAGCCAGCGGACTTATGGTGCCATTATAGCTTCCAAAACTAAGTTCCCAAAGAGGCAGCAGCTTCGTAAACCAAATCAGCTATCAAAATCCTCATCCTCAAGGTACTCACATTTGGAATGGAAAATGTGCATGATTCACTGAAGAAAAGAAGTATTAAATGCCTAAGTAAAGCATAAAAATGCAATAATTTTCCAGACTTTAAGCAGGTACTGTGTTTCTATTGCTGTGGCCTATGATGTTTTATTTATTAATGATTTATGAAGTAAAACAAGTTAACTCTAATCTGTTAAATACGAATTCAACTATTTTTCTTCAATTTATGAAAAACTGAAGCCATAGAAGCATCTCATACTATTTTATTTTAAAAGGAAAAAATAAAAATGAAAACCTTGAAAATTCATGATGTTCCTCTGTTGAAAACAGATTCTGATCATTTTTTAATCCTTAAATATTTCTTGCTTTCTGGTGTAGATTGCTTTCCTCAACATAAATAGTAATGCTGACTTACTGCAACTTGTGTCATTCTTAAGTTGCTCAGTTAGCTATAGCTTCTATACACATTAATGTATTTAGAAGTCGCTGTCTTTGACACGACATAGACATAAGAGCCATATGTGCTATTTGCTGTGGTTGCACTATGGGGTGTGCTAACAGCTGTTGCCACAGCGTACAGAAATCAGTACAAATGGAAATCTAGCTGAAGTTGTTTGACAAGTGAAAATTATTACAGCGATATTAATGATGAGTGTACAAGTCCAGAACTATATATAATATTCTTTACATACAGATGGCTGTCACTTACTATGGATTAATGATGCTGAAACCCAAAATTAATTGACGTACCAACGATATGCCTCACTTATTCCTAACATAAATTCTATGAGGTAAGTATTTTTATTCTCCCTGTTTTACATACTAAAAGTCTGAAATTAAGAATTTAAGGAATTTTCTCGTGGTTAGCCAACAGATAAACAGAGTCAAGATGTAAACCAAGGTTGTTGACGTTAGCGCGTCTGTTCTTGAATACACCTCCCTTTTACTCTAAACAGATCCTCTCTTCTTTAAGGATCCCCATACTTAATCAAATATTTTTTTAAAGAATATATATATGCATGTGTGATGTATACATATGATGTATGTGTAAAATGGCTACAGCAAGGAAAAAAGCCTCAGGAAGAATGATTTAAGTTCTATGCAAAATAGGATGATTTCGAACGTCTATAAATAAAATAATATAGAGTCTAGTCTTCCAAAGAGAGCTATGGCACTGTTTTCCCCTGTACATTAATTCAAAGAAAAAGTATTTATTTGGCACCTAGTGAGATACTGTGGGAACAAATGAGGATGAGTCAGACACCAGAACTATCTTCAAAAATCCTATTATACTAAAAGAGATAATGTATTACACAAAGAATATGAGCAGAATGTAATAATGAAATGCCATAAGAAAAGTATAAATAAAATAAATGCTGTGAGCGATCTAACAGGAGAGACATCTACTTGAGGGATAAAGAACAATTCCATTCGAAAAAGAAGAAAAGTGACATTTTAGTGAGCTGTGGATATAGACGTATCAAACTGGAAGGAAAAGAATGACCAAAGAAAAGGAGACTGCATAAAGGCAGTATTTCAGTTTAACAAGATGTGTTGAGGGGCCTAACAGGAGGTAATTATAAGGTAGTCTGGAGGCTGGAAGCCGGGTCTTTGAACTTTCTTCTATTGTTCGTGGGAAATCCTACGAACACGTCTTTGCAGGAGACTAACACATTCACGACTGTACATGAGGGCAGCAGTGCGTAAAAAGGATCAGGGTTCAGAATGTCTGAAGCCTATCTAACAAGGTGGCTACTGCCATATTCCACTTACATGAATCTAGCCTTTTAATTTAATGGCAGCTACTATATTGCAGAGATGTCTACACACCTCTCTGATAGAGAAAAAAAGTATTATTAATTTTGTTGTCATCCACAACAGGGATGTGGGCAAATTATTGTGCATGGGCCGAATCCAGCCTGCCACTTTTTTCCTGTAAATAAAATAGAGCCATGTCATTCCTTTATGTATTGTCTGTGGCTGTGTTTACTCTATAATGGCAGAGTTAAGTAGTTGCCACAAAGACCATGTGGCTACATCAGTGACTCAAACAAAAGTGGGAACATGCATTTTGAGGAAACCAGAAATAATTTTGAAATAATAGTTTTAAGAAAATTTTGAGAACACATTTCTTTGTATAAGTGAAAAATCTCTCCATGTGTTTAATATATAAGCATCTCCTGCATTTCATTCATTTAGTTTGTCTGTATTGTACCCATAGGCATATAAGTTGTCAATCACTGTATCTGCCTGTGATCTAACCTACAGTGTTCTTGAACTCTTTTTTTGTTTGTTTGATACCTTCCTCAGTATATCTTGTTCACTTGATTTCATTTTTTCTTGTTTTCCTATGTTGTTATGCATTTATTCTTTTATAGAGAGATACAAATGTAAATATAATGATAAATATAGATATTGATGTCATGATGGCAATGGATATGGATATACACAGATATATATCTTTTCTGCTTTAAATCTTTAAAGAGGGAGATTTTTCTGTCTTTTTTTTTTTTTTTCTCCTTCAAATCTCCTCAGTACATAGTTGTATTTCCTAGTTGTAGGTCCTTCTGGTTGTGCTTGAGACACCACCTCAGCATGGCTTGATGAGCAGTACTGGGTCTACACCCAGGATCTGAACTGGCCAAACCCTGGGCCACCTAAGTGGACGGTGTGAACTTAACCACTCAGCCACAGGGCCAGCCCCTTCTGCTTAAATTCTTAATGTAAAGACAGTAGAGATAGTTTTTAACACTGAGTTGCATACATCTAATCTCAGGCATCTCCCCTCCATTCCAGAAGATCTTATTCCTTCCTTAGTTATCAAACCATCCAACAGAGTTTTCCTTCTTTTAAAGATTATATTAGTTTTCTAGCTGCCAGAATAAATTAAAACAAAATTGATGCCTTAAAACAACAGATTTCCATCCCATCTCTGTCCCTTTCAGTCCTGGCTGGCAGCGTTTCTGCTGGCATAAAGCTCTCAAAACCCTTGTTTATCCTCTGTTAATGTTGAGGGGATCCATGCTATTAGAGACCAGGGGTTCTCCACAGATCCTTCCTGGATAATTCCATCTCCATTTCTGGCTGCTGCTGAGAAGATTGTTGGATCCACAAATCACATGTCTAGTCACATGCCTAACTATTACCTTAGTATATGTTTGTTCCACTACACCCTTGCCTTGTTCCCAGGGCTTGCTATCTGGATGAGCAGAAAATGTTCCAAATCATCAAATGCTGGTTCCTTTTTACTTAATAGTTCATTCCTCAATTTATCTCTTTCTTCTCATAATTTACTATAAGCAGCAAGGAAAAACCAGGCTGTACCTTTCACACCTGGCTTAGAAATCTCCTCAACTAAATATCCAAGCTAACCACTCACCAGTGTTACCTTCCATTCAATAGCAGAAAACAATCCAGCCAAGTTTTCTGCCACTTTATATCAAGGATAGACTTTCCTCCAGTTTCCAATAGCATGTTCCTCATTTTCATCTGAGTCCTCAGCAGAAAACCATTAGTGTTTATGTTTCTAGCAACATTCTGTTTATGAAAATGGATATATTCCCTAAGATGGTAGGAGCTTTTGTAGAGCTTTGTTCATTTCTTTGAGTCCTCACCAGAATCACCTTTAATGTCTGTATTTCTACTAACATTCTCTCAAGGCAGTTTAGGTTTTACCATGACATGCTTCCAAACACTTCTAGCCTCTACCCATTACCTTTGAGAGAACATATTCCTCTGTGCAAATGAAAGATATCTCCATTTGTTTAATATAGCCACTTCCATATTTTTAGGTATTTGTTACAGTGGCACCCAACTTCCCAGTACCAAAATCTGAATTTGTTTTCTACGATAAACCTGATGGCTTAAAACAACGAAAATCTTTGTCTCACAATTCTGGAAGCTAGAAGTTCAAAATCAAGTTGTCAGCAAGACCACGTTCCCTGTGAAGCCTGCAGGGGAGAATTCTTCCCTTGTTTCTTCCAGCTTCTGTTGTTGTCAGCCATCTTTGGTGTTCCAATCTTTATCTCCATCTTCACAGGGCCTTCTTCCCATGTCTCTATGTCCAAATTTCTCTTTTCCTATAAAGAAACCAATCATATCAGATTTGGGGCATAGCCTAATCTTAACTTAATTACATTTGTGAAGACCCTATTTCCACATAAGGTCACATTCATGGTTTCTAGGGGACATGAACTTTGCAAGGACATTATTTTACTTAGTATATGGGTTTAATCAAACTATTGAGAAAACTACGAAATTTCTATCTGGAATGGCCTAACTCTAAAATCTTTAACTTTCCTAGAAAAAGTATTTAGACAACTCTTGTTAACAGTCATTAATCCCTTTCTGAAAAAGACAGTTCAGGCTTTATGTGAGTCATAAGTCATGTTTGGGTCTTCTTCTCTTTCATGGAAGAGACCCAAACATGAGGGTTTAGGAGGCCAGGTTTGGATTTTTTTATTATGTGAAAGGAAAAAAAGAAAACCATTTTTCAATGAATAAATTATCTGGAGAATTGATATCAGCAACAAAAACCTAAATTCAATCTGAGCTAGGAGGCCATTTATGCCTCTAAGGGTATCAATTACCTTTTGGACACAAGCTTGATCAAACCAAACAAAGGAATACAAAGCATCCCATTCTCTCTTGCTCTCTTGAGCCATTTTATTGCAGAGGTTGCTTGGCTCCAAGGATTGGTGCCCCTGTGCCAAGGGTCTTTGTGTAAACATCAGGTTTTGTTATAGGTCTATATGACAACAGATCTCTTTCCTCTCCAGGTCATTGTGCTGGTACCCAGATATGAGCTGCCTTCATCAGTCACAAATCAAACTCCAATACCAATTGGACTGCACAGTCACTAAAAAGAGACTTCCTGAAGGGAAAAGAATTGGCACATAGTATGCCAGACAGGTTGCCAATACCCTCGTTTTATTTCTGTGTATAATTTTACGCTATTCCATTATAACGTGTGACTGGTCACCCAGAGATTACACTTCCTTTTCAGCACATTCTACCCAAAGCAAATCTAAGATTGTCACACTACATACATTGTGAAATTTAGTCAGATCTGCTAATGCAACAGCAAATAAATACAGAAAGAACCATTTACAGTTATTTTAGGATGCCATTTATCCATTTATGTATTTATTCATTTTTTATTAATTGCATGCCTACTACATGCCAGGTCTCTTTGACTGCATACAAAAAAGTTAAGAATCTGATTTCTCTGTTTTTAAAATTTAGTTTTAGTAAAATAATCAAAACTTCACAGGATTTTTGATGGTTTTATTCTTGTGCATAAAATACGGACATAGTGCTTGATTAAGTTACCTTGAATAAATAATTTGTGTGGACACATTCTGCATGCAAGGAGGTTAGGAGTTTCTGGAATGTTAACACAGACAAACCTCTTATCGTATGTATTTTCAATGAATCAAAAACATAGGAAACACTTCACAGAATAAAAACATCACTTACCTGTGTCAAAGTAACGGTCAGTTCAGTTTCAGACTTTAGAAGGGTCTACTGCATTGCCCATTTTAAAGGAAATTTCCACCAAGAGTAGATAACTCATCATCCTCCATCTCAAAAAATAACAGAATTGCCTTCCAAATAACTTCAACTATGTGCATATTCATCTCTTTTTTTGCTTTTTATGCTATTATGGTTATTGTGTGTCATATGCCATGCTAATTTGTTTCTGTAGTACTTTTAAAAAATCAAAACAAACTAAGCTGGTGAACAAATACACAATTTGCTAATTAGCATCATAACGATTATCATAATATGGCAAGGAAAATCAAAGAGAAGTAACGCATAATCTTAGTTTATTATCAATGTGAAGAGTGTCACCAGCACTAATCTCCTGCAAGAAAATCCTCTGTGGAGATGTCTGAGTGTGTGAGGAGAGCCTCGTTCCTGCTTCATTAACACGGAGACGATCTGGGCTTAAACGGTCCTGCTGTCCTTCAGTTACATAGTTAAAGAAAAAACATCTAAACAAAGAAGAAAGAGAAAAGGAGAAATAAAGATTAAAAGGGCATCAATTTAGAAATCTCATCTAACTTAATTCCATTAACTAATTTTCTATATAATGTAAGTATAAATCTGAACATAAATTTTCATATTTTTTTTCAGTAACTTGACTCATTGCCTTCAAAGTGAGGTCAATCTTTTACACATCTCTGCACAAATCCTTAGAGCTAAATTGTTTTGCTCACCTACTTCTAACAAAAGACATGGTAAATCTCTTGCATCTCAGTTCACAAAACACTGCTTCTTTTTTCTTTTTTTTTTTTTTTGTCTGTGACAATGTATTATAGGCTACACAGGAATGACAAAAAAGAAGTAGAGAATACAAAATATGGACCCTAATTCAGAACAGGGGATTAACTTCTTCAGACGAATGGAGTATGAAAATGTAATTCTAGATTTTTTTTTTTATTTCTTATGGTTGTAAAACGAAAGAAGGAACTTTGATGGCAATTGAATACTAAGAGTGAAACGAACCTGCATTAGCTTAATTTAGCCCATTTGCTCCTGGGTTGCCATGATGTCCTCAAGTTACGTTTTGCAGTGTAAGATTTGGTCTTCAGAAATTGGTAACTAGTAGAGATTTTTTTTAATGTTTCATTATTATTATTATATTTTAAATAGACATTCATTCAAAACAGTTCTTGTTTTTCATTAAAATATCCCCAAATTCTCTCTTCAACTGACTAACTTTTTAAAATTTTTATTTACAAGAAAAATGTATTTTACTAAGAAGACTGTTTAATATTAATGTTATGAAATAATAGATAAATGGAGCTAGAAAGTGGAATGTTTCCATATTAAATGATATAATTTTCCTTAACATATGTATTTTCTTGTTGCTCTGTTTGCGTACATATGTAATATACACGTCATAGTTGTCCATATGTACAGATAATTTTCTATAATCCTTATCAGAGTCACAGCTTTTGCCATAGAGCTCACGTGTATTCTTTTAAAAATTAATTCCTATGTGGTTATAGTATTTGTTGTTCTATGGTGATTGTCTTATTTTTCATTATATTTACTAGTTATTTTTGATGTAGAAATGCAATTTTTATATTGATCAAATATTCAACATAATTACCAAACTTTTACTTATAAAGTTTGTCAGCAGTTTTATGTATATAGAGACAGTTATATAATATGGCAATATTAATTTTTTTCTAATTTTCCTATCATTTTTTTTTTAGTTATTTTTCTTGTCTTACTGAGTTGGCTAAGACCTCCAGAAAATATTGAACAAATACAATGATAATGGCTATATTTGTCTATCTCTTAATTTTACAGGTAATGATTCTTGTACTGCCCCATTGAATATAATGTTTGCTGTAAGTTTCGGGTTAACACTGTTTATAAGATTACGCAAGTTCTCACCTCATCCTCATTTGCTATTTTTCCCATGAATGGATGCGGAATTTTATCACAGGATTTTTTTCTGCACCTATTCAATTAATCATTTTTTTCCAATTTTATAATGTAGTGCTTTAAAATGTAGTCAATATTTTTGTTCTAATCTTAAACTACCTTTTTATTCCTGGACAAGGCCAATTTGTTAAGATGTAGTATCACTTTGAAACACTGATGCAATCTAATAGTTACTATTTCATTAAGGATTTTTGCATCTATGTTTATGAACTTGCCTGTAATCTTCTCAGTTTCCTTATCTGGTATTGTAGACAGCCTTTAAAAAGGTCTATAAATCTCTGCCTCCTGGTATTCACACACTTGTGTAACCCTTCCCTTTGATTGTGGACTAGACGTAGTCACTCACTTTTAATGAATACGGTATTGCAGAAAGGATGGGATTCCACTTTCAATATTAGGTTCTAAAAGCACTGTGACTTCTGTCTTGGTTACTCTTTGGCACAGCTCTCTCAGATACCTGTCTCCAGGAGATGCAAGCTGCTATGTCGGTGAGGAGTCCTGTAGAGAGAATCATGCAGCAAAAATGATGTCTCTCCAACAACTAGCATGTACCTCAGGCCTACTCACAGCCACGTGAGTGAACCTGGAAGTGGATTGTCCTCCAGGTGAGTCCTGAGGTGACTGGAGCCTCTGCTGCCACCTTGATTGCAGCCTAGAGAGAGATCCTGAGCCAGAACCTACCAGATAAGAATTCTGAGATTCCTGACCCACAAAAATAGATAATAAACGTTTATTGTTCCAATCACTAAGACTGGGGGCCATTTTGACATCTGGTTTTAGAATTAAATTTATACTAGCACTAAAGAATTTTAATTCCCTCTTTCTCTATTCTCTCTACACTTTTTATGAATTTGTAAAAGATTAGAATTATTTCTTGATGGTCTGATAGAGTAGAATGCAAATTCTAAATGATCTTAGACTTGCGTTTTCTTTGTGGGAAAATTTTAAACTACTGATTTAACTTTTTACTGATTATAGGAACTATGTTTCTTGAGTTGGTTTTGACAATTTACATATTTCTAGGAAAGTTTAATTTGTCTCAGTTTATTGTTTATTATATTTTAATGCCTCCTGTTATTGAAGCTATATCCCTTTTACATTAAAATATTTTTATTTGTACTGTATCTTTTTTCTTGATTCAACTTGAAGTTTTATCAATTTTATTAGTCTTTTCAAAGAACCACCTTGTGTGAGTTTTTAAAATCCTATTATATCTTGACTTCCTATTTCATTAATTTAATTTTTCTTATATTTTCTTCCTACTTTCTTTGCATGGTATATTGGTGTTTATTTTCAAAATACTTAAGACATATGCTTAGTTTCTTATTTGTTTAGTCTTTCTTCTTACTGAATATACGTACCTTACACTGTAAATTTCCCTCTACTGCTTTACCAGCATCTCATAAGTTTGACAAGTAGTTTTTTCATTATGGTGCTTAATTTCCATTTTGATTGCATGTGGACTCAGATTTTATTTAGAAAAGTATATGATATATAGATTTATGAAGGTTTATTTTTTAATCTTTTTGCAGTTTTTGATTTATAACAATTGCATTTTGGTATAAAAACCTTGGTCTGTGTAAAATCTGTTCTTTGGGATTTGTTGGGTCATATTTTAATGCTTAATTTATGCCAGTTCCATAACTGATTTGTGCAGGCTTAAAAAAATGTGCATTGGATTTAGTTGGACGAAGTTCTATATTAGATTAGATAATCTATATTAGTCAATTAGATCACATATGTTAATTTTTCACATCTTTTATATCTTTAATAAATATATTGCTGCCTCCTAAATTACTGGGGTACGTATGGAGGTGTTTCAATATGATGATAGATTTATTACTTGCTCATTGCAATTTTCTGGTGTTTATCTATTTTGAAGCTTCCTTATTAGCTTCATATAATCTGTAATAGCTATATCCTTCCAACGAATTAAAACTTCTACCATGATATGAATATATACTCATTTCTATTACTGCTTGCTGCTTTAGAACCTGGAGAGAAATATAAATATCAAGCCAAACAAATATTAAAGCATGATTAATAATGAACATTTTTCTAGTTCATTTTCCTATGCTTTTATTTTAAATCTTTCTCTGCTTTTAAGTTTCAGCACGTCTTTTTGTTTTTTTTTAAAGATTGGCCCCTGAGCTAACAACTGTTGCCAATCTTTTTTTTTCCTCTGCTTTTTCTCCCCAAATCCTCCCCAATACATAGTCGTATTTTTTTTAGTGGTGAGTCCTTCTAGTTGTGGCATGTGGGACACCCCCTCAGCATGACCTGATGAGCCGTGCCGTGTCCGCGCCCAGCATCCGGACCTGCGAAACCCTGGGCTGCTCGAGCAAAGTGTCCGAACTTAACCACTTGGCTGCGGGGCTGGCCTGGCAGTGTGTCTTTTGATAATAACATATAGTCGGAAAGTGTGTGTGTGTGTGTGTGTGTGTGTGTGTGTTCACTAGTCTGTTAATCTATGCCTTTTAAATTGAGAGTTAAATCCACTTATATTTATGGTGACAACTGTTTGTCATTATTTATATCTTATTTTGTGATTTCTATCTGATATGCTATGTCTCTAGTTCTTTTCTCAATTATTGCATACTTTCAATTGGTTTACTTTTTCACATTTTGATTCCCAGTTCTCATCTTCACTGGTTTGGAAAATATACCTTTTCTTTCTATTCTTTAAGTAGTTACTATTGAAATGTTAACCTGCAATGTTAGCTTTATAGTATCTTCTCTTAATCAATAATTTTGCTCTCTGCTCAATATATATAAGGATCATAAGCTATTGTGTCACTCACACTTCCCTCATTCCCTTACATGCTATAATTTCCAAAATTTAATACATTTTCAATGACAAAAATTAGTCATTATTCAAGTGACGTTTTAATACATTAAATACTTGGTTAGATATACCTACACATTTACCATTATATTTACTCTTTTTTTCTTTTTTTCTCAGATCTTCTTTCTGGAATTAGTTGCTTGTCAGAGTAAACTCTTTAAGAATTTCCCATTCCAAGGTTCTCTTGGTTATAAAGTACTCATTTTTTGTTGCATCTTTATTTTTGAAAAGCAGCTTTACTTGATGCACAATTCAATTAGACTGAGATTTCCTACAATATTTTGATTACTCCACTATCTGAACCCCATTGATGACCTTGAGAAGCCAACTCTCACCCCAATAATTTTTCTTTATTCTTTGTTTATGAGTATTTTTAAAGTTTTCTATACTTTTTACTGTATGACTACAAAAATTTTAGGTGTCAATACTCGTTCATCAACAATTTTGTAAAAATATTTGTATTATTTCTTTGACTATTACCTCTCTTATTACATCAATGATCTCCTTTGGATCTTGATTTAGAAATATTTTTTGAAGCTTATCTTCCAACTCCCAATGTTTCTTTGATTTCCCTGATCTTTTCTTTTTCTTTGCCCAGTATGCTGTAAAATGCTTCCAATGAATTCTTTATTTCAGATATAGAATTTTTCACTTCAATAATTATATTTGCTTTTCTTCTAGAGAATCCATTTCTTCTCTGAGTTTCTCTATCTGTTTACCAATTCTATTCATCCTTACATGAAATCTTTTAATATATTATTTTAATGTACTTGACTGCTAATTCTAAAACTTATTTATTGATATGTTTCTGTTGTTTCCTTTTTATCATTACTTTTTTTGTTGCTTCACACATCTAGTAATTTGTTCTTTTTTATGTTATGCTGGCTAATTTAAATGATCTATCGTAGTGATTCTGGGTTTTGCTGTCTTCTTCTAAGGAATGTTGATGTTTGTTCTGGCAGGCAGTTATAGTTCTGGCGAATCTCCTGGATCTTATTAAAGCTTAGCTTGGACTTTGTTAGTGCAGAAATCTTTAAGTTTTGCCTTTCTTCTAGAGTGTTTCTTTTATTCGTGGGGCACAGTCCTTACTCCTAAGATAAAACCTTTCTGGTGTCTCAACTAAATTATCAAATTGTTCACCAACAGTTCTAAACTATTGCTGGAGAAGAGCTCCAGTGCCTCTCTGGCACAGTGAAATCATCTCCAAAATTTCTTTCCAGCTACCAGTGCCACAGCACCCGCTGTCTTTCAGGCCTTGCAGAATCTTGCCCTACACTTGCATAGGTTAATACTGAGCCACTACCTTGGTGAAATCCCTGCGCAGAGTTCTGAAGCCTACTCCCGGAAGCTCCTCCCGCTGATCACTTGTCTCTCAAGTTTCAAGAACACTAGGACCTCCTACGTCTGCTCTTTCTCCATTGGATTTTCACCCATTGCTCTCCACTGTGTCCCACCTCCCCATGCAGCATTTTTTAATTTGCCTTTAGGTAGAAAGATGAGGTGAATGTGAAGCTCGTCTTCTCTGCTTGCCTTCTTTCAAGGATCTCAATCCTATGTTTCCCATTGTCCAATGCCTAGAAATTCTACCTATCGTTTTTCAAATATTTCAAATTATTTTTATGTTATTGTCATTTTTTGTCGTTTAAAATCCAACTTTTATTTCTTTAAACATAGAAAAGGCGTTTTTAAAAACATTTTGTAATATGTAACATCTTTACATGAAGTTTTGTGATTCTGGTCCTTTTGTTTATCATTTTTTCCTGAAACTTTGCTGATATTTCTGACTCTTGCTAAAGGTAGCTTGTCATATTTCTGTTACATGATTTTTGTTAATTTTAGTTAAATAGTTAATCTAAACTTTCACTGAGATTCCCACAGAGAGGTACCAGCAGACCTGGGTTGAGCCTATCTTCTCTAGCATTTGTTTTGCCCAAAAAGTTTCCACTACAATTTAAAATGTTCCTTCCATGTTTTTGTTTTCCAGTGGGAGTGGGAGGAGGATGTGCAAAGAGTGGGCATTAAATCCCAAACTCAAGCGAGGGTAAGTTAGTGACTTCTAAAAAATCCCACAAGAGTTTTGTTGTTATTGTAGTTGCTGTTGTTTTTGCCTTTTTAAATTTCACCTTTCACCTCCATCTAAAGCTCGGTGCAAGACAGAAAAGTATCCAGCCTATCTGACTCTTTCGTGAAGATTTCTTCTGTCTCACTGTCTTTTTCTTAGGCTGTGGCACTTTCAGAATCGTGACTTTATATGTGTGAGGGAAGGTCTTTTATCTAGCTTCCCATCCTGAGGGTGAGGTTAGTTAAACCACAGCCACACCCAAAATACTTCATCTTTGGAAGCTATGATGTTACTTGATTCTAAAGATGAACTCCAAAAGCACTGGGCGTTCATCACCATGTTATCTACTTGGATTGATGGCTATGATTAATTCTTATCTTCTACGTGATTCCTTTTTGTAGGCTTCACAACTACTTAATTAAAAATATGTGTGTGTTCTGATATGTGTATGTGTTTTATAACAAAACAGTCAATAGATATCTAAAAATTATATTTCTGAAAAAAGGAACTTCCCTCCCTTATTTTCTCTATTACAAAATCCTACTTAAAATTCATGATCCAGCTATGTCTTTTTACAGCCACCTTAACTCTCTCAACTACCTTTATTCATACACTCCTCTTTGTTCCCAACACACTGTGCACATCCCCAAATTTCAGCAACCAGTAACCGAGTGTGGGAAATAGAGTCTCTCATCAGAGATTAGTTAAATAGGAAAGAAGCATTTCTAATTGCTAAAAATGTCACATGATCCAGTTGAGGCTACAACACATTTGTCCAGGTACTAATAAAGGAATGAAAAAAAGATATAATTGGGATAGTCATTGAGGAGAGTGAACATTAGACTTTTCTGCAGTTCATTATGAATCAACTGGATCAAAAACAAGTTCATAAACTTGGCATAATTATAGGTTAGTTCTAAATTTCAGATATAGTTCAAAAATATTTTAAAGTCCATATTTGAGGAGCAATATTTTAACACTTGAATAGTGGTAATATTTGAAAAAGAATTCAGCAATCTAGCAATACATCGGATAGGAAATACTCCATCTTAGTTCCAAGAGGAGAAGGAATTTTTTTTGTCTAATATCATGCCCAAAATTGGGGAGAGCATATTTTATAAACTAAAATTAAATGGTCTTATTTAAATGTGAGACAGTTGGAGAATACTAATTACAAAATCCAAATTATCAAAATCTCCCTTTTGATCCATATATAATGTCAAAAACATGTGAGATTCTAAGAGGAAACATCTATTAAATACTCAGCAAGGGAGTGTTTAATCTCATTAGTCCAAAAGTAAACATATAAGTTGAACTGAATATATATCAGCATAAAAGCAAATCTAAGGCAGATTCGAAAAATGCATATTACAAATATTTTAAAGCCATAACAATGAAAAACATCATCCTTTTCTAATAAAAGAATTAGTTGAAAATAAAAACCTAGAGGTGATTTACTTATTAAATAGTTTGCTAAATGTTTATATTAAAGGTAATTACATATGTACCACTGTCTTTTAGCTACACAGTCTTTTCTCTTTGCCGATCGCTCTCTATTCCCATAACAATCTCTGAGTAACCTTCTCTTCAAAGTCAACCCATGATATTAATGTTTTGTATTTACCTGCTTGTTTTCTTTGCCAGTTGTACATTAGGTGAAGGCGTGAACTCCACTTACCTAGTTCATTGTCATAACTTTGTGTCTGGCACAAAGCCTACCATATAAAAAGTTCACACCAGAGGTATTAAACTAAACTCATTTTATGTAAGCTAGGCAGTTGTGGAAATAAAAAACAACCAAATGAGTATAGGCAAAGGCTATTCAGATCTTTCTCCAGCAAGGGAGTCAGCCACTGTCACTTTTGGCTGAGACTCAAAGGCAGGCAGAGGAGTGGGAAAGCTTTATAATGGGAAAAAGGGAAGACTTCAGGGGCGCCTTGCTTGGAGGCTGTTGGCATGGGGAAGTTGTAGGTAGACTAACTAGAAGTGGGGCGTCCTGTGTATTTGAGTAGGGGTTCATATTTAGCTTTCTCTGGTTTGTACTAAATTAGAAGCAGGACAAATATTAGGGAAGGTATCAATTATTAATCAAGTCCTAGCCATTTGGGGCCAATTGTTACAGGGGTTATTGTGTCGCTATCTAGAGATAGTGGTCTGACTTCCTACAACTTTGACATAGATAATAGGATGGCATCCTAGACTGGTTACTCTGGATAATTAATTGGTTTCCTGGGCTGGTTATTGCTGATTGTGGGTCAGAGTTCTATTTTTATATATGAGCTAGCCATTGTCTGTTGGCATATCCAGGCTCACACAAGCATCTAATTGAGAACATATAGAGTTTAGTGATCATTGTCCTGATACATAATACTTTACCAAAAAAATAGCATTCTTCTAATCTTATATCTATATGAAAACAGAGATGCATAAAAATAAATGATGAAATCCTTCAGTCACAATATTTGATCTAACTTCACTGCAATATACAAGCAATTTTAAAATTATATTTGACTTTTATTAGATCATTAATCTTCAAAAACTTATAAAAGTAGACCAGAATAGATAACTGAATGTTTCAGACATAAAACTAGAAACAGTAAATCTAACTGAAAGGGAAAAGATACTAGACTGGCATTCATCTGTGCTGAACTAGATATTAACACATACAGATAAACCCAAATGTGGAATACATTAGTTTATTATGAATCATTGGAAAGTGGTTCAAATGACCTTATCAGACTCTAGGACAGCAAGAAAAGCTGGTTTAGCACAGCTTGTCCTCATGAAAAAACCGTAGAGATTAGTGTTGAAAATACTGGTTCTATTACTCCATTAGTGTTTGGAGACCAGTGAGGAAGAAAACCTTCTCACAGAGGGCTACACTTGGTTTGGGTATCACAGATAATTATAATAATTAATATGTGAATTATGTTACAATACAAAGTTTCCCAGCCAAGAAGAGGTGGATTTGATAAAAATGGCCACAGATTTAATATTAGTCTAAAAAACCTTCCTCATCAATAACTCATAGATGCTGTAGAATAAATGCGTCATGGCAAAAGATCTAAAGTGCGTTGATTTCAACAGTATAGAAAAACAATTAGCAAATTTCAAATGACATTTAATTTTACCCAATTTTCACAGGAAATATTTAGAAAAAAACAAAACAAAAATTCTTTGCCTTGATTATGGTTTATATTCATATAATGTATATGGAATTTAAACCACAAGAGGAAGTAATAGCAACTTCTCCATTCTCCAATGAAAACCCCAAACCCATTTGGCTAACTAGAAATAAAACAAGAAAATTTCATTTCTGTGCAATCTAACTTAATTTATTGTCTTTTCCTTTGAGATGTGCCTTTTCAGTTCATGGTGATGCAAGTCTTCTTAGAATGTCTCAACGTAGACTTATCTTTAGACACACTCTCCTTTGCAGCACTAGACCATCCATACTTTTCCTAAGACTCTGCCCCATCAAAACATACAGACTGTCCCACTGTTCTTTCAGAGGATAGTTATTTTGTTAGTATTTTATTCAAGTTCGGCAAGGAAACATTTTTAGGGACAAACATAATTCAAGACACTGGTGTCGTAATATGATCAAACAAGATTCCTGCTGTCCCGGAATCTGATCAATTCATTTGAGCGACTTATCAGTGAATCATAATAAGCCAATGTATTCCATGTCAGAGTTTGTCTGTATATTTGTAAAGTAAACTTGTAATTAGCCTAATATTTATTGACTTCATACAATGTGCCAGCCACTTTATTAGGTGTGTTGAAAAATTATCTCAGTGTTTATATCTGGAGGAATAGTAATCTCCATTTAGCAGATGATAAAACTGAGTGTCTGAAGGTTAATTGCTTTGTTAAAGGTCACACGGGCAGGAAGCCCTGAAACTGTTATTCAGTCCAGTTCTTTTGTGATCTTCTGATACGAAAGCCAACATTCTTTATGCCCTGCCTACTGGCTTGTGCTATAACACAGAAAAATGAGATAACTGATGAAGCTCAAACATGGCCTGGATGGAAAATATATTAAGAACAAAACAATATTTCCTAGCATCCTCCCATAAATTTCATTGCCTTCCAGATAGGGTCGAAACTTTAAATATCATATAGGTCAACATCTTCTTTACTTTTTGGAAATTAAACCCAGAAAGTGGATGACTCTTTCTCAGGTTCAAAAAGCTACTGTACACACAGACGCAAAACTAGGACTCTGCTCTCCGGCACAGACACTTTTTTCTGAACACTGCAAGGCCACTCTGCAGTCACACCTGTGGTGGGATGATTCTCATCTTAGCAAGACGTGTGACTGTGTCATTGTAAACACTCATTTGATAACATAATGCCCTCTAAATTAACGTAAGTGTGACTAGCTGTTAGACCCAGGGACAATTCATGTGCCTTGAAATGCATTTTCCTAAGTGCTTGTTTACATATGTGTAATAATAACCATTTAAGCAGTTAAATAAACTCAACTTGGAGAATTCCTAGAGAAGAAACAGGAAGTCTGAAAACTTCAGTGTAGTGACTAAAAAACAAAGATTTTCCTTCTCTCGTCCCTAAATAAATACTCCAATGTAACCAGCTTTTCATAATGAAAAGGGAAAGCATTCTAATGCCAAGGGAAAAATGAGGCAGAAAGCTTTTAGCTCAGAATTAATGAAAAGCTTCCTTAATATTCAATAAAATCTGTCCCTCTTTTGTTATATTTGGTATTTTAATAAGAAATTAATGATCAAAATTAAATTATTTTAAGGTTGGTTAAGCAGAGGCACTTAATAAGAGTAAATTTTGCTCTTGGTAGAAGGATAATAAATGCAAAGCTATATCTCTTGTCATAGTGCAGTTTCGAAAGTGATTGAATTTTTCATGACTACTGATCCCAATGTCCTCTCCACAGAGAATCATTAAAACATATATCTTTATTATTTTCTATTGTACCATACATATCCACTATGCCTACATGATGCCAAAATAGTTTTAAAATGTGAAAGGTTTAGTTGACTTTGTCGTCCATGTATTCCAAACAACCAGTATGAATCACATTTTATTCCTTTCTTTGACCCTATGGACCAGTAACACCATCCTGATCATTTGAAACACAAAATAAGGATTCAAACACTTGAAAAATAAAGTTCTGCACAGCATATATCAATAAAGGTACATCCTATAAAAATCTATCTCCTATGGGGCCGGCCTGGTGGCGCAGCGTTTAAGTGTGCACGTTCTGCTTCTCAGCGTCCCAGGGTTCACCGGTTCGGATCCTGGGTGCGGACATGGCACCACTTGGCAAAAGCCATGCTGTGGTAGGCGTCCCACATGTAAAGTAGAGGAAGATGGGCATGGATGTTAACTCAGGGCCAGTCTTCCTCAGCAAAAAGAGGAGGATTGGCAGTAGTTAGCTCAGGGCTAATCTTCCTCAAAAGAACAAAAATCTATCTCCTAGTGTCTTTTACTAGTATAATACTTCTAAGTATATTTGCTAATGTACACAGTATATGACATGAAGTCACTGCAAAATAATACAATTTATTATCATTTCGTGACCACTGATAATAAATTGGTATTACCGAGAATAAATCAAAGTTATTTGTAGACGTTAGGGATACATTTGGCTGCAAATAATAGACACAAACACATGCATACAACTTCATTTACACAAATTAGTGAGGTGTCTTCCCCTATCATCTAATGATAAATTCAGAGAAAGGAAGTGCAGGAGTGGCTCAGTGTGTTATGATGTCTTCTCTGTCCCAGGTACCCTCTATTGTTTTTATTCAGCATCTTTAGAGTATGCATGTCAGAAGATTCTTCTCCACTTCCATGGTCACACCCCCATTCTAGGTAAAATAAAAAGGAAAGAAGAAGGGAATAGCAAATTATCATGAGAGAGTAGATAGCCTACTGTTAAAGGGGTTTTCCTAACGCCCCATCTAGTGAATCACATCTCATTGGCAACAACTGCTAAGAGTCACAAGGCTTTTAGTGGGCACCTCCGCTCAGACTGGAGTTTTGTCTTTCAGGAAGAGAGAAGAGATATGGTATAGGTAATTACCAATCTCTGCCACAGTATTTTATTATTCTGCTGCACAGAGGGTGAAAAGAATTAATATATCCAAAATAAATCAATCTAATTGTGCGAAAAATAAGTCAAAGAATACATTCTTTCCACCTCTCCCCAAAAGGAATAACATTTCTTTATTAATTAACTAAACTTCACTTATCAAATAGTGAAACTCAAATGAAGTATCTTGTCTTATGAATAGATGTTAAAGGTTGAGGGAATGGAGAAAAATATATGAACAGAAAACTAGGAAGGTATACATGACAGACAAAATATTTTGGATTCTATATTGTATTTAAACTAAAAAGGGAATGGCACTTGAGCTCAGTAAGTTTACATAATATAACCTTCACTATGCTTAAGAGATCAACTTTGTTATGCTATAAAGTGCAGTGATAAGTTCCTAAAGCATCATGGGAATGAGGGGGCTTGGTGAGGAAATCTTTGCTCATCAACAGGACTAAGTAGATGATGATAAGAAAATAGGTGATTTAACTAGAAAACAAAAAACATTAAACTAATTCTACTTGGCTAGAGAGGGAGCATCTCCTTTCAGCACCAAAGTCAAGGTGATAAAAATAATGAATACTCATAGTTCTAGAAAAGAGAGATCATCTATAACAATAACTATAAGTTAATATCAAAAGAAGTTAAAAGTTTTAATTAATTGCAGTTATTTAACCATGACAAGCAATACCATAACTGATTTTCATGTTTAATTGATTAATGACAAATCATTACAGTGAGCATTCTTCTGAAAGCAAATCAATTGACAGTTGCCTCATATTTTGAAAGTCAGCTGATCTGTGGTGGATTCACTCCAGTCAACAAACTTCTGTAGGTAACTTTACTCCCCTCTTGTGTTGGAATCCACACAAATACACTCCTAAGGCAGCAAGCATCCCAACGTTTCCTCAGCAGACAACACAATTCCAGAACAAACACTCCTCAAAATCCCGATATAAGTTTGGCTGGATTCTGAAGGAGATCGGTTCCAAGGTGGGTGAGGACTTTTCATATTTTTTTCCTTTCCTCTCTTTAGTTCTGTTCTTGGTCAAAGCTGCAGAGAGAGCATCAGGGACGGTCCAGATCTTCACTACTGTTGATTCTCCTTGAAGAAACATTCCATTTGCAGAGGTCTAGTGTTATAGTTCAAATGTTGTTCAGCATGACTTCACCACGTTTCTGTCTTTGACACATTTGTCTGAGTCCTTCGTATGGACAGTGACTGAGGAGAAGAATTTGAGTCTCTAAATAGAAAACAAACAAGTCTGAGAAAAACCAGGATGACAACAGATGAAACATTTGATCACCATATATGAGTGTCTGAATGTTGTGTTAGATTCTGTTTGCTAATGTTTTATTCAGAATTTTTGCATCTATACTCATATCCAAGATTGGTGCATGGTTTTCCTTTGGGTGGCTCCATTCATCCTATTTGAGTATCAGTTTCATATAATCTGGAATAATTTATGTAGCAATGCAATTTTCTGGTCTTTTAAGTGTCGCTGAACATCCTCAATGAAATCATCTGAACTTGGTGCATTTTAGCAGAGTATATTTTTAATACTTTTATTTACTTCTTCTATAGAATTTTTTCTGTTTAATTTTTTCCCTCAACTCTCATCAAATTTGATTCATGTATTTTCCTTAAAAAATATCCATTTCATCTAGAATTTCAAAAATTCTTGGATAGATTTGTGTGAAATATCTAATTTTCCTTAATTTCCTTTTGTAATGTCCAGCTTTCCTTTGTAATTTCTTATTTTGAATATTTGTCTTTTCTCAATTTCCCTTTGTTTATGTTGGCCTATTTTATTAATTTTTTAAATCACATTTGATTTATTAACTGTTTATGTTACTTCTACTTGTTCTGCCTCCTTAATTTCTTCTTTTATCACTATTCCATCCTATCTTGTCCTTCCTTTTGATTTATTTTGTGATTTTCTATTTTATTGAGTCGGCAATTAGTTCACACCTACATTATTTAATTTTCATTGATAAAGTATTTAAAACATTATTTTTTCTTCTGTCCACTGCTTTAAATGTATCTTGTAGGTATAAAATGTTTATATTATTGTAGTTTACAAGTTCTCCAATTTTGATTTGCATTGCCCCTTTCATCCAGAAGCTTTCTAATAGAACACTTTCAAATTTCCAGGTGATAAGGACTTTTTGAATTTTTTATTTTATTAGTTTTCTAGTCTTCTTACATTTTTCTCAGAGTGTTTGTAACCTTTCTATAACATGGAACTTAATAATGTTGTTTCAAATGTAATGTATAGGCAATTTTCTGTCAATGTTCTATATGTGTTTGAGCAGAAGATATAGTCTCTCTCACAGTGTATAATGTTTGAGACATCGCCTAAAAATCTACCTTAAGGATTGTGCTGTTGAGGACTTTTTGTCTTTGTTGCTTGGTTCGTGTGACCCATATTTAACTGTGAGTGGCTTAAGTCTCCTATTAGTATATTTCTGTTTATTTCTTCTTGAATCCCCTGTAGTTTCTGTCTACAAAGATTATTACTATGTTTTTTTGGACATAGATATTCAATTTTAATACTTCGATATGAATTGGACTTTCAGAATCTTAAATTGTCTTCTTTGACATATTTAATCCTTTTTAATACTGGATTCCCTTGTCTAATATCTGTAATGCAACCTTGACCTTCCTGATGTTTAAACATTTTTCCTATACATCTCTGCCCTTTTATTTTTAGGCTACGTGAGTTCTTTTATTTTAGGTAATTGTCTTGTATACAACACAGAGCTGGATTTTGTTTGTGAGAAAAATTGAAAATCTTTTTAATAAGTGAGTTAAATCCATTTACATTTATATGTTTTGTCCCAACTCTGTCATTTTACTTTGTTACAGTTATTGTATGCATGTATGTACTGTATTGCTTTCTTCACATGGTCTAATTCCTTAGCATTCTTTTTATTTCCTTTTGAGATATAGATTGATTTTATTATTATATATTTATTTTATATTATTTTGTTCTGTTTTTTTCCTTACAGGTACTCTAATTGTGTGTATTGTAGATTTTCTTTGTCCTGTACTCTGTATGAATGGTTTTTTTCCTGACCTTTATACTTTTCTCTATTTCATCTTCATGCTCTTGTCTGTTTTCAAGCATCTCCTCAATGCCCTTCATTAAATTTTAAGTGAGCATATTCTCCCTTTGATGGCTTATAACTTAGTCTTCATTTTTAAGATGTTGTGTTACTTTTGTTCAATATTTTTTCCTGAGTTTGGTTAGTTCTTCTTTTACATCTTTCTGTTGTTTATACATTTATGACCTGAGTTTTTGAATTCTTGATTTAAGACATTCTTCATATTTGAAAATTTTTGCTCAAATATATTTTATTTAAGTTGAACATTGTGATGCAGTTTTCTTTGGTCTTATATTTGTGATTGGTGGAAGAATTTTCGTTATTTGAAACATTTTTATTCTAGTTTTCTAAGTTTTTCTTCTTTCTGAAGCATTGTAGGGGTATTGTTTCCTACTTTCTGTTCATTTCCCCCTGGACTAGCTATAACAGTTGTGTGTAGTCATATGGGAAAGTATGGAAGTCGAGCTAGGTTTCTTAGCTCAATACCACCCTCTTCCATTGGTGTAGTAAAGTGCAACTTCTTTTACTTAGGGTGTTCTTTCCAGAGAAAAGTCGAACAGTTGTCCGCAAATATTTCCATGTCCCCAGAACCTGTAAGTGTTATCTTATATGGCAAAGAAGACTTTGTGATTCAGTTAAAGACCTTGAAATGGGGAGATTATCCTGGGTTATATGGGTGGACCCAATATAATCACAGTGGTTCTTATAGCAGGGACCTAGGAAGAATCAGACAAAGAAATGTCATGATGGAAGCAGATTTTGGAGTCATGCACTTTGAAGATGAGAAGGGGCTGCAAGCCAAGGGCACAGGCAGCCACTAGAAGCTTAAAAAGGTAAGAAACTGATTCTCCCCCAGAGCTTCCAGAAGAAATCAGTTCTGTGATACCTGGGGATAACACTTTGACTTTAGCCTAGTAAAAGTGATTTCAGACTTCTGGCCTCCAGAACTGTAAGAGAAAAGATTTGTGTTGTTTTAAACCACCAATTTAATGGTAATTAGTCACAGCACCAATACAGTAGGAAGTTCATAAAGTGTGTGATTTATAAATTTGTAATTTGTTTGTGTTCCAGCAGGATCATTTATTTCTTTTCCTGCTTTCTTCTTTTTCTTTACTATCAAATCTCCAAGAGATGCTTCCTCCTTCCAAGGTATCCCATTATTCCACAAAAGTGGTACCTTCCCAGTGCTGTTCCCTTGAGCCCCACAACCCTTTCAACCTTCTTCGTTTTGATTTCTCAAGCACTAATATTCTTTTTTTTGTTTTTTAAAGATTGGCACCTGAGCTAACAACTGTGGCCAATCTTTTTTCTTTTTTCTGCTTTATCTCCCCTAATCCCCCCTGGTACATAGTTGTATATCTTAGTTTCAGGTCCTTCTAGTTGTGGCACGTGGGACACCACCTCAACGTGGCCTGTCGAGTGGTGCCATGTCCGCGCCCAGGATCTGAACCAGCAAAACCCTGGGCCGCCGCAGCGGAGTGCGCAAACTTAACCACTCGGCCATGGGCCGGCCCCTCAAGCACTAACGTTCTGATCAATTAGATGTCAGATTTGTTCTCCATATTTACCATTCAGGGTAGGATCTGTCTTTCTGAGAGTGATTATACCCATGTTTCATCACACCCAGGTGTGGGATCAGAGTTGTTTCTGGCGGGTAGAGGTGTTTATTTTTCATGTGTATGGAAAGTGAAGTTCATAGTGTTCTCCATCTCGTAGTCGTGCTGAAGATGTGAGTTACAATTTTTTTGGTGAGAGGTGAGTAGAGAGATTTTAATTTAGGTCACTACCATTATTCTGTGATAAAGCAGAAATCTAGGCAGTATCTACTGACCCCTTGATATGAATAACGAAGATTTTGCTATCTTCAACGTTTGCTGCCTTTAAATGAGAATTTTGTTATATATATGTTATTTTATTTATCTTTATAATTGTAGGTGATATTCTTGAACCTCTATCAATATATGAAAAGTTCTTTTTGCTCTACGCTTTGTCAGATAAGGATGTTATAAGCATCACTGCTTTTTTCTCCCTTTTCGCTGCCCACATTCTCTCATCTACACATCTACTTTTACTTTTAAATTATCATGGTGATAATCATTTACCTTCTGTTCACCAATAACTTACTTTTTCTTAAGTTTGCTCTAACATTTAGCTCAGTAGTTTGTTTATATCATTATGATTTTATGAATCTTACTCAACATAAGTTGTGAGTTAGAATTATATTTCCTTATCCATTGGAAAAATATAAGCCTGGCCCTCTAAAAGGACACTGCACCTAGGCTCAAGATCAAATGGAAACTTGAGTTATTTTCTTTAAGTGATGCCATCTTTTAGAAAATTAGTACTTCGTGTACACAGTTTTTATAAATCCTTTGTTTTCTTATCAGAGCCTCATCTTTCCACGAGCTCTTACATACTGTTTTTGCCTGTGCCGTATTCTTATTGCTTTGTTTGCAATAATTCACTTAATTTTTTTACAATAATCCCATTATCCCAATTGTGCAGATGAAGAAATTGAGGTGCTGAGCTACTGATGAATGTACCATAGGCTACAGAGTTGATGACCTTAAGTGAACCCTGCTATCCTGACTTTAAATCACATAATCTATTCTAAGTCCCTCTTCACCATTTACACTGACCCCCCTCTCAGGGGACTCCCTCTCAGATCCCTCTCTCCTGCTGTTCCAATTTATAATGCTCACAACATAGGCAGGCTGACATTGCCATCCTGTCACTCCCTTGCCTCCCTTAGACTGATCTCTGGATTAAATCCAGAACTAATTATTGAACCAGTGCTACAGCACAGCTGCTGGCACCCGGGCTCATTGGGCTGTGCCTGAGTTCTACAAAATGCACCTGATTTGTTTTCTAGTTTTCCTGGAACATATCCCAAAATAGTTCCCTGAGAAAGGATACATGTCAGGTGAAAGTACCAAGCTACCATGTTTTAAGAATATCTTTATGATAGCCTAGCAATTAATTCATAGATTACTCAGGTGTGAATTGTAGGTGAAAATTTTTTTCCTTATGATTTTTTAAAATATTGTTACAGTGACAAAGAAATCAGTTTTATGTTGTATTCAGATTTAAATCTGCTGAAACCAGCATTTGTTTTTCTTAAATATCCCAAAAGAATAAAAACTAGACACAAGAGACTGGTATTTTTCTATTAGAAAAGGCTAAACTCTTTTTATATACCCAAGTAAGATTAATACAGTTCATTAACTTATTTTCCTACAACGGTCTATAGATTAAATGAACAATAAAATGCTTTGCAATTTAAATAAGACCCTTTTGCACTTGTCTAGTTTATTAATGGCAGTCTGTTTTTACCATGCTCCTGAGGTTATAGACTTTAAGTATCTGTATCTTACAAGCATAATGATATTTTATTCCCAAGACCTATCAACTTCCTTTAAGACTATTATTTTAACCAACGTGAGATCAAAGTATTCAGCTGATTATTTACGTTTCCTTTTTCTTTAGACATCTAGGATTCCCAACGGGAAGACGTACACCAGTCTGTTTTTTGTTCTCCTCCAAAAAATTTCCTTAGTTTCATTTAGTTTGGTTTTATTGGTTTGATTCCTCTCTGGAAGCTTTTAGAATCTCTTAATTCTTGATGTTGTGAAATTTCACAGTGATATAATTAAATGTAGATATATGTTCTGTTGTTAGGCTGGGCACTAAGGAGATTTTTTAAAATTTGAATATATGCATTCAACTTTGAGAAATCCTCTTCTATAGTTACACTCCCACCATTTTTAAAGAAAACTGGGTATTTCTGATAACGTCCGCCTTGGTTTGGCCTACCATGTCCTTTCTCTTCTCTCGTTATCTATCTCTGTGTTTTGTTTTTTTATTCTATATTCTGGAATATTTCTAAAACGTATTATCCTTTCTTTATCTTTCAACTTGGCAATCTTCTTTCCAATTTGGAAAAGCTCATATCTCTTTCTTGAATTTATCTTTTTTTTTAAATATAGCAATCTGTTCCTATATTTATAAATATAATTCTTCTTTACTTTCTTTGAATATATTAACTCTGTTAAAAATAACTCTAATTTTTTTTTCAATTTCTTGAATTGCTTCTTCTGGAGTTACTTTTCTTTTTCTGTTTGTTTATGGCCATTGTCTTTCATAGCGTTAACTGTTTTTATATGCCTGGGGATCCTCAATTTTCCATTATGATAGACGTGCCTACTGGTGGGTGTATAAGAATTGCTTTCTTTAATGTTATCTACCTGAGTAGAGTTCTGAAGATGTACTGTCTGGCAGACAAGACACGCCAGCTCACACGTCTTATTTGAGCATAGGCTTCCTATCAGGCTGCAATTCCCATTCCTCCAAACTCACACTGAACTTGTTTGGCTGTTTTGTTTTCTTTTTTAATCTCTTCAGTCCCCTAAAATAGATTGCTCTTTAGACAGTTTCCCCTCCTAATTATTTATTGCATTTTCTTTAGTCTAGAGCACCAAAATATGCATTTAAAACTTTACCTTTCTCCAACTTGTTTTAATATTTTGATGAATCTCTCTGTTTTCTGCCTACTTCCCTCTTCTGCACTCCACAGAGCAGAGTATCTTAGAAGTTCCAGCGCCATCCTTTTTCCTGCCTCCTCCACCACCCATTTGTCACCATAGATTCCTTTTCTGCATTACCTCAATAGTCCCTGTCTTCCTTCTTAGAGAAATTTGTTGAAATGTCTCATCTGCTGTTGAGTTGCCTACCCAACTTCCCTTTCTGTTTGTGGAAATTGTTTGATTCATTTTTATAATTTTTTAACTTTTTATTTTAATACAATTAAAGGAAAAATGGAAGCTAAGTGTGTGGGCCTAGTTTGCCATTTTGACATTAAACATGCCATTTGAAATTGTATGACTAGAAGTTATTGACTGATTTTCTAGCTCCCCAAAATGATGCAAAATAAAAAATAAGTCTTTGGGGAAACTTTCAGTTAACTTATGCAATGAGGAGAAATACTCAAATTCCTTTCCCAGTGAGAGGATTTCTATGGCCTCAACTCTGATCATGCTGCTTTCATTCCAGAGATCACAGAGCATAGCAGAAGACTCTGCACCTTGAACTGATATTGCCCTTTACAATCCCCAGCACCTTTCTACATAGCTTGCAATTCCAAGATTCAGATTCCTTGTCTCTCTCAAGGTTGCATTGCAACATTCTACCAGGTAGATGCTGGCTTTAGCCACTCCCCAAAATCACCACCATTCTCCCCCAGGCCATGAAACAAAAGTCCGTATGTTAAAAATGCAAACACCTTCGAAACAGGGCTCTTATTGCCAAATATTTCCTAAAAATTCTGGAGCATCCTCTGCAAAATACCTCTGCTACTTCTCTATCATTAACATTATTGCCCCTTTATTTTCTAATTCTCTGTCTCCCTCCCCCAACAATCGTGTTATGCTCACGAGAAAAACATTCATGTCACAGTCTTAATTAGAAATTTTATATTTTTAAATAGAAATACAGAGGTATATTTAATACACTAGAATTTTGCAAAGGAGGAATTATCAGTCAGTGTGATAGTATAGTAAATAGAAATTTAGCCATTTCAATTTATTTCATAGAGAATTCCAGTTAGAAAGAACCTCTAAAATAAACTTCTTTACTGTAAGAGAGAATTAATAGCCTGTTTCTTCAGCCTTCCAAAGACCTGAAAGTGATAAACCGCTCAATTCTTCAATGTGAAGAGTTGCTCCATTTGCCCTGAGTACAAGATTTTAATGATGCTGTTGTTTAAGCGCTTGTCTGCAATGGAAATGTTGTGAAGGAAAACGACTGGGTAAATTTCCGGAGAGCACTCATTAGTTTTCTTGTGGTTTACTGCTCCATCCATGTGTGCACCATAGTTGAGTACTGTTGACAAATCTGCGGAAAAGCATTGTTCTTGTTTTCAGTATGATGGAATAAAGTTCTTTCTTCATTATAAAAATATGTATACCAACAACTGTAATGTTTAAACTATTAGAACACTGCAAAGTGCCTATATTAAAACCAAATGTTATACAAAGTATCTTTCCTGGAACATTTGTGCTTTTCCTACATAGTACATCCTTATAAAAAACTATCCATTTCAAAGTTTAAAAAAATGTCTAGAGGGTCCAGCCCGCTAGCATAGTGGTGAAGTTCACATGCTCTGCTTCAGTAGCCCAGGGTTCAGGGGTTCAGATCCCAGTTGGGATGCCAGGCATGAATCTACACACCACTCATCAAGCCACACTATAGTGATGTCCCGCATACAAAGTAGAGGAAGATTGGCACAGATTTTAGCTCAGGGACAATCTTCCTCACAAAAAGAAAAAAAAAATTGTTTAGACTATCACTGAAAAATGTAAGTGCTGTGTCAGAAATGTATTACATAACAAAAGTAGATCATTATATCTTCAAATTAAAGAAAAATCCTAGAAATCATTCACATATTTTGGAATTAGTGAGTATATATTTACCAAAATATTCAACCACAACGTCCATCTCACACCATTTCTTTTTTCACAAACAGATTGCTCTTTGAATAAAGTATTCCACCAAATTGATCACTTAATTTGCCAAAGCATCATGCATCTGGATTATAAATCCTCAAACATAACATTTCCCAAGTTAAAAATATTGGCTGCAACTTTGAAAATTTTGTCCCCCATCTATACATGTGGATGCTCCCTCTGGGCAGCATTTTTTACATAGTAAGAGATAATATACCTTAATCTAGAAAATTATTCTAGTACTTTTGTGCACTGAGATAAAGAGCACATGTTCTAGACTAAATCATAATTTTTTAAAGAGTATATTTAAAGAATTTGGGGGCCAGCGCAGTGGCATAGAGGTTAAGTTCACATGCTCCACTTCGGCGGCCCAGGGTTTCCCAGTTCAGATCCCAGGTGTGGACCTACACACCGCTTGTCAAGCTATGCTGTGGCCAGCATCCCACATATAAAGTAGAGGAAGATGGACACAGATGCTAGCTCAGGGCCAATCTTCCTTAGCAAAAAAGAGCAGGATTGGTGGCTGATGTTAGCTCAGGGCTAATCTTCCTCAAAAAAAAAAAAAAAAAACTATTTGAATTGTGCTTTCAAGAAAGTGTTCTTTAAGTAGAAATGTTTCATTTTTCAGATGTGAAGAAATCATTTGCGTTAGCAGTAATTTTTTTTTGAGGAAGATTAGCCCTGAGCTAACATCGGCCACCAATCCTGCTCTTTTTGCTGAGGAAGACTAGCCCTGAGCTAATATCTGTGCTCATCTTCTTCTGCTTTATGTGGGATGCCTGCCACAGCACAGCATGACAAGCGGTGTGCATGTCCGCACCCGAGATCCGAACCAGTGAACACCAGGCCATTGAAGTCGAGAGTGCGATCTTAACCACTGTGCCACTGGGCTGGCCCCAGGAATAATTATTTTTATTGAGATATAATTAACAAATAGTAAATTAATTTCAGATGTGCAACATATTGATTCAATATTTGCATGTATTGTAATATGATCACCACAGTAAGTCTAGTTACCATCCATCAAATACATAGTCATACATTACTTTTTCTTGTGGTGAGAACTTTTAAGATTTGCTCTCTTAGCAACTTTCAAATATACAATATAGGATTGTTAACTATAGTCACCATGCTTTAAATTATATCCCCATAAATTATTTATTTTGTAACCAGAAATTTGTACCTTTTGACCCCCTTCACCTATTTTGCCCTCTTATCCAAGCCCCACCACTGGCAGCCACCAATCTCTTCTCTGTACCTATGAGTTCAGTTTTTTGTTTTGTTATTTTTTTAGATTCCACATATATGTGAGATCACACAGTACTTGTCTTTGTCTGTCTGACTTATTTTACTTAGCATAGTGCTTCAAGGTCCATTCATGTAGTCAAAAATGGAAAGATTTCCTCCTGTTTTATGGCTGAATAATATTCCATTCAAATATATAGCAAATTTTCTTTGTCCATTCACCTATCAATGGACAGTTGGGTTGCTTCCCTGTTTTGGCTATTGTAAATAATTCTGCAATGAACATGGGGGTGCATAAAACTTTCTGAGTTAGTGTTTTTGTTTCCTTTGGATAACTACCAAGAAGTAGAATTCCTGGATCATATGGTAGTTCTATTTTTAATTTTTTGAGGAACCTCCATACTGTTTTTCATAGTGACTGTATCAATTTACATTCCCACCAACAATGCACAAGCATTCCCTTTTCTGCACATCCTTCCTAACCATTGTTATCTCTTGTCTTTTTGATAATAGCCATTCTAACAGATGTGAAGTGATATCTCATTTGCATTTCTGTGATGATTAGTTACATTGATTTCCTTTTCACGTACTGTTGACCATTTGTATTTCTTCTTTGGAAAAATATCTATTCACATCCTCTGCCCATGTTTTTAATTGGGTTCTTTGTTCTTTTGCTATTGAGTTGCATGTGTTCTTCATATATTTTGGATATTAACCACTGATCAGATACATGACTGGCAAATATTTTTCCCCATTCAGTAAAAGTTAACATTTTATTTTGTTGATGGTTTTCTTTGTTGTGCAGAAGCTTTTTAGTTTGATGTAGTCTCACTTGTCTATTTTTGTTCTGTTTCCTTTGCTTTTCGTGTCAAATCCAAAAAATCATCACTAGAACTCATGTCAAGGAGTTTACCACTTATGTTTTCTTCTAGAAGTTTTATGGTCTGGTCTTGTGTTAGTCTTTAATCCATTTTGAATTGATTTTCATGTGTGGTATGAGGTTGTGGTCCAGTTTTCCCATCATCATTTATTGAAGAGACCGTCCTTTCCCTAGTGTATATTCTTGAAGAGTTTTCATCTCACCATTGACTATGATGTTAGCTGTGGGCTTGTCATATATGGCCTTTATTATGTTGAGGTACATTCCCTCTAGTCTCACTTCGTTAAGAGTTTTTATCATAAATGGATGTTGAATTTTGTCAATTTTTTTTTTGCTGCATCTATTAAGATGATCATATGATTTTTATCCTTTATATTATTAATGTGATATATCACATGGATTGATTTGCATATGTTGAACCATCCTTGTATCCCTGGAATAAAACCCACTTGATCATGGTGTATGATCCTTTCAAAATATTGTTGAATTCAATTTACTAAAATTTTGTTGAGGATTTTTGCATCTATGTTCATCAAGGATATTGGCCTGTAATTTTCTTTTCTTGTGGTGTCCTTGTCTGGTTTCCATATCAGGGTAATGCTGGCCTTGTATAATGTATCTGGAAGTGTTCCTTCTCTTCTGTTTTTTTGGAAGAATTTGAGAAAGATTGGTATCAATTCTTCTTTAAATGTTTGGTGGAATTCACCAGTGAAGCCATTTGGTCCTGGGATTTTCTATGTTGGGAAGCTTTTGATTACTGATTCAATCTCCTTACTGGTAATCGGTCTGATCAGATTTTCTTTTTCTCCACGATTCAGTTTTGGAAGCTTGTATGTTTCTAGGAATTTACCCATTTCTTCTAAGTTGTCCAGTTTGTTGACATATAATTGTTCATAACAGTTTCTTACAATCCTTTGTATTTCTGGGGTCTCACTCCTCTTTCATTTGTTTTTATTCATTTGAAACCTCTCCCTTTTTTTGTTGGTGAGTCTAGCTAAAGGTTTGTTAATGTAGATTATATTTTGGGCAACACTTTTAGTTTTCTTGACCTTCTCTATTGTCTTTTAGTCTCTATTTCATTTATATCCACTCTGATCTTTATTATTTTCTTCCTTCTACTAACTTTGGGCTTCTTCTTTTTCTAGTTCTTTGATGTGTAAAAGCAGGTTGTTTAGAGGCTGGCCCCGTGGCCGAGTAGTTAAGTTCACGCGCTCCACTGCAGGTGGCCCAGTGTTTCATTGGTTCAAATCCTGGGCGCGGACATGGTACTGCTCATCAAACCACACTGAGGCAGCATCCCACATGCCACAACTAGAAGGACCCACAACGAAGAATATACAACTATGTACCAGGGGGCATTGGGGAGAAAAAGGAGAAAAAAATAAAATCTTAAAAAAAAAAAAGTAGTTTGTTTAGTTGAGATCTTTCTTGTTTCTTGAGGTAGGCCTGTATTGCTATGAACTTCCCTCTTGGAGCTGCTTTTGCTGCATCCCATATGTTTGAGTATGTTGTATTTTCATTTTCATTTGTCTTGAGGTATTTTTTTGATTTCTTCTTTGACCTATTAGTTATTCTATAGCATGTTGTTTAATCTACACATATTTGTGAATTTTCTGGTTTGCTTCTTGTAATTGATTTCTAGTTTCATACCATTGTGGTCAGAAAAGATGCTTGACATGATTTCAACCTTCTTGACTTTATTAATACTTGTTTTGTGGCCTAATATGTGATCTATACTGGAGATTCAGGTGTGCTTGAGAAGATGTGTATTATACTGCTTTTGGACGGAATGTTCTGTATGCATCTGTTAAGTCTATCTGGTCTAACATGTCATTTAAAGCCAATGTTTCCTTAATGATTTTCTGTCTGGATGATCTATCCACTGATGAAACTAGAGTATTAAAGTCCCCTTCGATTATTGTATTGCTATTTCTCCCTTTAGGTCTGTTAATATTTGCTTTATATATTTAGGTGCTTCTATATTGGGTCGATAAACACTTACAAATGTTACATCCTCTTGTTGGATTGACCCCTTTATTATCATGTAATGACCTTCCTTGTCTCTTATTAAAATTTTTGTCTTAAGTCTATTTAGTGTGATATAATTACAGCTATCCCAGCTTTCTTTTGGTTTCTATTTGCATAGAATATCTTTTTTGATTACTTTACTGTCAGTCTGTCTGTCCTTATATCTGAAGTGAGTCTCTTGTAGGCAACATACAAATGGGTCTTTTTTTTTTTCATCCATTCAGCTACTCTGTCTTTTGATTAGAAAATTTAGTCCAGCTACATTTAAGTAGCTATTGATCAGTATGGACTTATGGCTACTTTTTCAATTGCTTTCAGGCCATTTTGTGATTCTTCTGTTCCTTTTTCTTCCCTTGATTTCTTCCTTTGTGATTTGATAATTTTCTATAGCAGTATGCTTAGATTCCTTCCTCTTTATCTTCTGTGTATCTATTATAGATATTTGCTTTGTGATTACCATAAGGTTTGCATAAATCTACTTACAAGAGTAGTAAGAGTTGATCAACAAGAGTTAATACCAACTTAAGTTTGAACACATTCTAAGCTCTACATTTTTACTCCCCACCTCATGTTTTATGTTTTTGATATCACAATTTAGATCTTTTTATCTTGTGTATCCATTAACAAATCATTGTAGTGGCAGTTATTTTTAATACTCTTGTCTTTTAATCTTCATATTAGCTTTATAAGTGATTAACCCACCACATTTACAACATTATGTTATTCTGCATTTTACTATATATTTACAT